>NC_069715.1:18490975-18838475 GCF_027358585.1 Pangasianodon hypophthalmus | reverse complement strand
ACCAAATGCAAATGGAGATTCATATTGCTGATCTAGAGTTTCTTTTCATTTTGTAATAAAAAAATGTCCTATTCTACAACAGTCTTTGGAGAAACACACAAAAAAAACCTTCATTCTAGCTTTGAGTGTGTGGGTACTGCCATATGCTGATGCTCAAATTTGTGTATATTACAACTTCCACATATCACCACTAAATAAAATATTTTTCCTGGTTCTAATATCATTGATTAGTGCCTCTACTTCTCAGATATTGAACTGTTTGCTTTTTGATAGTTTGTCAGAGTTTTTCCTGATTGCTGTATTTGACCTAACACAGAGCTGCACTGATCAATCTTCATTTGGTGTGGTATGTGTGCTGGTTAGAATTTCTGTTTGCAACATGATGACATTTGGTGCAATCTTGCATGAACTAGACTAAAACAATTTTTAGAGCCAGGCGCTGCAATGACTGCACAGACTCAGTGTTAGTGGGCAACAGCCATGTTTGTTTCTTTTTTATTTCAAGACCTTCAATTTCATTATCTCTAAGGCCTGTAGCTTTTATACAGTGTTATAATGTCCTGCTGTCTATAAAATACATCACAGCCTTCACTATTAATGTTAATCACTTTTATGTTATATTTTTATCTAGATAAAATGGATGAATACTCAACGGTATTGAGAATTAAAGAATGGGAATTTCTTCACACAGACGACACAGCACATACCATATTAAGGAGTGTTATGCTTAAATATTAGAAGGGGCTGGGCTACATAAGTTGAGAGATTTGCAGAAATATAAATAAAAGAATCTGAAAAGATTTTAAACTGTGTGTTCCTATTTCTCCTTCAGAAACCAATGGCCTAGCATTCTCTAGAATTCTGATCTACAGAGCTGATCTTAATCATTTTCTTTTCAATGCACAATCAGTAAATAATTAGTTAATTTAATAAAGATTAATACAATTTAACAATTAATGATATATCCCCTGACCTCATCAGTATTGTACATGCCCATTCCACAGCCACCCCCTGGGAAATCGAACACTTCCCACTCCTGGCCTTTGCTTCCATCAGCTGGAATAAAGCTGATCATAAATTTGCCTGGTGTATTCACAACAAAGTCTGTGGCTCTGTACTGTAAACAGGACATATAATTACATAATTACATACAAGGTTAAAGAAAGACATCTGTTGTAATTTACTGTCAAAAAAAAGCATGTCCAAGAATAGAACACCTGGTCACCAAAGGCATGTCTGCCAATTGTGATGGGCTGTGTCCAACCAGGAACAAGTCTGGGAATGTTCTTGCAGATGATGGGTTCACGAAAAACTGTGCCACCCAAGATGTTTCTGATGGTTCCATTGGGACTTTTCCACATTTTCTTCAACTTGAATTCTGAGTGAGAGTACGTATCTTCAGTCTGGTTAATTGATTAATCATGGTAATCAAAGCTATAACTGGAAAGCTAAAATACTAAACACAAAATCAATAACTTTACCTTCGACCCTGGCCTCGTCGGGAGTGATGGTCGCACACTTGACAGCAACATTGTACTTCTTAGTTGCTAAGGCAGAGTCAATGGTGACCTGGTCATCAGTCTGGTCACGGTAGGGGAGGCCCAGGTCAAAGTACTTCAGCTCCATATCAACATTGGACAGGATGAGCTGAGGAGACCAGATGTATGTGAGCAGGAGACACAAAAACAACATACATGCATATGCAAAGTGGCCAAATGTTGTCAACCCTATACATCTATTTGAATTAATTACATCAACCATTGCAAGTAAGCATAAGCAATGCCAATACAATTGTGCTATGTTTATCTCAACATTTGACCTTAATATAGTGCAAACATAAATTCTATTTAAAAGTTTAAACCAAAACGAAGGAAAAAATACAGCCTCCTTGACCTGATAAATGCCTCCTACAGCCTGCGCTACTCCCAAACACTGTGTGCTTAGATTTAAAAAACACCAAGATAAACAGACAGCACTTCGCTGAGGACTGAGCTCATAGCAAAAATCTCAATTATCACTTCAGAGATATGGAATTGGCACAGGTTTGAAGAATCAGATGAACAAGTTTATGTAAAATATAATGCTGCATTACATCTAAGCGGTAACTCACCAGTGGAATTACATCATTTTCAGCCTCGGCACGTTCGACAGACGAAGTGGAAAAATTGACGCTCCCATGTTCGTATTTTGTTAGCAACAAGCTGTGCAGCTAACTCAGATGATCGATGTATATCTTCTTTCTCAAACAGCGAACTGTATAGTCAAATCTAAAGCTAATACTTGTATATACAGTATAACTCATTTTAAGGTATGAAGTTTTGCTTTGTTTATTTCTGATATTGTGCACAACCATGTTGATTTGACGTTACTCCGTAATTGGAGAAAGAACTCGGATTTGAGAAGAATACCCCAAGTTGACATTTCACGCCACAAAAGGCATAGTCCCCATTTACTCTGTTGAGGAAGAAGGGTTTAAAGTGCCATCTTTAGCAAATAGTGCAAACCATATTTTTTTTTTTTTAAATATCCTTTCTTTAAATATTCTTTATTTAAAGAATATTTTATTTAACCATTTGCTATAGATGCTATTGCAAATCTACATTTTCCAAGTCCACTCTAATAAAAATAGAAAATTTACACAATTAATTTATAATTGCATTATGTAAGAATAGACAAAATTGAAATTGTAATCATGAAAAATCTATTTTTTTCTGCAATATCACCCAGCCCTAGCTTAACTGCACATTTCCTCTTCAACAGCAATATTAGGTTTTCCAAACATACATGTATAGAATATAGCATTGTCAGAGCTCAACATTTCACTTCATACATTGAAACCTATGAAAATGCAAGCAATGTAACTTTGCATTCTCTGCAATTCTTCTCTACTGTCTTCTAAGGAAAAATTACTACAATTATTACAATGCATTTTATCTCTGCAGTAACATAACTGTTCTGTTTTACTGTCTTACACTGCATCCTTAGAGCCAGCTGATAGAATACAAGTTAACAAACCCTATTCACCATCTGCTAGTTCCTAAGAATGGTCAGCATTTGGAGTCATCCCAGTCCCAGCTCTATATCCCAGAGCTTTATTCCTTCGGCCCTTAAATAATCACTTTGCAGACTGCATATATAACATTTTCCCTTTTCAGTGTAAACCTTTCCCTTTTAATTTCACTTCTTTCATTGCACCATTTCACTCTAAGTGTCTCTGTGTCCCTCTTTTCTTCTCTCGTTATGTTTTCTTTTGCACACTCTCTCACTCATGTCACAGAAATAGAACAGTCCCTCCCTGCAGTCAGTTTCCCTTCCCCCTTCTCAGGCTCCCACTTTTTTCACCTTTTCTTTGATGAATTCCCAGATTATCCTAGTCATCTCATCTCCATCCATCTCCACCACTGGCTGGGCCACCTTGATGCGCTTGTCAGCATCTGTTAGAAAACAAATTAATATCTGTACTTACACAAACATAAAGCTAATATTACATTCATTATGTTTGGGCCGTCCAAACATCAAGCCAATAAAGGAATTATGTATATGGTGGCTCATTCAATCATTCCAATTCACCATAGCAGTGACTGGCAGATGATGCTAGGTAGGTAGGTAGGCCGAATACAAAGTGTTTTATTAAACAAGTTGTTGTTCTTAGTCCAGGAAATGTCTAGAGGCAATTTGTTGAGTCTTAATTTGTCATATGTCCGAGGTAGTTGTTCAATAACTACCTTCCCGTTTGCCATACAGAAATGTTACTTACACTATATGGCCAAAAGTGTGTGGACACCTGATCATCACACCCACATGTGCTTGTTAAACATCCCATTCCAAAACCATGGGCATGAATATGGAGCTGGTCCACTCTTTGCAGCTGTAGCAGCCCTCCACGCTTCTGGGAAGGCTTTCCAATAGATTTTGGAGCATGGCTGTGGAGATTTGTGCCCATTCAGTCACAAGAGGATTAGTGAAGTCAAGCACTGGTATGGGGCAAGAAGGACTGGGAATGAAGTCTGCTTTCCAGTTCACTCCAAAGCTGTTCAGTGGGGTTGAGGTCAGGGCTCTGTGCAGGCCACTCAAGTTCTTCCACACCAACCTTGGCAAACCATGTGCCTCACTTTGTGCACAAGGGCATTGTCACGCTGGAATAGGTTTGTACCCCTTAGTGCCAGTGAAGGTAAATCATAATTCTACAGCATACAGAGACACTACAGCATACAGAGACAATTGTGTTCCTCCAACTTTGGGGCAACAGTTTGGGGAAGGTCGACATATGGGCGAGAGGGTCAGGTGTCCACATACTTTTGGCCATATAGTCTACCTGGTCATGTTCAAGAACTCAAGGGCCATTTTCAATTTTGCCACAGGTCTGTCCATGGTCCTTCTGTCCATCCAATATTCTCATTAACACAGTACTTCAATAACAAGTGGTTGAATATTTGTAGGATTTATATGGAATTATCATCATAACCAGCAGATGAACTGATTAGACTTTGGAACAGGATCAAGGTTAAGGTCACATTAAATATCTGAAATTGTTGTTCTTCAAAGCTTCCTTACTATTTGAAGAATATTTTGTATGGCATACATATTAGCAACAAGAAAGAATAGACTTGGTGGTGGTGGAGTCGTCCCTGTTGCTGAGTTCTACCTGTTGATTCTTAGATGAGATGCTTGATGTGGAATAGTTACCTGTGCAGAACACCTGACATTTTTCACAAATGATTCCTAGACTTTACTGCATTGCATTTCATTTTGAACAATTTAGGTCATATCCCAAAACCTCTCAAGCTAGCAGTTATTAAGCCTCTTCTTAAGAAACCTAAACTAGACCCTAATGAATTATCAAATTACAGACCAATTTCAAACCTTCCGTGTATATCTAAAATATTAGAAAAGGTTGTGTCTGCTCAATTATGCTCCTTCTTACAGGAAAACAATATCCTTGAAGAATTTCAGTCAGGTTTCTGGCCCCATCATAGCACAGAAACTGCACTAGTAAAAATCACAAATGACTTGTTTTTAGCCTCGGACCAAGGCTGCATCTCAATATTAGTCTTATTTGATCTTAGTGCTGCATTCAACACTATAGATCATAACATTCTCGTAGATCGCTTACAAAATCACATAGGTATTCAGGGACAGGCATTAAAATGGTTTAGATCCTACCTGTCTGATCGATACCATTTTGTAGATTCAAATGGAGAATTATCCAGTGTAATTCCAGTGAAATATAGGGTTCCACAAGGATCAGTTTTAGGATCTCTGCTGTTCTCAGTTTACATGCTTCCCTTGGGTAACATCATTAGAAGACATGGAATTAGTTTCCATTGTTATGCTGACGATACCCAGTTATACATCTCATCAAAACCAGATGAAATAAATAAATTGTCTAGATTAACTGAGTGTGTTAAAGATATAAAAGATTGGATGACTGATAATTTTCTATTACTAAATCCTGATAAGTCAGAGATATTACTTATTGGTCCAAAAACCAGTACACAAAAGCTCTTACAATTCAACTTACATTTAGAAGTATGTACTATTACTACTAGCGTGACAGAGAAAGACCTGGGCGTAATATTAGACAGCAGCTTGTCTTTTGAAAACCATTACTAAAACAGTATTATTACTGTTTACAATATTACTAAAACAGCCTTCTTCCACCTTAGAAACATTGCCAAGTTAGGAACATTTTATCTGTATCTAATGCAGAAAATCTAGTTCATGCATTCATGACCTCCAGACTGGACTATTGTAATGCATTGCTAGGTGGTTGTCCTGCATCTTCAATAAACAAGCTACAGTTAGTCCAGAATGCAGCCGCCAGAGTTCTTACTAGGTCAAGAAAAGATGATCACATAACCCCAATATTATCATCCTTGCACTGGCTACCTGTTAAGTTTAGAATTGATTACAAACTAGCACTACTTACGTACAAGGCTCTAAATGGTTTAGCTCCCACATATCTAGCCAGTCTTCTAACACGTCACAATCCACCACGCTCCTTAAGATCTCAAAACTCCGGACTTCTGGTAGTTCCCAGAATATCAAAGTCTACGAAAGGGGGTAGAGCGTTTTCGTATTTAGCTCCTAAACTTTGGAATAACCTTCCTGATAGTGTTCGGGGCTCAGACACAGTCTCCCAGTTCAAACATAGATTAAAAACATATATCTTTAGCCAGGCATACACTTAACACATACAATAACCTTGTACTTCAGTACATCTGATTAATTGCACATTATGATTTAGGGCTTACTAATATTATGAACAGCAGCTACGTTAATTCCTTTCCACTTGTTTCCTTTCTTCTACCCATCCCGAGGCACATAGAGATTGTGCCAGCTCCAGTAGACAGAGGCCAACCCTACGAGGATCCTGAGGCATCCAGAGATGGATCTGCTCCAGCTGGTTTCTACCTCGTGAGGATTTGGGTATTCAAAGCAACGCTGCCAACCCTATGTGGACTTTGAGTAAGACAACAACCTCCAAATTAATATACACATAAAATTCTACGTGACTGTAAATAAATGCAGAAAGGACATTGTTCATATCTCACACTCCAGTGTCACCCAAATGAGGATGGGTTCCCTTTTGAGTCTGGTTCCTCTCAAGGTTTCTTCCTCATATCATCTAAGGTTTTTCCTTGCCACAGTCGCCTCAGGCTTGCTCACTAGGGATAATTTTGTCTAACATCTAGGACTGTTTGCATGTTTTTGTTTCTGTTTGCATGCTTTTTGTTTCTTATGTTATGTAAAGCTGCTTTGAGACAATGTTCACTGTTAAAAGCACTATACAAATAAAATTGAATTGAATCTGGTCAGTTCAACCAGTAGCCTAAATAATTTTGCTATGAAAGCAAACTGAGGAACTTGCGTGGGCTTGGCTCCTTAATTTCAGGGAAGGTAGATTGTATACAATTATACAATTCTGTGCTCCCAACTTTCTGGAAACAGTTTCGGGAAGGCCCATATATGGGTGTGATGGTCAGGTTCCACAAACCTTTGGCCATATAGTATATATTAACAAGCTAATATATGGGCTAGTTAAGAAGCCTTTCTTAGATGTGGTGGGCCCAAATGTGGTACTCTGACACCACATCGCTTACTCATTAGTTTCAATGTCTTTGCATCAAAAGAAAGCAAACTTAGTCATCTGATGAAACAAGGTCATTATTAGTTTGCAATGGACCAGAAGAGTCACCTGGTGGTAGTGTTTGTTAACATTTGAAGCTGCATTCAAGGAATTCATATTTCTGCTTAATTTTTTTTGAATAGATAGAACCAAATGATTTTTTTTTTTTTTTTAATTATGTTTGTTGTTTTTTTTCTGCATGCAATCTCAATTACCCAGATCACAACACAGTGAAATGGAGTTGAGCTGCAAGCCAGTACATTAGGGACTTGAGTGCCACTCTGTAAATAGGGGTCTAAAGCTGTATTAGCCAATATTTTATGCAGTGTGTTGCCTTTAAATAGACATGTTCTGAAATAGGAAGCTAATTAAGCCTGTTCTGTAGCAAAACCTTAGCAACCACCTGGAATACCAAAGCAACTCCCTAGCAACACCAACTGGGTTAGCATAGCAACAACATAGCGACACCCTAGCAACCAACTGGGTTAGCATAGCAACCACCTTGCAACACTCTAGAAGCCACCTGGAATACCATCGCCATCATCTTGTAATACCCTAGCAACCAGGAATACTATAGCAACAGCATAACTGCCTGGAATGTCAACATTATTGCTTTAACCTTTGAACATGTTTCAATGTTTAACATTTTAATCTTTATACATTACAAATGTTTGGCCTTAAATGTTAAACATTTTAAAAACAAAGACAACAATATTGTAATAATGTTGTAGTGCTGTTTAACAATCTTAGTGCGTTTAGTAGGTTCTGACAGCCAACATCAGCATGCATGATCTTTAACCTTCTAGGTATAGTTGCTGGTCGGCCTACTGCTTTTGAAGTGAGTGATTAATTTAACTGAAGGCCAAGACTTCCCAAAATACAACTGCCATGTTTGGTGTTACATTCCATCATATTTCAACTACTAATGTGGCTCTCGTTCACATACAACCTGGACATGTTTCGGCTATAACCCTGCAAGTTTGAACTTCAGGATGACTCAGATTCTGAAGTAACTGTAACACTGTTATTGTACAGCTGTGCTATAAAAGACATTAGCACATAACTAGCCAGCAAGCTATTTGCCATTACTTGGCTGGCATTTGTCAAAGTTAATTTTATACAACAGTGCTCAGCCATCACTACACTAATATTCCCTTAGATGTGAATGTGTATGAATGTGTGTGCATGGTAGGGATATAAACGAATACAAATACATTATTCTGATTGGATAGATAGTGCATCCTAAAAGAATATAGATGAACAGCATGCAATGTTTTTAGTTTATTTTTGAGCTTTTAAGGACAGCTCACTGAAGCTTATGGGGAGGGTTGCCATATTCCAGCAAAACTCCCACCCTAACTTCATCTCAAAAAAAAAAAAAAAAGAAAATCACACAAAAAGACTTAAATCTAGCCAAAGAATTTTCAGACACAAAAAATGTGTCTACGTTGTTCTGTTTTTCCAGTCTTTTCGAGGAAAACAAGTTACTTGTGGTGCATAATTCTTATTTGGAGTATCTGCAATACGCTATTATACACTGAACCTGGCATCCCTGTTTGTGGGATATAGAAGTCCATTAACATGTTACAATACACTATTTGGCACTATTTGGTTTTAGCACAGCAAATGATCCCCAGGTTTATAATAAATTCTGATAGCATGTCCATTGAATTTTTCTGATATTTCTGGGATATAGCAAACCCAAAAACTAAAGAAAATCAGTTAAAATATTAGATAGCTATTGCTGACCAAGTCCAGCTGCACGTTTAATCTCAATACAAAAATATACAAATATTTTGAGCACTTAACAGATGCAGATAATGGCACTGCGTTACACCCCTAGTGCATGGTACCCCTGAACTGGCATCCCATTCAGGGTACATCCCCAGTTTTCCCGGGATAGTCTCTGAAACAACCACGACAAAGCACTTACTGAAAGTGAGTGTAAGTACTCAGCCAACAATGACCAGAAAAGTTTCCTAATAACAAGCATCTTTTGGGACATGCAAAATAACATTTGATCACCTAGGTAAACTTGGGATGACTGGCGATAGTATTGGCAATAGTCAACAGATTCCAACTTCTGCGATGGCTATCAAGTCAGACTATTTAAGTGTCTGTCGGAAAACACTAGCAAAAATAAAGTGTCTCATAATACGTGTTTCCTTTTTGCCCAGTTTGTATCCTATACAAACTTTAACCTGCTGTCTGAATTCATCAGAAAGCAACAAAACATCCTTCTCTGGCATTGGTGTTCAACACAAAGTACTAAATTTTATTTTATTTAATTTATTTAAAACTTTTAATCTTAGTTACAGCTAATGACTTATGTTTATTTTCAGTCCTGTTTTGCAAGCATTCCTGACTTGTTAATGGGTAATTATTAAAGAAAAAAAATCTGCAGGGTCCAAGCGCTCCTTGCAAATGGAGCCCCCAGTGGCCAGTTCTTGCCAAGTCAATGTGCCTTTGATAATTATTTAATTTCACTTTCACCTGAGTAGTTTGACACAAAATTTGTGAAGATAGACCAAAAATCCTAGGACTACTTTGCAAAAGTAGGTTTTGCATATTATGCATATTAGCACTTTATTATTATTATTATTATTATTATTACCAAGCAAAATTCCAAGTGGGCAGAGCTAAATGGTTCTTGAGGCTTTTTTGTTTGGGAGAACCCACAGAATCGGTGAAAAAGAATTTTGCTTATAGGACTCATGGTTCATGAAATATGGACCAAAACATAAAACCCTGCGCTATAGCGTCAGGCCCATTTCGCTTGCTTGGGTAGCAGGAGGGAGCACTGTTGACCAAGTTTAAAGTTTCTATGACTTACGGTTTGGACTGAATGATTCATGGAAAAGAATAAGGAAAAGGAGGAGGAGGCAATTACAACAGGGTTCCATCATCTAATAATGATAAGAAAAATAATAAAAATCTGAAACATTCAACTGAATGTTCATCTTGTTTTGAACTTACCTCTGCACAGCAGAGGTAAGACTGATTACAGACTGCATAATAATGTAGGTTGTTCGTCATATAATATTGCTTATATAATATGAAGGGTAATAAACATTTAAACTTATTCAAGCCCACATGCCCAGCGCTAGAAAAGTAACTTCCTGTTCTCAAATCAGGGGAGGCTACAGAGGTTTTAAACAAAAAAGAAAACACCATACTGCTTCGCATGAGGCAATATGGTAAAATTCTGGTCGGAAGGTGGAGAAAAGAGATTCAAAAAGAGGTTTGAGCTGTGAGCAGAGAGCTGCATGAACTCATTAACAGCTGAATGCAAATAAAAGTGGAGATATGATTGAGAAAATTTAAAACTATACTGCAGCGGCAACCTGTGCATGCCCATTGCTGTGTTGCACTTGTTATGAATTTGGACACATGGCTGCTTTTATCATAGCTACTGAGCAGATTGTTACTTTGTGGTCTGAAATTTTCTTATTTTAGTGTTAATTGCGCTTAGATTTATTATTACACCCTCATGGGGAGGCACCAAAATATGACATACTGCTCTTGTAGATTCAGTGGATTCAATCCACACTGCGATTTCAGATAAAACCCAAGCGTAAATTTAAGCAGTCATTTCACCTCATCATCAGGGCACACAAATGAATACTTGATTTTTTTCTTTTTTTTTTTTAAATTTCTTTTAAAGAACTTTTGGCCATGACCCTGATCACAATAATGCAGTTACTGAAGGTTAGCTTTTTGAACACATTACTGTAATTTTTCTTCATTTATTCATTATAACATTATGTTTGAGTTGACAATTGACTAAAGTCTCATTACGTCATTATGTGAATAACATTATCTCGTTAAAATGGCACCTCTTAAGGGGTGGGATATATTAGGCAGCAAGTGAACAGTCAGTTCTCGAAGTTGATGCGTTGGAAGCAGGAAAAATGGGCAAGCATCCCTTCATAGCAAAGGTATTCCCTAATGGCAGTGGCCTCTTGAGGGCCATCTCCTGAGGGCGGACAGGACGAAGGACAGTGGTAAGAGGAAGGGAGGAGGTCTTGCTGTGTTTGTCAATGAGAGATGGTGCAAACCAGGACATTATTCAGTGAAAATGGAACTGTGCAGCAAGGACATTGAACTGTTAGCTGTTAGCATGAAGCCATTCTACTTGCCACGGGAGTTCTCGCATGTTATTGCGATAACTGCGTATGTGCCCCCCTCTGCTAAGGCGGACATTGCCTGCGATACACTGCTCTCTGTTACCAACAGGCTGCAGACACAACACCCACAGGCCCTCTTCCTCATCTCTGGAGACTTTAACCATGCACCACCCTCCTCTGTGTTACCAACACTCACACAATATGTCACATGTCACACAAGAGACAATAAAACATTGGACTTATTTTATGCCAACACCAAGGAGGCATATTCTGCATCCCCCCTTCCCCCCCCTTGGCAGAGCGGACCACAATATTGTCTATCTACAGCCTGTGTATAAACCTGTTGTACACAGGCACCCTGTGGAGTCCCATGTGGTGAAGAGCTGGTCCACTGAGAGCGAGGAGGCTCTGAGGGACTGCTTTAACACCACTGTGTGGGCTGAGCTCTTTGACCCACATGGGGAGGACATCAATGCCATCACAGACACCATAACAGGCTATATAAACTTCTGTGTTGAAAACACTGTGCCCTCCAAAACGGTACGGTGTTTTGCTAACAAACCGTGGATTACCCCTGACATCAAAGCTCTCCTGAAGGAGAAGAGAGCTTTCAAGTCAGGGGACAAGGAGGAACTCAGGGCTGTACAAAAGGAGCTGAGAAAGAAGATCAGGGAGGGCAAGGCCAGCTACAAGAGGAAGATGGAGGAGCAGCTGAAGCAGCAAAACATCAGTGGGGTGTGGAGGAGCCTAAACACCATCTCAGGCTTCAAAGCACCCCACTCACAGGTTGTGGGGGACCTGCAGTGGGTCAATGACTTGAACCATCACTTCAACCAGTTTGACCAGTCACCCACTACCCCCCCCATGCAACTGCACCACACCTCGTCAACGGGACAATGCCCCCCTCCCCCAGCCCCTCACACCTCTGGCTCACTCCATACCACCCCCTCACGGCCCCATGGACTCATTCACCCCCTCAGCCCACCCCTGTCTTTCACACCTGGCCAGGTGAGGAAAGAGCTGAGGAGGATCAAAGCAAGGAAGGCAGCTGGACCCGACGGTATCGGCTCCAGGCTCCTGAAATCCTGCGCAGAGGAACTGTGTGGGATTATGGGGCAAGTCTTCAACATGAGCCTCAAGCTGAGGGTGGTACCACAGCTATGGAAGACCTCCTGTGTGGTACCAGTGCCCAAAACACTGCACGCTAGAGACCTCAGCAGCTTTAGGCCTGTGGCTCTCACATCACATCTGATGAAGACACTGGAGAGACTGGTCCTGGGCCACCTACGCTCTGAGGTGAGCTCAGCGATGGACCCGCTGCAGTTCGCCTACAGACCCAGGATTGGAGTGGAGGACGCTGTGATCTTCCTGCTGCACCGTGCTCTAACTCACCTGGAGAAGCCCGGCAGCGCTGTGAAGATTTTATTCTTTGACTTCTCCAGTGCATTCAACACAATTCAGTCATTGCTTTTGAGGGACAAGCTGGAATGGGCTGGAGTGGACTCACATCTGGCGGAGTGGGTCCTGGACTATCTCACAGATAGGCCCCAGTTTGTGAGAGCTAGGGACTGCGTATCTGACACCCTGACCTGCAGTGTGGGTGTCCCCCAGGGCACGGTGCTCGCACCCTTCCTTTTCACCCTCTACACTGCAGACTTCAGATACAACACGGACAGCTGTGTCCTGCTCAAGTTCTCTGACGACTCAGCCATCGTTGGCCTGATCAGTGACGACGATGACGCATAGTACAGAAGACTGATGCAGGACTTCGTGGACTGGTGTCAGCCAAATCACCTCCTCATCAACGCCGGAAAGACCAAGGAGATGGTGGTGGATTTCCGCAGACACCGGTCTGCCCCCTCACTGGGGAACATCCAGGGAATGGACATTGAGAGAGTGGACTCTTATAAGTACCTGGGTGTTCACCTAAACCACAAACTGGACTGGACTCACAACACAGACGCACTGTACAGGAAGGGTCAGAGCAGGCTCTACCTCCTGAGGAGACTGTGGTCCTTTGGTGTGCAGGGGACGCTCCTAAAGACTTTTTATGACTCTGTGGTGGCATCAGCCATCCTGTATGGTGTGGTCTGTTGGAGCAGCAGCACCACTGAGAGGGAGAGGAAAAAGCTGGACAAGGTCATCAAGAGGTCTAGCTCTGTCCTGGGCTGTCCTCTGGACTCAGTGCGGGAGGTTGGTGACAGACGGGTCCTGACAAAACTGACATCTATGCTGGACCATGAGTCCCACCCCCCTGCGGGACGTCCTGTCAGCTCTGGAGAGCAGCTTCAGTGACAGACTGCTCCACCCTCAGGGTGTAAAGGAGAGATTTTGTCGGTCTTTCCTTCCTGCTGCTGTAAGACTTTATAATGAACACTGCTGATTTATTTATTTATAAACTCTCAGTGCAGTATTTACACTCACGTTTATGTGCAATATCAGTGTGCAATATTTTAATGTGCAATACCGTCACACTACTGGCAAGCTACACTATTCTCAACCAACCTGTACTTATGTGTATATACCCCTCTCCTTTTTTTGTTTTGTGTTAGGATTTTTGCTTTTAGCACTATTTAAGCCATTTATGTACAGAATAGTTTTTTAATCTACCTTGTTCTTGTGTGCATACTCTTTCTGTACTGTACCCCTGCTGTTCTTGTGTGCATACTCTTTCTGTACTGTACCCCTGCTGTTGCTAAATGCAATTTCCCCACTGCAGGACAAATAAAGGAATATCTTACTCTTACTCTCTCAGCTGGATAATGTGCCACACTGCCAAAATTGTTCAGGAATGGTTAGAGGAATATGACAGAGTTCAAGGTGTTGACTTGGCCCTCAAATTCCCCAGATCTCAGTCAAATCATGCATCTGTGGGATGTGCTGGACAAACAAGTCCGATCCATTGAGGCCCGACCTTGCAACTTACAGGACATAAAGGATCTGCTGCTAACGACTTGGTGCCAGACACCACAGCACGCCTTCAGAGGTCTCGTGAAGTCTAAGCCTCAACGGGTTAGTGCTGTTTTAATGGCACAAGGGGAACTTACACAATATTTGGCAGGTGGTTTTAATGTTATGGCTGATCAGTATATATGTGTGGTTTTATGGGTACTTGTGTGCATTCCATTTCCCCAGTTAGAAACTCTGCGATGGCATAAAAATTCATCATTCATCATTTTGCTGTCTTTTCTGCTGCTGGTTTTTGAAATGTAATGTATTGCACTCAAACCATGTCACGGTTAAAGTCACAGAGATGACATTCTTTTTTCCCCTTTCTGATGTTTGGTTTGAACATTAACTGTAGCTCTTGAGCTGTATCTGCATGATTTTTTGCACTGCGTTGCTGTCATGGGACTGGCTGATTAGATAACTGCATGAATGCAGGTTTACAGGTGTTCCTAATAAAGTGGACATTGATAAAAGGTGGTTCTACATTTTACTGAATTATAGGGTGTACTAATTTTTTTCCTACCTAGCTTCTGAATGACTCCATATTAAAATCTGTTGTGGTTTTAGGGTGTCACCTGAGGTTATTTTTTTTTCTTATAAAAGCTGGTGAGGGCCCACAATAAATAAAATCATAGAATGAGGATGAGGAGGGGGGGTTTGAAGCAGCAGGGAAAGAGTGATGATTCTCACCTGTCTCTTATCATCACCAACTTACTTACAGTCAGGTCCAGAAGTGACAGTGACAGTTTTTGTGATTTTGCCTTTATACACCACCACAATGGATTTGAAATCCAAAAACATTGAAAACAATCAAGATGTGATTGAAGTGTAGACTTCCAGCTTTATTTTAAAAGGTTCCACAAAAATACAGTATTTACCATTTAGGAATTACAGCCATTTTCAACAAAGTACCTACATTTTCAGGGGCTCAAAGGTTTTTGGACAAAGTGACATAATTGTAAAAATAACTCGGATGAAAATCCTTTGCAGTCAATGACTGCCTGAAGTCTGGAGCCCATGGACATCACCAAATTCTGAGTTGTTTCCTCCTTGGAGATGCTTTGCCAGGCCTTCACTGCAGCCACCTTCAGTTGCTGCTTGTTTGTGGGTCTTTCTGCCTTCAGTCTTGTCTTCAGTAAGTGAAAAGCATGTTCTATTGGGTTGAGATCAGGCGACTGACTTGGCCATTGAAGAATATTCCATTTCTTTGCCTGCAAAAAGTCTTGAGTTGCTTTCGCAGTATGTTTAGGGTCATTATCCACCTGCACTGTGAAGTGGCATCAGTTTTGTAGAATTTGGCTGAATGTGAGCAGAGAGAATAGCCCTATACACCTCAGAATTCATCTTGCTACTTCTGTCAGCAGTCACATCATCAATAAACACCAGTGAGCCCGTTCCATTGGCAGCCATACATGCCCATGCCATAACACTGCCTCCATCATGTTTGACACATGATGTGGTATACTTTGAATCATGAGCTGTTCCTTTCTTTTGCCATATTTTTCTCTTCCCATCATTCTGGTACAAGTTAATGTTGATTTCATCAGTCCAAAGAATCTTATTCCAGAACATGGGAGGCTTTTTTAGATGTTTTCTGGCAAAGTCTAATCTGGCTTTCCTGTTCTTGAATGTTACCAGTGGTTTGCACCTTGTTGTAAACCCTCTGTATTTACATTCATGAAGGCATCTCTTGATTGTAAATTTTGACAATGATATGCCTACCTTCTGTTGATGTTGTAAAGGGGTTTTTCCTTCACCAACGAAAGGATTCTGTGATCAACCACTTTAGTTGCCTTGTTGATTTGGCCACACCTAAGGTTTTTGCTATCTCTCTTATAGATTTATGTTGTTTTTTCAGCCTAATGATGGCCTCCTTCACTTGCATTGAGATCTCCTTGGACTTCATATTGGTAGCTCCAGTCAAACAGCTGCTAAACGCCAACTCAGTACCTGATATCAACTCCAGACCTTTTATCTGCTTCATTTGTCTTGAAGTAATGAGGGAATGGACCGCACCTGGTCAATTAACTTCTTGTCAGTCAATTGTCCAAATACCTTTGAGCCCCTGAAAATGTTAGTACTTTGCTTAAAACGGCTGTAATTCCTAAATGGTAAATGCCATATTTTTGTGGAGCCTCTTAAAATAAAGCTGGAAGTCCATTCAAATCCACTGTGGTGGTGTATAAAAGCAAAATCACAAAAACTCCATCACTGTCCAACTACTTCCAGATCTAACTGTATGTTTGCTCTTGTGTGCTTTCATGGAGTGTGTCAGATCTGGCAGAGCCTGCATTACACATGCACGGCATGCAAGCTTGAACAAGGCGAACGCTCTGAACTGGTGTCCCTTTTGATTTGGGTTTACTTTTGGTTTGTGGTGACGTAGTTTTAACACATGCGGAAAAGCTCTCTGTTGAAAAGTAAGTTAGCCCAAAGCTCTGTGAAAAATCTGCCTGTCTCCCAAGTCTTCCTCAGTCCAGCACGTGACACTCAAAGATGGCCTCCACTGAGCATTTCAAGCTTGCAACAGCTGCGTGGGAATAGCCGGAGGATAAATGGTCTCTGTGATCCCTACCCTTGCTGTCTGAAAGCTCACCTTGCCGCCCAGCAGCTGCTATCACAGACACAGCTGGATTATCAGAGTATCAAAAGGGCAGACCTGCAGGCGAATGACCAGACATCAGAACAGCACTGCTGAAGATTCGAGTCACTGCAGCTCACAGAGGTCTGCCGTACCGTTGCCAATCCCCAGCAGCTGAAAGACTCCTGCCACAGGAGGTTGCTGGCAGCAGAGCATGACACAGAGCATATCATCAAGCTGATGGTCCTGGAGCAGTTCATCACTCGACTCGCAACAGGATCAGCGAAGTGAGTCCAGTCCCGTCAGCCTGTGTCCCTCGACAATGCCACTCAACTGGTGGAGGATCATCTGTCGGCGGTTCCTAGAGGCTCTCTTTTCTCACTCTGTTTCTTTCTCTCTACTTCTCCTTTCCCCCTCTGGTTCCAGTACTCTGGGACCGAGATGCAAGGTCCCTGAAACCAACACCCCAGACCTGGTGCCAAGGCTGTCATCATCTGTTTTGCATCAGGATGACGCAAAGGAAGGGGATGGGGAGGGCTCCACCTACTAATCCGCCTGTGTGGACACTCGTTAGGGAATTACCGTTGGAGAAGATACTCGAGTCCCTTCGCCACGCCTTTGACCAAGGGAGAGCAATAGACAGGCATATCCAGCCAGAATTTTCACTCTCCTGTCTGTATTTTTCAAATATAAAGGACAAGTTATATCGAGTGACGCAAGACACGGACACAAAAAAGAAGAAACCACTTAGTTTTTGGTAACAAAAAGGTGCAGGAAAATGCTTTTCCATGTGGCTCATTATAATCGTATGGTGGGACACATGAGACAAGATAAAACACTCAACATTCTAATGGCTCGTTTCTATCGGACAGGCATTCATGACAATGTACACAGGTGGTGTGCAGCATGCTATTCATGTCAGTTGGTGAATCTACTGGCCACCACAAAAAACCCATGTTATTTACAGTATGAGTGGTCCCACAAGCCTCCAAATGTTTTTTTTGTATTCAAACTACTGCACGGGCACAAGCCCTCTGGCATCTTAGAAATCATAAGAGAAAATCAGGTAGAGGGACCTTCACCCAGTAAAAACAAAATTCAATACTTTTGGACCTGAGAGCAAAACTGCACAGCTTGGGTAACCTAATCATAGAATTTGCATCGGGCCCAAGAAACTCAGTCCCAATTGTATAAGAGGGACACCCGGCTACAGGAATTCGCACCAGGTGATAAAGTGCTCATATTACCCACGTTTTCATGAAGTGGCACAGGTTTTCAAATTGTTTTGCCGGGAGTTTCTTGCCTGCATCGGCGTCTTAACTATACTGTTAGTTTCTTTTTTTAAATCAATAATATCGCGCTATTGTTTTCATCTGTTGTATTTTTCACGTTCTCTTCTAGCGTATTTTCATTTTTCTTTTTCTCGAAGTATGCTTTTGTATTTTGTCAAGACAGCGAGTGGAGGCCATCCACACCGGATCCACGCCGTCTGGAATAATATCAACAAATCTTCGACTAAGGTGCGTTAAACAACATGTCTAAACATCCTGCACTCAACACACTGAACAAGCCGAATGTTTGTCATTCTTCCTCCGTCGTTAGTATTAGCTTTATTTGTGATAAATGCATGTTAGTTAGCTCTCTGACGGAGAAGATTGCAGCATTAGAGGTGCGCATCCAGACTCTAGAGAGGGTTAGTGAGAGTGAGAGCAGCGTAGTTTCTGTAGGGGAAAGTCTGGATGCCATAGGCGGAGTTAGTAATCCCCCAACTCCGGCATTAGAGCCCTCACAGCGGGGCGAATGGGTGACGACTCGGCGGCATAATTGCAAAGCCAAAGCTAACGCTAAGGCTCGGCCACGGGAGCACCACCACTCCTCTCCGCTTCACGTGTCCAACAGGTTTGCTCTCCTCAGTGACGCACCCGCTGAGAAACCTGAAAGAGCTCTGGTTATAGGTGACTCTCTTGTGGCACGTGAAATTACCTAGGCCTTTAGGGGCACCAGCAGCTTTAGTTAGGTGTATACCGGGAGCCAGGGCGCCGGACATAGCAGGTAATCTTAGGGTCTTAGGCAAGCACAGGTTCTCAAAGATAGTTATTCATGTAGGAGCTAATGATATACGCCTTCGTCAGTCTGAGGTTACTAAGAGTAACTTGGTAGAGGTGTGTAAATTAGCGAAGGCGATGTCCGATGCTGTAGTATGCTCTGGCCCCATCCCAATGCGGCGTGGCGATGTAGCTTACAGCAGGTTATGGT
The DNA here is from genome assembly GCF_027358585.1 of Pangasianodon hypophthalmus. Taxonomy (NCBI): domain Eukaryota; kingdom Metazoa; phylum Chordata; class Actinopteri; order Siluriformes; family Pangasiidae; genus Pangasianodon; species Pangasianodon hypophthalmus. The sequence goes on along the minus strand of NC_069715.1, from coordinate 18,819,433 downwards.
CACTGAACTGCTGGATGTCCAGGTGGTGCTCCGAAAACAATGTGGGCTTTATAGATAATTGGACTAACTTTGAGGGCAAGACTGGCCTGTTAGGGCGGGACGGTGTCCATCCCACTCGGGAAGGTGCTGCTCTCATTTCTTGCAGCATAGCACATAGTCTCAGAACGGGCCTAGTTAATCGGTGACAATCCAGGGTCAAGGCCAGGGAGCAGACAAGCAGGCTAAACCGACCGTCTGCTAGCTGCACTGAGTCGTCACTTAGGTCCCACCGTATTGAGACTGTGTCTGTTCCCTGAGCTAAACAAAATCATAGACATACTCAGACAGTTTGTTTTAGTAACCTAATTAACATACAATTAAACCAAAGTGAATGCATAGCCAGCACCGTTGATCTGAAGCTAGGACTGTTGAATATTAGATCTCTTACGTCTAAAGCGCTTATTGTTAATGAAACCATTACTGATCAGGAGTTTGATGTACTGTGTTTAACAGAAACGTGGATTAAACCAAACAAGTTTGTAGCATTAAATGAAGCTAGTCCTCCCGGGTACAGTTACATACATCAGCCCCGTCTAACTGGCAGAGGAGGAGGCGTCGCAGTCATTTATAATGATAATCTAGCCGTCACACAAAAACCTAGTCATAAATTCAACGCATTTGAAGTTCTTTATACTAACATAACATACGTAGCCACTAAAAATAAGTCTACCCAGGTGATTCCAGTAATTATTTTTTACAGACCCCCAGGGCCATATTCTGAATTTCTGTGTGAATTTGCAGATTTCATCTCTAATCTGGTTGTTTCTTTAGACAAGGCATTAATTGTTGGAGACTTTAATATTCATTTTGATAATCCAGATGACCCTCTGAGAACAGCAGTTGTGTCCATTCTAGATTCTGTAGGGGTTAATCAGAATGTAATAGGACCCACCCATAGTGGTGGTCACACTCTTGATTTAATACTAACATTCGGATTAAATATAGAAAATATAGTCTCATGTCCACAGTCTGAAGCTATCTCAGATCATTACCTCATCTCATTTAAAATGTGTATTAATCATAGTATATGCACCTTGCCACGACACCATGTCAAACGTACGTTCACGTCAACAACTGCACAGAGTTTTATCAGTAATCTCCCAGATTTATCAACCATGATTGGATCACCGTCTGATCCCGAAGAACTTGACCAGGCAACTGAATGTTTAGAATCAACGTTCTGCAACTCGCTAGATAAGGTAGCTCCACTTAAAAGAAAAATAATTAGGGAGAAAAAGCTAGCACCCTGGTATAGCGATCACACGCGAACTTTAAAACAGACCACTCAAAAACTAGAACATAAATGGCATCAAACTAACTTGGTAGTATTTCAAATAGCATGGAATGAGAGCCTTTTGAGCTATAAAAAAGCTCTTAGTGCTGCTAGATCAATGTATCTCTCCACCCAAAATTAACTAGGAATAAGACCACAATAGAAACACGCACACAATCATTATATAGCAGCGATGACTTCATGAATTTTTTCAATGGTAAAATTCAAAATATCAGGCTAGAAATTCAGACTTAATTTAAAACCAGACAGTTCTATAACTAACCCTGTAGATGATAATATGATAATATTAGATAAACAACTACAACGCTTTACTCCCCTTGAAGAGACTGAACTAATTTCACTAATTTCATCATCAAAATCATCAATCTGTATGCTAGATCCTTTACCTACTTGTTTCCTCAAACAGATAATTCCTGAAACAATCAAACCTCTTTTAAAGATAATCAATTCTTCCCTTAGCATTGGCTATGTACCTAAATCTTTTTAAATTAGCAGTTATCAAGCCCCTGATTAAAAAACCTGACCTTGACCCCTGTCAGCTGTCTAACTATAGACCAATATCAAACCTCCCCTTTATTTCCAAGGTCCTAGAAAAGGTTGTAGCACAGCAGCTACGCTCATACTTACATAGGAATAACATTCATGAAATGTATCAGTCAGGATTTAGGCCTCATCATAGCACAGAGACAGCACTGGTAAAAGTTGTAAATGACTTACTGCTGGCCTCTGATCAGGGTTGTGTCTCCTTGCTGGTGCTGCTCGACCTTAGTGCAGCTTTTGATACCATTGATCATGCTATTCTCCTCAATAGACTAGAAAATGTAGTAGGCATTAAGGGAACAGCCCTTTCCTGGCTCAGGTCTTATTTGACTGATCGTTATCAGTTTGTAAACGTAAATGGTGACTTCTCTTCTCATGCTAAGGTAACGTTTGGTGTCCCGCAAGGCTCTGTTTTAGGCCCACTACGCTGATGACACAGTTGTATGTTTCAGCAAAGCCCGATGACAGACACCAGCTTAATAAAGTTGAGGAATGTGTAAAAGACATTAGAAACTGGATGCTTATTAACTTTCTCTTACTTAATTCTGACAAGACAGAAGTACTTGTACTAGGAACACATGCAGCTAGAAGTAAGCTTTCTGATTACATAACTCTGGATGACCTTTCTGTTTCATCATGTGCAGCAGTAAAAGACCTTGGTGTGATTATCGACTCTAGTCTTTCTTTTGATGCTCATGTAGATAATATAACTAGGATTGCTTTCTTTCATCTCAGACATATTGCTAAAATAAGAAATATATTGTCACTACACGATGCAGAAAAATTAGTTCATGCTTTTGTTACCTCTAGGTTGGATTATTGTAATGCCTTACTGTCTGGATGTTCCAGTAGATGCATAAACAAGCTCCAGTTAGTCCAGAATGCAGCAGCAAGAGTCCTTACTAGAACCAGAAGATATGACCACATCACTCCTATCTTATCCACACTGCATTGGCTCCCAATCAAATTTTGTATTGATTATAAAATACTACTGTTGACCTATAAAGCACTAAATGGTCTCGCGCCACAGTACCTGAGCGAACTTTTGGTCTTTTATGATCCGTCACGCCTACTCAGATCAAAAGGTGCAGGCTATTTGTTGGTATACAAATAAAATTGAATTGAATTGAAAGGCAAGTTGGGAAAGTAGACTATGAGGTCAGGCAAGTTGGGGAAGTTATCTATGAGGTCAGGTGAATGGATAGGGGCAAAGCACTGCAAATATACCATTTAAATCTTCTTAAACCATGGAGAGAGGCAGTTTCTGTGGCTCTGGTGACAGTAGATCCAGAGAGAGAGGAGATGGGACCAGAGGTGCCCTTAAACTTGCTCATTTGTGGAAACCATCTTTCGCCATCTCAGAGAGCACAGGTAGGCAGGTAAAAGCAGTTCTATGTGGTGGCTCGCTGCTGCATTCTTCTGAATTTTCTCTCCCTTGTGTCTTGCATGTCTATGCACTCAAATGCAAAATGGCAAAAGTAAAGTTTGGTAAAAGAGGGATAATGGTCTGTTTTTCAGGGTTTGGGCTAGGCCCCTTAGTTCCAGTGAAGGGTGATGTTAATGCTACAGCATACAATGTCATTTTAGACAACTGTATGCTTCCAACTTTGTGGCAACATTTTGGGGAAAGCATTTCCCTGTTCCAGCATGACTGTACCCCTGTTATTTCTGAAGTATATAAGGCGATAACTGCTCAGATTCTCAGATCTTACCTGAATCCAACTGAGCATGCATTTTACTTGCTGAAGGCAAAACGTCCCAAGAACAAGCAGGAACTGAAGACGGCTGCAGTAAAGGCTTGGCAGAGCAACGCCGGTTTAAAAAAAAAAAAAAAATAAATAAATTAATTAATTAATAAATAAATACATGAATAAATAAATAAAAACCACAGCATCTGGTGATGTCTATGGATTCCAAAGGTGAAAGTTTACACTATTTAATTTTGCCAAATGCCAATATACTGTGGTAGTCAGCTAAAATAACAACAACCTTGTTAATATTCAAATATTTATAACTGTATGCATGTACAGGCCTCTCTGAAAGTACTGGAACAGCAAGGCCAATTATTTTGTTTTGCTATTTACTGTAGACATTTGGGTTTGAGCTTGAGCTTTCATTTCCTGAAATTTACATCAAGATGTGTTAAACAACTTAGAACATGGCACCTCTGGTGGCAGACCACCAAATTTTTAGGTGAGCAAAAGTATAGGAAGAGAGTCTTAAAGTAAATAACACTTAATATTTGGTTGTATATCCCTTACTTGCAACAACTGGATCAAGCCAGCGACCCACAGACACCAAACTGTTGCATGCTTCTTTTGTGATGCTTTTCCAGGCTTGGACTGCAGCTTCTCTCAGTTGTTGTTTGTTTTGGGTGGTTTCTCCTTCCAGTCTCCCCTTCAGGAGGTGAAATGCATGCTCAATTGGGTTAAGGTCTGGTGATTGACTTGGCCAGTCTAAAAGCTTTCACCTTTTTCCCTTGATAAAGTCCTTTGATGTGTTGGCAGTGTGTTTTGGGTCACTGTCTTGCTGCATGATGAAGTTCCTGCCGATAAGATTGGATGCTTTTCTCTAAATTGGCACACAGCTTGTTTCTGTAGACTTCTGAATTCATTCTGCTGCTATCATCATAAGTTACATTATCGATAAAGAGTAGTAAGCCAGTTCCAGAAGCAGCCAACCAAGCCCAAGCCATGATGCAGGGTCTGACCAACAAACTTGCATGTTTTGGATCATGAGCAGATACTTTCTTTCTCCACACTTTGGTCTTTCCATCATTTTGGTATAGCCTCTATACTTCTGCTCTCGCAGTCTTCTTCAAATGGTGGATTGTGATAACCTCTGCCCTGTAGAGGTTGCTGGTGATGTCACTGACAAGATGGCACCGGTGAGCTTGGCTCACCTTCCCTTACTTTATCCTCTTTTTCTTTTCACCACAGCTATCATCAGATAGAAACTCTCATTTCTGCCCTGTATCACCCAGTAGCCCTGACCTCAGTTCTGATGAAGTGCTTTGAAAGGCTGGTCAGAGTCTTCATCACCTCTTCATTACCTGACACCCTGGACCCATTACAATTCGTATACTGTCCCAATCACTCTACCGAGGACACCAGCACACACCTCCTACACACAGATTTTGTCAAGTTTGCTGATAACACTGTTGTTGTGGGCCTGATAGCTGATGATGCCTGGAGAACTGGTGCCAGGAGAACAACCTCCTCCTGAACACCGGCAAGACAAAGGAGTTGATGGTCAACTTCAGCACGAAGTAGGGGAGGAGCTACCATCCCCTTAAGTTCAACGGTGCCACAGTGGAGATAGTGGACAGTTTCCAATACCTTGGTGTACACATCATGCAGGACCCATCATGGTCCTGTCACATTAACACCCTGGTGAAGAAGGCCCGTCAGCGTCTTTACCACCTTAGACACTTAAGGGACTTTAAGCTGCCCTCTAAGGTGCTAAAGAACTTTTACACCTGCACTATCGAGAGCATCCTGATGGGAAGCATCACAGGTTTGGGAATAGCACCAAGCAGGATAGGCAGGCTCTCCAGAAGGTGGTTCGATCAGCTGAACGAACCATCCGCACTGGGCTCCCTGACCTGCAGTCTATCTACAGCAAGCGGTGCTGAACCAAGGCCAGGAAGATGGAAGTATGAGGTGAACGAAAGAGCATATAGGAAGTATCTGCACCGCACTGGCAACAAAAAAAAGTTATCAACCTTTTCACATTCACTTACTGTGCCACTTGTGTGCTGAATGACTACATTAGAGTGGTGTCAAGGTCAACCTGGACACACCAAGCACTCAATAAATGCAAGCTAGCAGGGGAAAATAGTCGGCAAATATTTTAACATAACAGTTGAGTAGATTAGTCCATGTTACGGTTTTATAAACAATATTAATGTAGCGGACTGTTCTCTGTCAGTGCTCATTGATCAGGGGCATATGCGCCGCTAGTTTAATTCAAAGATAGGTTTGTTTCTGCTTCACTTCTCAGCTTTTCTCACGTTAAATCTGGAATTTAATTAAGTGCATATTATCTTTCATTATTCATGATACAAAAAAATGCATTACGGTAGTGTGCCCTTTAAGCCCACTTTTGAATTTGACATCAAATTTAATAAATAAAAAAAAAAAAGAAAGAAAGAAAAGAAAAAGAAACCAATAATGTGCACTGTTGGTTGTTTCACCCAGTTCTGCTATTTGTTACTAGATTGATATCTGACTGGCATGCAACAAAAAAATATGAATGCCAGTACTAACTGAGGACCAGTAATGTGCATGTAGTACCTGGTGATCTTGAAGAAAGGAACAAAACTTTGCTAATCAACAGGCACCCAGAAATATATATTTTTTGCCTTTTCAGCTATTACTGTGGTAACTACTGAAATGTTATGTAGAACAGAGAGGGATGCTTTGATTTATATACATGATTAACCTCAGTTTTCTGTTTGAAAAGAATACTATTTCTTGTCAAACAGAAAACTGGGTTTACCAAGTTAGCAAAGACACTGTACAGTATGGTAAAAACATTATTACCATAATGTGGTGTATTGCCAAAGGATCAAGTATATTAAGCATGCAAACTGCACATTTTCTAATTATTTCCAGCTAACTATACTATAATCTGTTTTATTTAAACAAATATTTTAATAGCTTTCAGAGGAATTACACAGCTGTCCAAAAACATAAAAAAAATGTAAAAAGCATGTTATCTTCATGTTATCTACATAATAAATAAATAAATAAATAAATAAATAAATAAATACAAAAACAAAAAAAACCCTTCCTGCCCTTGAAATTCATATGAAAATATGAATGTCAGACTGTCTGTAGGTAATCTGCAGAGGCCCAAACAGCACTTAATTTTTTACCATCTCAGAGAGCACAGGTAGGCAGGTAACACATTTACCTACTATGCAAGTGCTGAATTTTATCTAAGTGAAGGACAGTACTAAGTGAAAAAAACAAACTGAAAACCAAACAGAATCAAGTTAAATTACAAAACAAAATCTATTCCTGGTTGAGTTTGGTCAAATCTTTTCCTTACTAATGTTTTACTGGTAGATTGGGGTTGGAATGATTGGAATGACTGAAAGATCCTGTTTAGGGTTCAGGTATTTGTAAAGGTTCAAACATTTCTTCATGTATTTGTTGAAAGAATTATTTTTGATGTTTTAAACCAATCTGAACATAATTTTACCAATAAAATATAATGTGGGCTTATTTGGAACAACCATGGGCTTACATTGTGTACCATTTAAGCCCATGTCAGACTTTTCACATGTGTCACAGTATTTTACATTTTAAGATGTGTGAATACTTAATAAAACTTTATGTAAGAGACTACACTTTCAGGTTAACAGTAGATGTTGTTCCTCTTTCGGCAGGTCCACGATAATTGGTCCGCGTATTTGATTTTATCCAGGCTTGGGACCGACACTGAGAGCGCGTTCTTGGTTCCCTGGCCAGGAATCGAACCACTAGCCCTCTAGGGACCCATGTTAACAGTAGATATCCCATTAAAATCAAACAAATATATACTAAAATATCTGAAAACAGATTTTGTCGGGCTTAACAGGTACACTTCCCTCATATCATTTGAATACCAATCATATTTATTTTGTTATGTTCTGTGTGTATATTGGCTGCCATAGTTCAAACTATAAGACATTTGCATTACAAGCTTTCCTATCTCCATTCTCCCCTTGTTAATTGGTTGAACAGACCATCTGTTCTCCCTGTCAATGTAGCAATGCTGGCTACAACTCAATTCCAATTCCTTAAACCCTAGCTAGTGATTTACCCACCCCTCAGCCAAATAGCTATATGGCTATTTATGAGATGACTACTAATGTGGCAAAGTTTGTTTGCTCCTTTACAATGGCTAGCAATCATACACATAGGGTAATTAACATTTAAGCATTAAATGGAAAAAATATTTTACCACCTTTTTTTCCCCTCTAAATACTTTGTTACTGCCCCTACCCACTCCCCCTAGCTCCATACCTGTCACCATTCATGTTAAATAACACTCATGTGGTGGAAACACAATTGACCTTGATATCTAAATTAGAGAGAGGTTGTTAACAATAACTATGATTGTTCCCAAACCTGATTACAATGCTATGCTAATTTCCTCCATGGTAACTGATTTCCCAAACACAGAACATTAAAGTCAACCTGACAACTCATTTGTACTGCCTAATTCTTGCTGCCCTAGTGTGTGCTGTCTGCCCTTCATATACCCTAGTCAGCCATGTACAGCTCCAAAGTCAAAGATAGCTGTGGGAGAAAAACGGTTTCTCAAAACTATGCTTCCTACAACTGCTCAATAACTCACCACTCATCAACCTCCACTGGCTGACCTTGACATTGGAGTATTACGGCAGCACAGAACTGAGCGTACTAGCTGTTTCAATAATTCTAACAACAAACAATGTGCAAAATAATGATAATATTGTTTAGCATTACCAGTTTGGGTAAAACTCTAGTGACTACCTAGCAGCTGTAGTCAATTCAATCCCTATACCCCATTTGCATTAAGAGAAAGTTAGCCAGCCTCCACCAGCTGCCAGTTTCAAGCTAGTTGCGTTGAGCCTGTGAGGTCTCAGCCAGATCTGTTTAATCATTTTTAGGCAATTTATATGAAATAGTGTGGTAACTAATTTCCCAACACATGGCACTGAAGTCAACCGGACAGCTCTGCTGTACTGCCTAATTCTCACTGCCCTCCGTGTGCCCTAGTCAGCCATGTATAGCTCCAAAGTCAGAGAGCTGTGGGACAAACGGTTTCTCACCGCTATACTTCCCACAACTGCTCAATAACTCTTTATATGGTGTCCTTTAAAATAGCCTTACACGGAGCTATTACGACTCATGAGTGTGTTTAACACAAACCTTTCATACAAAAACACAGCAGAAATGCCCTAGAACAGGAATGACACGGTAAACCTAAATCACCTGTCTAAGCTAAAATGTGGGTAGATTTGAGTTTTTTTTTTTTTTTTAAAAAAAAAAAGAATGGAAAGCAAAAGGAAAGCAGTGGCTTTAAACCAACAGTGTCATGCGGCCATAAACGACACTCATCTCCACCGACTGACCTTGACATTGGAATGTGTTGCAACAGCGCAGAATTGAACGTTAAACCTCGTTTCACACACACTACATTCAAAATAATGATAATATTGCTTAGCATGATCAATTTGTGGGTAAAACTCTAGCACTCTAAAACTATTTGTGACTAGCTAGCACTGTGGTCAATTCAATCCCTACACCCCAACTGCTCAAATTCGGACAACGAAAAAAAAAGTCTCGCTCGAAGTATTAAACATGCACATCTCTTCATCAGGGCGTCTGTGACTCTAGGTTTCCAGTAGTATAGGCTATTTAATTACAGTCGACTTTTTATTAACACGTTTGAAGCACACAAAGACGCGCTAGCGAGTTAGCCGGCCTCCATCGGCTGCCGGGTTCAAGATAGTTAGTTGGAGCTATTGAGGTCGCAGCCAGCTCAGTAGAATTGTTTTGTAGGAATGAATCCATTAGGAGATAGCCTGGAAACTTTAAGGTAGATTATATGAAACACAGTGATAAGTAACTACATTTAATGTAAATGATAATACGGAACCGGAAAACCACTTACGCGAGCTCTTCATTCAAACAACAGAGAAATAGCACGGCATTTAGCGAGGTTTTAAGGGCGACAAGAACTACAAATTAATTTGCCACGTCAAAAGGAAACCATCAGCTACTGAATAATTCTGACAAGGCTAAAGACCATTGCTTTAAAACTCACAGTTCCTCTGCTGTAAAGTCTGGCAAGCTTGAGCAGCAAGGACCGCGGGGCTTTTGGATAAAGCAGTAGCAGACCTGGTCAGAGAGCTGAGAACCTTTAGATAACCTGCCATGTTTAGCTGATATACGGCTTCTGTTCGACCACTCCGAACGAAATGAAGAGCAGAATGAATTACAGTGCGCGGCAATATGCCCGTGTGCCCCCCACCTCCCTGCGTCGCGTTAAAGGGAAGAGGAGGGGCTACGAGCTAGCGCCGTCTGTGCCAACGTCATCGCTCATGCAGTAAACCAGTTTTTTAGCTACCGTGGAGAATTTGGACGGAAGATTCTTATAAAAATCAGACAGTGACGTTATATACAGTGGGACCAGAATCTTGTCTAGTCGAAAAAAGATATTATTTAGTGTGTTGCGGAAGCAACACACTAAGTGTTACCCGATTTTATTATTTGTCAGCTGTTCATTCTGAGATGTATACCCAGAATTCAATTCCTTCACCCCCCCCCCCCCCAACACACACACACACACACACACACACACACACACACACACACACAATCATCTCTCCTACTACTGTCTGACATTCTCCTGAAATGCATGAGCATCACACTTATCAATATAATTGTATAAATCACTTGATTTGGTTTCATTTTCTTCCAATATTTAAAATGACAGGATAATTCTTATTAGAATGTGCAGTGTGTTAAAGGTTATAATGTACAATGGACAGGAATAAACCCACATTCCTTCCTCGTGCTGCTTAGGACCATGCTAAATTTAGCTGTGGCTGAGTTACCATACTGGGGGAAGGAATGAGAAGGGTGCAATCATATGACAACGGAACTACAGTCAGCCAGAGTGTAGTGTAGAGACTGCAACATTAACCTTTAAAAAAAACTATAAAAAGTCACTTAAAATGATTCTGCCTTCACTCAAGTGATCAATGTGGAGATGAGTGAGTGTTGCCCGTTCCCCATGGGAAAACAAGTGAACATCTTTTCCTGCAAGCACTCATTCTGACTCAGCTCCATCCGAGTGGAGGTGCAGCAGTTCACGGCTGCTCATGTTTTTATCTGTAGGTACGGTTATATTTCTGTAGTTTAATAATGGTGAAATGTTTAAAAAGTGATGCCGTTAAGTAAAATAGTTCAAGGGTAAGACAGCTACCTAGCAGCAAACTAGCAGTTAGATTAAATCTACCAATAATGAATTATGCCAAGTTGTAGAGAATAGCTACCACTTTTTGAGAAAAATGTAACACATTATGCTTGGCATATAGTTCAAAGATTACATCTTCCTGTCAGTTTTTTTTTTGTTTTACAACCATTTCCTGCTAAAATATGTTAGCTTTCTAGCTAACATGCTACAGATTAGTGCATTAGCACAGCTCGAATGAAATGGACATTTCATCTATTTTAGGGAGTTTTCATCTATTTTAGCAGGTCTTTACTGGTGTTAATTACAGTTTCTTGGCTTTAAAATATATAGTGTTGTCTGAAGTTGCAAATAGCTTTAAATAACATTTTTTTTGTATATTTTGGGCAATTTGTCTGTGAACATAATACTAGATTGATGCTAGCTGAAGCTCATTTGGCTAGATGCACAAGATGGTGCTGTCTTACTTCAGGAGTATGAGCGTGTGCATTACTACTGGTGGTCCAGTGCCACTTCGTAGTGGTTTTGTTTTTGTTTAACTTAAGGAATTTTGCAGGACTTTGCAGTTGATTTAAATCATTTAACTTCATATGCTATTTTTATATCTGTTACGTATGCAAGACACAAAAGTTTGTATTAAAATGTGGAATGAATAAAAAATAACTTTAGTCATAATAAAGACAATGTAATTTGAGTCTCATTAGTAATTATGCCATTGAAGCCAGTTAATGTATTCAGTTCAGCATAGACCAGATAAAAAAGAATGTGGTAATAAGATTTTCCCCTAATTAATATATGTTCTCTTTTCCTATAAAGAGAACATAGAAACATACTGTATGTGCATATATCAGAAACATTTATATATATAATATATCAGAAACATTTTAGGGAAAACAGGAAAAATAAAAAGTTACAATAACCTGGTTGCATAAGTGTGCACACCCTTTTATAATTGGGGATGTGACTGTGTTCAGAATGAACCAATCACATTCAATCTCATGTTCAAAAGTAATTATCATACAGCTGTCATCAATGAAATTATTCTGATTACCCCAAATAAAGACAACTGATTCTGTAGCATTTTCTTCACGTTCTTGGTTTTATCCGACTGCTGAAGCCATGGTCTGCAAAGATCTTACAAAGCATGCATGGTATCTCACTTGTTGAAAGGTATCAATCAGGAGATGGGTATAAAAGAATTTCCAAAACATTAGATGTACCATGGAACACCATATAGGCCATCATCAACAAATAGAGAAAATGGAGCCCCACAGTGACATCACCAAGAAGAGGAAGTCCCTCCAAAATTTATAAAAAGACAAGACAAAAGCTTACCAGGATGGCTGCCAAGAGACCTATGGCAAGAATAAAAGAGCGGCAGGAATATCTCACAAGTACTGATTACTCTCTGCATGTGACAACAATCTTTCATATTCTTCACATGTCTGGGCTATAAGGTGGCTAGACGGAAGCCCTTTCTCATGAAAAAACATCTAAGCTCAACTAAATCACCCCAAACTATGTAGCAAAATGTGTTATGATCTGATGAGACCAATTCCAAAAAGTATTATAATTCCATAATTCACTGTTGTAAGTCGCTCTGGATAAGGGCGTCTGCCAAATGCTGTAAATGTAAAATGTAAATGTAATTCCAAAATGTATGTTTGGTGCAAAAAAAAGCACATCACCAAAAGAATACCATTCTCACGGTGCAGCATGCTGGTCACAGCATCATGCTTTAGGGCTGCTTTTCTTCAGCCAAGACTGTGTCTTTTATCAAGGTGGAGGGAATCATGAATAACTACAAATACCAGTCGATTTAAGTGCAAAACCTTCAGGTGTCTGCTAGTAAACTGAAGATGAAAAGGAATTTCACCTTTCAGCATGACAATGACCAAAGCATACATCAAAATCAACAATGGAATGGCTTAATCAAAAATGTGCTATGCTGATAGATTTTTACCTAAAAAGACTAAGTGGTATAATAAAATAAAATAAAATCAAAAGGTGCTTCAACAAAGTATTAGTTTAGAGGTGTGGACATGTTACGATCATGAGATTTTGTTTAAGGACTTGTTCCGTTTTGGTCTCAATGAGCCAACAAAGTCATTGTTACCTGGAGGGGAGTTTAATTGTAGTTTAAGAGACTTTATGGACTATGCACTCTTGTCATGTGGCTCTCTTTTTACTGTGGGAGAGGCAGAGGACTTTGAAACCCCAAAGAATTTTTTGAGGGGGGGCCAACAGCGGCAAGCTCCGGCAGCAGCGGAGCTTGACCCATCATGGCCACCAGCAGGTCCTGTGATTATGGTAGCCACTCCTGTGTTTTCTGCAACTTCTTGTTCTGTGATCCCCAGTCCAGAGCCTCTTCCCAAGATGGCCGCCTGCCCAGAGCCTCTTCCCAAGATGGCCGCCTGCCCAGAGCCTCTTCCCAAGATGCCTGTCACACCAGAGTCTCCAGCCATTATGGATGTCAAGCCTAAGTCTTTAGCCATCACGGATGCCACTCCTGTATTCCGGAGCATTGTGGATGTTGCGTTTGAAGACACCAAGGCGTTCCAAGGGCGTTTGAAGCTGGTGTCCAGTCTGGCGGACCCAGCGTTGATGTCAGCACGTGCAGTAGGCATTCCAAGAGCTTCAGCACTGGTCGTCATAGAGACACTGGTCGCCATCCTGTGTGTTTGGGCTACATATTGCTCTGTTCTTGCTCCAGTCCGTGAATCTACGCCCGAGCCTGCTCCAGAGTCCACTCCAGTCCATGAGGTTGCTCCAGAGCCCGCTCCAGCCCTTGAATCCGCTCCAGAGCCCGCTCCAGCCCTCGAATCCGCTCCAGAGCCCGCTCCAGTCCTCGAATCTGCTCCAGAGCCCGCTCCAGTCCTCAAATACCTCTCCAGAGCCCGCTCCAGCTCTGGAGTTGGCAGCTCCCACTGCAGAACCTCCCAGGTCGTCGGCCTCTGCATCAGCTCCTGAGGTGGCAGCTCCCGCTACAGAACCTGCCAAGTCGTCGGCGTCTGCTCCAGCTTCTCCTGAGATGGCAGCTCCCGCTGCAGAACCTCTCAAATCAGCGGCGTCCGCTCCAGCTCCTCCCGAGGTGGCAGTTTCCACTGCAGGACCTCCTGAGTCGGCGGTGTCCGCTTCTGAACCCTCTGCCTGTCCTGTTCCGGCCAAGGAGGCCGTCTCTGAACTCTCTGCCTGTTCTGTCATGGTCAAGGAGACCCTCTGTGAACTCTCTGACTGTCCTGTCACGGCCAAGGAGGCTGTCTCCGAGCTCTTCGCCTGCCCTGTCCCAGCCAAGGAGGCCGTCTTTGAACTCTCTGCCTGTTCTGTCCAGCCTGATCAGCCTTGGTGTGCACCTGCCTTGTTAGATCTACGTGGACATCTGCTCCGCTGTGGTGGTCATCCGCTCCACCGTGGGGATCTTTGCTCTCCTCTGCTCTGCTGTGGTGGCTGTCGGCTCCGCTGTGGGGATCTTTGCTCTCCTCTGCTCTGCTGTGGTGGTCATCTGCTCCACCGTGGGGATCTTCCGACCCACCTGCTCTGCTGTGGTGCCCTTCAGCTCCGCCCTGGTGCCCTTCAGCTCCACCTGCTCCACCCTGGTGCCCTTCATCTCCGCCTGCTCCGCCTTGGTACCCTGCTCAGCCCGCTCTGCCTCAGTCCCCTGTTCCTCCACTTCCGCATGGACCTGGCCCTCCATCCCTCCCCCTGTTCCTCCTCCACTCCACCCTCCTCCTGGACTCATGTCTATTCCTGTTGAGGAGCGTCTGGAAGCCGCTCCTTGGGGGGGGGGGCTATGTTACCGTGGGCACTCCAGCTGGTGATCGTAACATAGCCCCCCCCAAGGAGCTAGAGGGCACTCCACCCCGGACTCTTGCCATTGTTCTCAGGACTCCATTTCCCATGTGTTTCTTGCCCCACATGTGCTACCTTTGTTTGTGTGTCATGTTCTCATTGGTTCCTTTGTTTCATGTGTCATGTTCTCATTGGTTGGTTTTGTCATTTGTTCTCCCTGTTCTGTATAAAAGTTGCTCACACCTGCTCCTAGGTTGCTGATTATTGTCATTGTGTGTACCCATCCCTAGTTTCCTAGTTTCAGAGTTTCCATGTTTCTGTGTTTCCTAGTTTGCCTGTGTTTTTGACCCTTGGACTGTTTTCCATGTTTTTGATTGTTTGCTGCCTGCCTTGACCATTGCCTGTGTTCTGGATTACTCTTTTGCTTCTGCCTTGGATTATACTGTTTGCTGGTGCTCAACCCTGCCTGTTTTGACCACGTTTGAAAATAAAGCATTTGGATCCCCAACTCTGTTGTCGATCCCCACGTTACAGGACACTTATGCAACTAGGTTATTGTATGTTTTTTATTTTTCCTTTTTTCCCTAAAAAGGTTTCTGATTGTTTTTCACTTTATTTGTATACTTTGCAATTTCACATTAAAGGTGGGAAAAGATCTGACATGATTTATCTTAGTTTCATTCTTTTACTTAACAAAAACATGCCATTTTAACATGGGTGTATAAACTTTTTAAATCCACTGTATCTGCCAGAATGAAGCTACTGAAGGGATCTCCGATCTCCAGGCTGAACCATACACAGAAGGTGAACGAGCGAAAAGGTTGGTAGGAAATTTCATTACCTCTGAATTATACTGGGGTACTGACAGTTTAACCAAATAAACACTTGTAATAATCATTACAGTGAGGGAAAGAATTATTTGATCCCCTGATATATATAGGATCCACTGATCCCACAGTGACAAAGAAATTATCAGTCTATAATTTTAATGGTAGGTTTATTTGAACAGTGAGAGACAGAATAACAACAAAAAAATCCAGAAAAATGCATTTCAAAAAAGTTATAAATTGATTTGTATTTTAATGTGTGAAATAAGTATTTGACCCCTTCACAAAACATGACTTAGTACTTGGTGGCAAAACATTTGTTGGCAGTCACAGCGGTCAGACGTTTCCTGTAGTTGGCCACCAGGTTTGCACACATCTCAGGAGGGATTTTGTCCCACTCTTCTTTGCAGATCCTCTCCAAGTCATTAAGGTTTCGAGGCTGACATTTGGCAGCTCGAACCTTCAGCTTCCTCCACAGATTTTCTATGGGATTAAGGTCTGGAGACTGTCAAGGCCACTCCAGGACCTTAATGTGCTTCTTCTTGAGCCACTCCTTTGTTGCCTTGGCCGTGTGTTTTTGGTCATTGTCATGCTGGAATACCCATCCATGACCCATTTTCAATGCCCTGGCTGAGGGAAGGAGGTTCTCACCCAAGATTTAACGGTACATGACCCCGTCCATCGTCCCTTCGATGCGGTGCAGTTGTCCTGTCCCCTTAGCAGAAAAACACCCCCAAAGCATAATGTTTCCACCTTCATGTTTGACGGTGGGGATGATGTTTTTGGGGTTATAGGCAGCATTCCTCCTCCAAACACGGCGAGTTGAGTTGATGCCAAAGAGCTCGAATTTGGTCTCATCTGACCACAACACTTTCACCCAGTTCTCCTCTGAATCATTCAGATGTTCATTGGCAAACTTCAGACGGGCCTGTACATGTGCTTTCTTGAGCAGGGGGACCTTGCAGGCACTGCAGGATTTCAGTCCTTCACGGCATAGTGTGTTACCAATTGTTTTCTTGGTGACTATGGTCCCAGCTGCTTTGAGATCATTGACAAGATCCTTCCGTGTAGTTCTGGGCTGATTCCTCACCATTCTCATGATCATTGAAACTCCACGAGGTGAGATCTTGCATGGAGCCCCAGATCGAGGGAGACTGACAGTTATTTTGTGTTTCTTCCATTTGCGAATAATCGCACCAACTGTTGTCATCTTCTCACCAAGCTGCTTGGCGATGGTCTTGTAGCCCATTTCAGCCTTGTGTAGGTCTACAATCTTGTCCCTGACACCTTTGGACAGCTCTTTGGTCTTGGCCATGGTGGAGAGTTTGGAATCTGATTGATTGATTGCTTCTGTGGACAGGTGTCTTTTATACAGGTAACAAGCTGAGATTAGAGCTAATCTCAGCTTGTTACCTATATAAAAGACACCTGGGAGCCACAAATCTTGCTGATTGATAGGTGATCAAATACTTATTTCACTCATTAAAATGTAAATCAATTTATAACTTTTTTGAAATGCGTTTTTCTGGATTTTTTTATTGTTATTCTGTCTCTCACTGTTAAAATAAACCTACTATTAAAATTATAGACTAATCATTTCTTTGTCACCGGGGAAACGTACAAAATCAGCAGGGGACCAAATAATTTTTTCCCTCACTGTAGTAAACCACTGCAGTTTATCTTAAAAAAAACATTCATTTATTTGTTTAAATCTCCAAAATATATTTTTAATTGGATGAACATTGATTTCATATTCACATGAAGCAAAACAGTACAATAGCGGTTATTACTATTGACTGTAACTGTAAAATGTATGGTAGCCTATTAGCTACAGCTATAAAGTAGATAAATACTAATAATATTAATAAAGTGTTCACTCAGTGTAAGGTGGTCCTAGTTTACTCTCTCCTCCAAAATTATTGGAAGAGCAAGGCCAATTCTTTTGTTTTTACTATACACCAATTTTTACTGTACAAGACAATTGGGTTTGATATCAAAAGATGACTATGAGACAATATATCAGAATTTCATCTTTCATTTCCTGATATTTACATCTAGATGTATTAAACAGCTTAGAACATGGCATCTTTTATTTGAACCCACCTATTTTTCAAATGATCATATTGGCACATGTGACTGACAGGTGTTTCCTCTTGCCCAGGTGCAAAAACAGCAGTTGATGACAGAAACATTGTGAGAGCTGTGAAAAAAAACCCAAAAACAACAGCCAGTGACATAACCAACAACCTCCACAGCACAGCGGTGAAGGTATCACAATCCACCTTTCGATGAAGGCTTTGAGAGCCTAAATATAGAGGCCATGTAACAAGATAATTTATGATCTTTGTGAGTACTGCATTTTAATGATAATGTCCACAATAATTTTTTTCAAGAGAAAATCTAAATCTCCTTGTTTTTTAATAACTTGACTTTAAGGCTTTGACTCTCCTTCTTCCTCCATGCCAGAAGAAGGAGACACTGAAGATGATGGTCAAGCAGTGAGTCTATTTATCACTTCATGACTTTTACGCTATTAAGTAATACATGGTTAAGATACAGTCCAACGACAAAACAAAATAAGCCCTCGTATTTCACCTACTTCACTAATAATAAGACAGATAAACCTCATTGATTGATTTTGTGATTAATAGACTTACTATTGGTTTCTTTTAGGAGTTATACTGAAGACTAAAGATTATATTTATTACATTTTATTGTTACATTTTATTACATTAGATAAGCAGTGGATGTAAAATAAAGTCTATACACCCATATTAAAACTGCAGGTTTATGTGATGTTAAAAAAAATGAAACCAAGATAAATCATGTCAGATCTTTCTCCACCTTTAATGTGATATAGCAACCAACAAAATTCAAGTTAAGAACAAACAGAAATGTTTTGGGGAAAAAACTTACAACAACCTGGTTGCACAAATGTGCACACCCTTTTATAATGAGGCATGTGACTGTGCTCAGAATTAACCAATCCCATTCAAACTCATGTTAAAAAGCAATTATCACACACCTGTCATCAGTAAAGTGATTCTAATTAACCCCAAATAAAGATACACTGTTAGTGTAAGATTTTCTTGAAAGCATGTACGGGATCTCTTTGTTGAAAGATATCGATCAGGAGAGGGGTACAAAGGAATAAAAAAAGAGAGATACCAGTGATCCATACCATGGAACACTGTGAAGGCCATCATCAATTGGAGAAAATGGGGCACCATAGTGTCAATACCAAGAACAGGATGTCCCTCCAGAATTAACGAAAAGACAAGATGAAAACTTGTCAGGGAGGCTGCCATGAAGTATGGCAACATTAAAGGAGCTGCAAGAATATCTGGCATGTACTGGCCACTCCCTGCATGTGAGGGGAAAAAACCCATCCAAGCCTGCCAAAATCACCCAAACCACAAATCCAAGTCAACAAAGGAAGAAAGGCTTTAGAAGAAGATCAATATTTTGGAATGGCCAGTCAGAGCCCAGATCTAAATTCTATTAAAAACCTGTGAAATGACTTGAGTGCTGTGCAAAGGAGATCCCTGTATTTCATTGATATGGAAAATGTTCGAAAGAAAAAGTGTAATAAAATTGCCAAATGAAGATGTTAATTTAAGGGGAGTGTAAAATGTTTCCTATAACTTTGACAACATGATAAATCTAACAAGGAAGTGTAGACTTTTTATATACACTGTACATCAAACTATAAATCTATAAATAATTGTACACACACTATATTATTAGACAGTGACACAATTTTTTTTGCCTCTGTCTAAAAAGGGGGCAGTCGTGGCCTAATGGTTAGAGGCTCGGACTTGAAACCGAAGGTGAACCTGAAGGTCTTGGGCTTGAGTCTCAGGTCCGGCAGGGATTGTAGGTGGGGGGAGTGAATGACCAGCGCTCTCTCCCACCCTCAATACCACGACTGAGGTGAGACCCTTGAGCAAGGCACCGAACCTCCAACTGCTCCGCGGGTGCCGCAGCAAAAAAAGGTTTCACGGTGAGTGTGTGTGTGTGTGTGTGTGTGTGTGTGCACTTGGATGGGTTAAATGCAGAGCACAAATTCCAAGTATAGGTCACCATACTTGGCCACAAGTCACTTCATTTCACTACCACCTCAATGGATTTGAAATGAGCCAATCAAGATGTGATTGAAGTGTAGACTTTCAGAGAGAGAGTGAGCGCAGAAACTTTAGGAGTAGCCAAATGAACAGTTTGGCACATTCTTAAAAAGAAGGAATGCACTGGTGAGTTCAGCAATACCAAAAGGCCTGGAAGACCATGGAAGACAACTAAAGTAGATGATCAGAGAATTCTTTTGTTGGTGAAGAAAAACCCCTTCACAACATCTAGCCAAGAACACTCTTGAGGAGATAGGCGTATCATTGTCAAAGTCTACAAGACACACCTTCATGAATGTAAATACAAACGGTTTACCTCAAGATGTAAACCACCGGTAACACTCAAGAACAGAAAGGGCAGATTAGACTTTGCAAAAAAACTCTTCCTTGAAGAAAAAAAAAAAAAAAAGCCCGACCAGTACCTTGTACCTTGTACCAGAATGATGGGAAGAGAAGAGTATTGATAAGGAAAGGAGGGGCTCATGATCCAAAGCATACCACATCATCTGTCATGTGGAGGCAGTGTTATGGCATGGGCATGTATGGCTGCCAATGGAAATGGGTCACTGGTGTTTACTGAAGATGTGACTGCTGACAGAGAAGTAGCAGGATGAATTTTGAAGTGTATAGAGCTATACTTTCTGCTCAGATTCAGTCAAATGCTGCAAAACCTATAGGATAGCGCTTCACAGTACAGATGGATGATGACCTAAAATGTACCATGAAAGCAACCCAAGAGCTTCGAAATGGAATGTTCATAAATGGCCCAGTAAGTCACCTGACCTCAACCCAACTGAGCATGGTTTTCACTTACTGAAGACAAAACTGAATGCAGAAATACCAACAAACAAGCACCAAGGCAGCTGGAGTAAAGGCCTGGCAAAGCATTTCAAGTGAGGATATTGAGGACATCAGGCACTCACTGGTTGCAAAGGATTTGCATCCAAGTATTAAAAATAATCCTAATATTTATGATTATGTTAGTTTGTCCAATTACTTTTGAGCCTGTGAAAATGGAGGGACTATGTAAAAAATGGCTGTAATTCCTAACGGTTAGTGCAATATTTTTGTTAAACCCTTTGAATTACAGCTAAGAATCTACACTTCAGTCACATCTTGATTGCTTCATTTAAAATCCACTGGGGTGGGGTACAGAGACAAAATTATGAAAATTGTGTCACTGCCCAAATACTTATGGACCTGACTCATACACTGTTATATACACACATATATATACACATATACACACACACACACACACACACACACACACACATGTACAGTCCCCTACAAAAGTATTGGAATGACAAGGCCAGATTTTTTTTGCTATGCACTGAAGACATTTGGATTTGAGATCAAAAGATGAATATGAGACAATAGATCAGAATTTCAGCTTTCATTTCCTTATATTTACATTAGATTAAACAACTTAGAACACGGCATCTTTGGGAGCAGACCACCCAAATTTTAGGTGAGCAAAAAATATTGGAACCGATAATCCTTAAAGTAAATTGAGCAAATAACACTTAATATTTGGTTGCATAAAACTTGCTTGCAATAACTGCACCAAGCTGGTGACCCAATGACAGCACCAAACTGTTGCATTCTTCTTTTGTGATGCGTCTTCAGGCTTGTACCACAGCTTCTTCCAGGTGTTGTTTGTTTTGGGGGTTTCTTCCTTCAGTCTCATTTTCAGGAGGTGAAATGCATGCTCAATTGGGTTAAGGTCTGGTGATTGGCTTGGCCCACTTTTTTCCCCTGATGAAATCCTTTGATGTGTTGGCAGTCTGCTCTTTAAGTCTTCTTTGAACACTGTATTGTGATACCTTCAACTCTGCCTGTGGAGGGTGTTGTTGAGGTCACTGACTGATGTTTTTTGGGTTTTTCTTCACAGCTCTCACAATGCTTCTGTCATCAAATGCTGTTGTTTTTTTGTTTTTTTAACAACAAATGCAGTCTTCACAGGTGAAAGCCAGAGCTCAAACCAAGTGTAGACATTCAGAGCTATTAATTTTTTAATCATTCAATCTAACAGGGCACACCTGGGCAACAAGAATGTCACCTGTCAGTGACATGTTCCAATATTTTTGATTACTTGAAAAAGGGTGAGTTCAAACAAAAGGTGCAATGTTGTAAGTTGTTTAACACATCTAGATATAAATATCAGGAAATGAAAGCTGAAATTCTGATGTATTCCTATCATCAAAGAGGGAACATCAATCAGAGCCACTGCAAAAGCACTGGGCATAGCCACTACAACAATTTGAAATGTCCTGAAAAATAAAGAAACCACTGGTGTACTAACAACCAGACATTGAACAGGTCAGCCAAGGAAAACAACCATTTGAAGGAGACTTTGAGAGCAGAAATATAGAGGCTATACCACAAGATGCAAACCTTTCATCAGTAGTATGAGCTAGTGGAGGTCATGATGCATACATAATACCCCCAAACCCTCAACGGTTGGCTCCCGAAGCCAAACTCTCTCGGCAATAGGGTCTTCCACTGGGTCTATATGCTAGGCAGTCAGGATGTTCTCTGTGGAACTCGGAGATCAGTGATAGATCTAATTTTTTTTGTCAGGGATCCATGAATGTCCTTCTTGTCTGGAGCCTTCCCAGTCTGCCAGTTAGTACATGACATTACCCTGCTGCTTGGAGTTGAGGAGCGTCTTGACAGAGTAAGGTGGTGTGGGATCATTTTCTTGAGAATGCTGGGCATCCTTCATACTCTCCCACTGTACTGGAGTTGCAAAACTGGACTCAGAGATGATGATTTCAGGAGCTAGTTGGGAGTGAGGACTTTCAAAGACCCAGCATAGTGCATCCACTTTACCAGTTTGGACCCAGGTCTGTATGTTAGAGTGAAACTGCAGTGGGTAAAGAATAGTGGCTGGCTTGGCATGGGTTTAACCTTTTCAACGTTTTTCTGCTTTGTCATGATGATGAAGGGGATGAGGGAGTGCCAGCCAGTGTTGGCACACTTCTAGGGTGGCCTTGATGGAAAGGAGCTCCCGGTTTCCCGTGTCATTATTTCTGGGGTCAGTTTCCTGGAGTAGAAAGCGCAAGGGTATAGTTTAGATGGGTTACCTTGTTGCTGAGAGAGGACCATCTCGGAGGCACTTGGAGGCATCTACCTCCACCACAAATTGTAGGTCAGGGTCTGGGTGACATAGGATTGGGGCGATCGTGAATCTCTGTTTCAAGGTGTTGAGTGCTTGTTGTGCTTCTGGGTTACACTTCAAGGTTTTCAGTTTCCCTTTTAGCAGAGATGTCAAGGGGCAGCTATGCTGAAACCTCTGATCAATTGTTGATAAAAGCTGGCAAAACCAAGGAAGCATTGTAGTTCCTTTGGTTTGGGGCCAAGATGGTACTGCTTCCACTTTACTCTGATCCATCTCCACTCCCCGCTCATCCAGAACTTGACTTTCAGACTTACACTGAAAGTCATACTTTGCAAGCTGGACATACAGGTTATTTTCAAGATACTTCAGTACTGCTCATACCTGTGACATATGTTCTGCTTCAGACTTTGAGTAAATCAAGACGTCATCTATGTAGATAATCTCACAGGAATTCAGGAAGTCTTGAAGTAGCTCATTAATCTAGACAAGGTACTAGACCATATGGCATCACCAGTTATTCATAGTGGCCTGTATTTGTGATGAATACTGTCTTCCATTCGTCACCCTCCTTTATGTAAACCAGGCTGTAGGCCTCTTACCTGTTCAGTGAAAGAAGGGACCAATGGTAAAGGGTTTAGATGGTACTTTATGAGGACAGCACAGTCTGAGTCTTTTTTCCACAAAGAAAAAGGCAGCTGCAGGAGGTGAGGTGGAAAGGCATATGCAGCTTTGGGCAAGGGCCTCAGAAATGTAGGTAAGCGCACCCTTGGGGGGGGTTCAGAAAGTTGAGGGCACATTCTCATGGTCAGTGTGCTTATAGTGTTGTTGCCTTGGCCCTACTTAATATGTCTGCAAAGTTGGCATAAGGTTCACCAATTGTCACTTCACTTTGGATTTCTGGACGGTATACATGGGTGGAGTGACACAGGAGAGAAAAATAATGGTTAAAACAGGTTTTACTCCAGGCCATTTTTACTCCAAGATCATGGGTCATGGGAAGACAAGGGGAAGTGATTCAAAATTTGGATGTGGGCACCTTCTGGCTAGATGTTACAACCTCACTCTGTCCAGTTTTTAAGAACTCTCTGAAGGAGACCATTCAGGTAGGTGTACAAAGAGTCATGGTCTTCCTCCTTCAGGTATGGCATTACCAGGTGCAATTTATCTAGATGTGATAACAGAAACAAAAAAAAGACACTAAACACCCAATTAAATTCTCAAAATACTGATGTAATATAATATTTTGGACAGTTATTAGTCCTTGTTAGATCTAAAATGGTTCCATATTTCTCTAAAACTGAATAGAGGGAAAATAATAATTACATTTATTTGAGCAATATTTAGTCAAAATAATACACAAACCACAAAAATCTACTTGCAAATAAAATAATGTGAAGAAAATATAAAAAATGTCAACCTACTGTCATGATTCCAGTTAAAGTCCTGCATTTGCTCTCCCAGTCTGACATTTGCATAGGCAAATGATTCAGCGTAACATATTTGGGGTGTGGGAAATAATCTAATGTTGTAGATGGGTGATGTAAAAAACATCAGCTATGAACAGCTAGTGGAAAACTGCGATTGTTGGGGCACAGAGTGTAATGTTGGTAACAAGAAGGGTATAGGAAATTAGCTATTGAGATTAAGCTTCCCGCATTCTCCACCAAAATATATAGGGGAAACAGCGATAAGTTGAAATTAGTCTATTTACTAATTCTGCAAAAAAATATTACCTCCATGGCCACTGGCAATAATATCCTAAATATAGTGAAATATATTTATTTATTACTAAATATAGTGAAATATCCTAAATATAGTGAAATATATTTATTTATTACTATATTAAGAACACAGTAACAAGATCGGCAGTTTAAGACATTAAATTGTAAGCAGAGACACAAGACACTTGCCTTTTAAAACAGGTGAGACTTTATTAGACGCTCTGGATAAGGGCGTCTGCCAAATGCCATAAATGTCAATGTAAATGTAAGTAATTGTGGGTAAGTATTTTCCTACTAGTGGTATAAGGGGAAAATAGCAAGAAGGGAGAAAAGAAAATGGAGCAGGAATGTGAGAGATGTATGAGGATTAATCACATTACCGTTGCCCAAAACACTGGCTGTATTCACTTAATACAAGCTACAACATGCTAATCGCTATCCGCTATCCTTCAAGGCTAATGGTTTTAGCATAGACTTCAATGTAAACACTACTGCTTCAGGTTAGCTTAGCTACACCGGAGAGTTTGTTTGCAATATGGCGTCGGCAGATTGCGCATGTGCAGTTCAGAGTTGCCCCGGAAGAGTCTCCTAGGACTTCCGGGCCTGATCGTTGCTGCGGCAAACAGCATAAACAATACCTCTTACACACTGCTTGATGCACACAGCTTAAGCACTTTTACGTGAAATGTCGGCGCATTTCAACGCTACGCTAAAAAAAAAAAAAAAAAAAAAAAAAAACTCCACGTGTAGCCTGCTTACAACAATTTAATGTGATCTCAGCGGATCTTAAACACAACAGGGTTTATTCGCTGCTGGTTACACAAATGTACTCTTTACTCCAGTTAAACTTTAATTTAAAATGTAAACTTTACTTGCTCAAGTTTTAAAAGAAAATATTCGATATTCGAAAATATTTATATTCGAAACACACGGACACTGATAGTGTTACACTGAGACATATCTTTTAAACTACTCTGCGAGCAGACACAAAAGGACAAGCGTAAGTTCACTACTCTAATGGTTAGCCCTGGGGAGTAAACTAGCTATTTGAATGGTATTGTAATACGCAATGGCATCAACTTAGCTATAACATAAGGCCTTTTTAAGAAGAGATTGAGGGGCACGCTGAACTCTGTCTTTACCGTACTCTGAGGAGATTCCTTCGTCCGGACAGGGGCAACTTTTAATTACTGCAGTTTAACTGTGACTGATATCCCTGGGTCGGAACAGGGAGTCAGATAGGTATTTGAAATACAGCTGCGAGCATCAGATATCGGGGTTCAAGCACTTTACCCCTTTAATTTTCAACCCTAAAAGGAACCAATGAAAAAAATATTTATATATAAATATTTTTTATATTTATGCCATATTATATTTACTATATTACTATGCTATATTTACAATATTTATGAAAATAAATATTTTACTTAAAATTCTTATTAATAGACATCTAAAAAAATGACCTCAAGAATTTATGTTTTTAGGTTTTTATTTAGAAGATATAAAACTCTACCATACGGTTGAGATGTCTGTTCATGGTCACATTTGCTTTGCATTTCCAGTGCTATTTCATGAGCTTTTTTCAATAATAAATATACCTTTAACTTTTTTTAGTAGGTCTTGGATACATTTCATAATACCACGGTCCACACACACAAAATATTTAAATATTCTGTTTAGAAATAATACATATACTTCCATATATTGTGGTCAATATAATATCCAGGCCATTCAGTGATTTTAATTCAGTTTTATTCAGGCACCAAGTCTTAATTCATAACATTCTCAACAGATTCAGCAAATTTCAGTAAATTCAGCAATTATAGCATTTTGCACAACAGGAACATTTTTCACAACAGGTATCTTGCAAGCTTTGTAATGTTCTAATTTCATTTATCTCCCATGAAGTAAAATTAGTCATTTTACTTCAGATTTTTTCAGGTACAATGTGATTATTTATGATATTTTCAGTAATTCAGTAAATTACAGTAAATTCATTAACTTCATTACAGTAACTTTAGATGAATAATTTTAACAATAACAATTGATTAAAATGTATCATTAATTTTCCAAAACAGGAACATTTTTCACAACAGGAATCTTGGAAAATTCTCCTGCAACAACTTTAACATCAACGTCAACTTTCACTTGATGTGATGTACACAAAACATTGCTGAGCTGTGTGCAAACACAAGAACACTCCAGTTGCATGTGTTATCAAAACAGACATCTGCCACAGGTGTTGCATCCCATTTGTGTTTCCGCTGCAGTTTCACAGATGGAGGTGGGGAGCAAAGTGGGCTTCCAACTCGAATTGGTACCTTGTGAAGGCCTTCTAGTGTGTGGGCCACGGTTGTCCTGAACCTCATGAGTGGCATTGGATTCTCCTTCAAAACACTGCACTCTTGTTTTAAGAGAAGCCAGGCACTGCACACGGATAACTCCAAAAATAGTCAAAAAGGGGTAGGTACCAACGTTTTGTCAGGGGTTTTGTTTAGGTAGATTAGCATGTCTGATAAATCAATTTGTTCATTGTATGCCTTTATTATGGCAGGGCAGGAGACAGCGATCTTTTTGCAATGCTTTTTGCTACCACTGGACTAAACCAACAGGCTCAACACCACAAGCATTGCTAAGCAGAGTGAAACATTTGTTGTCATACCACTTAAAAGCAATCGCTCCTTTTGATAAGCGAATCTTGTAGGAACGCCTTCCTTCTTTGGACAGTTCCTTGTCTGTTTTCAGACAGCTCCTGCTGTACAGTTTGCTCGGACTATATCTAAGTACCTTATCTTTGTTGTCTCAGCTGGGGTCTGGACAAGTTTGGTACTAATAAAATAATTGTCACAAAAGACAACTGTATACTCAGGGCATTGAACAGTTCTACAGAGTGTTATGACTACTTTTCCTCCCATGAGAATGATCTTGTCTTGGTACAGTATAAAATCATGAATGATTCCCATGGAGCTAGCATGACAGAAGACCTTGAGGCCCCACTTATCAGGCTTGTTGTACTAGTGGAGATTGCCGGCTCTTATGCCTTTGTAGTGCGCATAACTTCATCTACTCTCTGCTTGTAACTGGCTGGAAGGAGAAGGCACTGTCATATTAGCATATCAAATATAAGTTGGACTTTGTAGAATCTGTTCCGTGAGCTTCCCTGGCTACTGTTATCTGCAAAAGGAAAACTTAAACCTTTTAAAACTTCTAGCCCTTAGAGTTCAAAAGGTAAGATAAGGTAGGATTTCAGGCTGTCCCCAACCTGTGTGCCAAATTTCATAACTTTCCTATGTATGGTTCTATGGGCTGCCATAGACTTGTTGAAGAAGAAGAAGCAGAATAACAGTAACAAGAACACTAATGATTACAATACCTTCCTATGCACCTTTGGCGCTTGGCCACTAATAAACATAGCTGTGAGTAGCAATTATCAGAGTACAAGCACTTTAAGAACTTTAAGTGCATGCATAAAAAGATATTATGTATTATTTAGCAAGTATGTAAGCACTTAAATTGGAGATGAAAAAAGTCCATTTTCAGCAATTTCGGGTAATTTATAATAGAAATATAGCATTTTTATTAACATTTATAACTGTTATAGTGCTACCTTGTGCTTGATCTCTGTAGACTTTTGCTTGCTTCTTTAGAATCATAAGGTGCATGTGCTTACCTAATTTCATGAAGTTCTTAGAATTCATTTAGGAATTATAGGCTTTTGGGTACTTTTTCACGCTCGGATATTTATACGACCCTGATTATTGATGTAGGGAGTCCAGAAAATTATACTACAGTCCAGAGAATTGTACTTGTTGAGGTTGAATGAAAAATGTAGGACTAGTTCGCAAAAGTAGGTTTTTTAAATAATCACAAATATTTAATGATTTGATTGACACCGGTGGTTCTTGAGGCTAAGTTGTTAAGTATTAGGATGTCTAATGTATTATATGAATAACGTGTATAAGTGAAATATTGCATAATATACCATCAATTACACACGTTGTAGCAACGCGAGACCACAGGAGGGCTGAACACAAACACTCAGAGACTTAAGTGTGGTTAAAAAAAAAAAAGTTGATATTTATTGAAGAAAAGTGCACGGGGGGGCATGAGGGGGTGAAGGTGAGCTCAGCTTGTGCAGTGCAGTGAGGTTGGTGACGTCTCGCGGTGAAGCACGGCGAGCCAGCAGCAGCGGCGCTTCCAAGGGACGGCAGGGAAAGTGCGGCAGACGCCCTTGGTTTCAGCACGGAGTGGCGGGTTCAGGCAGCGGCGACTCGTCTGCGCTGATGTCTCCATCTGGAGGGCAAAAAGAAAGAGCCGTTAGCATTCGTATTTAACGCGTCTACCTTCTCTCTCAAAAAGCGGCCACTGGCTCTTTTTGTAGCTCCCCGTCATCTCTATGAGGGTGAGTTCGTGCTACGGCAACAATTGGGCGCCAGACGTGCTGAGTTTGTTTGCTCCGCCTCACGGCCACGCGCACACTGGCTGTCCAAAACAAAAGGACTGCTGAACTGGCGCCATCCATTCAGCACCCTGCCGGCACATTCATCAGTGAGGAAGGTTCATCTTCAGTGGCCTGCTGTCACAACATGTAAAATGTGATAGCGCTGCCTGTTGGCTGATTTAAAATACAGCATCTTAACACACAATTCAAAATGGCCGACATCCAAAATGGCTGACATAGTAAAATTGGGTATCATTCGACCCGGTATGCCCCACTGAATCTAAAGATAACAATTTCCATCATTTTAGGACAAATAGTAGAGAAGTTATTAGCCAAAAAACAATTTTTTCATATCTCATGACCAGTAGGTGGTGACAAAAAACTGCTCAAAAATTGCTGTACCCTCAGGTCTTGGTTGTTATAAGACACTCCAAGTTTGGTGCCAATACTCGAAAGTGTTGCAGAGATATAACATCACATTAATTTTGGCGTGCTCGCCATCATGTTCGTTGACGCATCACACACGAAACGTTTGGACTATCAAATATATTTCAGTAACTGTTGGTCTACATTGTCTGAAGATGATCTGAGCAAAATTTCATGAAGTTCCTGACGAAAGGTATAGGGGGTGTTGGCAAAATTAGGTTTTTCAAAAAAAATTTTCAATGACCAAAGCATATTTGGTATCATTGCTTTTGGAATGATCCACGGAATCTAACCAGACTGGTTTCATGACAATAGGCTAAAGAAAGTCAAAGATATTAGCATTTTTAGAAATTTTCTAATATTACTTGACCAAAACTTTTTGAGTGTCTTCAGGACATGGGGATGATGACACATACCGAGTTTCGTAACAATACTCCAATGCGTTTGTAAAATATAGCAGTGGCCATTGCAGTTCAAAATGGCCGATGCCCAAAATGGCAGACATAGTTAAATTGGGTACCATTCAACTCAGAATGCCTTACTGAATCTAAACAAACAATTTTCACGATTAGGACAAATTATACAGAAGTTATAAGCAAAAATAGCAATTTTTCATATCTCGTGACCAGTAGGTTGCATTGTTCTGAAACTGATCATGTACCCTCAAGAAACACCAAGGTTGGTATCAATAGGCCAAAGCAGTGTGGAGACATAACCTCAAGTTCATTTTGGCGTGCTCGCCATCATATTTGTTGATGCGTTTTACATGAACGGTTTGGTCTGTCAAAAATCTTTGAAGAACATTTGGTATTCATTGTGTGAAGATGATCTGAGCAAAATTTGGTGTAGTTACATGGAACGTTCTGGGAGGAGTTTGCAAAAGTATATGTTTCAAAAAAAAAAAAAAAAAAGGCAGAATATTATTCATGACAAATGAAATTGGAGATATACATATTATATCTTTCACATATATATATTTCACGTTGAGCCAAGGATTCCAATGATATAAGACATGTGAGTCTGTGACAAATGGTTCAAAAGTTACACCCTTTTAGGTAAATTTTTTTGTTTTGATCACTGTAGCGCCACCGTGTTTCCGATTGGGGCTAGACTTTTTGCCATTGTAGAACATTTCAATATTACCATCTCTCAAAGTTTCAAGTCTCTAAGGCCTTATGGTCTGCACGATCAGATTTAGGGCAGAAAAATAATAATAATAAATATAGCTGCAATTACAGGGCCAAGAAAACAGAGCCGAAGTAAGGAGCTAGCATCGTCACATAAAATTTATGGAAGAATGGTTTTAAATATCGGAGTTCCTTTAATAACTTTTGTTCAGACAGATCTCAAGATGATGTTAGCCAAATTTGGGGAAGATTGAACAAAATTTGGAGTAGTAGTGAAAAAACAGTTTTTAACAAAATCCAAGATGTTTGACAGGAAGTACACGTGAATTTCAGATTTTGTTTTCGTTCACTTCTGCATACTACAGGGAATTATAGGAAAAATTACCTGTGAATTTATCACAAACTTTTCAAATGATGTAAGGAAAAAAAAATTGAAAGTTGTTACAGTCACAAAACTTCTTGGGTACATTCAGGGCATGGTCTTGAAGATACTTTTCATGTTTCGTAATGATACGTAGATGCATTGCTGAGATACACCCTCACATCCTGTTTTTTGAATTTGCCAGCATGTTGCATGAGAACGGGTTTGAATATCAAAATTCCTTTGATAACTTTTGTTCAGACAGGTCTCAAGATGATGTGATCGATATTTGGTGATGATTGGACAAAATTTGGAGGAGTAGCAAAAATGGCAGTTAGATGTAAGTATTTTTGGCATGTTATTGTAACATTTAACCAGTAGGTGGCGCTATCACGGAATTTGTTGCATAGCTTCAGGTCATGGTTCTGAAGATGTCTACCAAGGTTTGTCTCAAAGTTGTTGCTGAGATACAGCCTCACTTCCTGTTTGGCGGCTTTGCCATCAGATTCTTTGGCCCATTACGGGCAAACCCTTTGGACTGTTAAAAATTCTTTTGATAACTTTTGTGTGGCTTACTCTGAAGATGATGTGTGCCAAATTTCATGATGATTGGAAAAAGATTTGTAGGAGGAGTAGCAAAAAAACTGTTTTTGACAAAATCCAAGATGGCAGAAAATCTAGTGCATTGTAAGCGCTTTGTAAGCATTGTAAGTGCATTGAACCCAGCTCGACCCAGGGAATCCAGGGATGCCTGGATGACTTTTAAATTTTGGACACATGGTTCAAAGGTTATGGCCGTAAATGTATTTCTAAATTAGGCCCAAATTTGGCCCAATTGTGGAGCTCGAACGTTGGCAGCACTTGGCCCAAATTTGGCCAGAATGTTCCTTAGACCCCAATCAGTGTGCCAAATTTCACAACTTTCTACCAGACGGTTCTGTGGGCTGCCATTAGACACCCTAGCCAGAAGAAGAAGAAGCAGAAGAATAAGAAAACATAGAATAACAATAGGGTGCCTATGCATCTTCGGTGCTTGGCCCCCTAAAAAGGTAGAATAACAATACTTGGCTACCTAATAATAATAATAATAATAATAATAACATGATTACAATAGGTACCTATACACCTGTGGTGTTTGGCCCCTAATAAATATAGCTGCAAACTGCAATTATAGTGCCAAGTACAACTGAGGC
Source organism: Pangasianodon hypophthalmus (assembly GCF_027358585.1). Taxonomy (NCBI): domain Eukaryota; kingdom Metazoa; phylum Chordata; class Actinopteri; order Siluriformes; family Pangasiidae; genus Pangasianodon; species Pangasianodon hypophthalmus. The sequence goes on along the minus strand of NC_069715.1, from coordinate 18,787,472 downwards.
AAAGTAAGTAACATATCAAGTTTCAGTGCAATAGGCAGTAGTGTTGTCAATATATTGCATAAAACAGTATGTGGCGCTTATGTCAAGTTTGAGATGTATTATATGGAAATGGTCTGAGATATAAAAAAGTTTTATTCAACACAAAATCTAATCAACCTGAATTCCATAACTTTTTGTCGGCATCGTCTGAAGATGATCTGTTTCGATTTTTATGAAAATTGGATGTACGGTCTAGGAGGAGTTCGAAAAAGCTAGTTTTACAGTAAATTCAAAATGGTGGAAAATCTAGTTGGGCGGAAATTGAAACCATGGAAGATGATCTGATTTGATGTTCGTGAAAATCGGATGAAGGGTCTAGGAGGGGTTTGAAAAAGTAGGTTTTCAAAGCCTTTCAAAATGGCGGACAGCAAGTTTGGCCGACCATGGCATAATTAATATCATTGTTCTCGGCATGACCCAAGGACTCTATCAAGACCAGTCTCATGACAATAGGCAAAAGTACTCAACAGCTATTAGCATTTTTTAAAATTTCATTAGAATTTTTGTATATCGTTAAATATCATTTATAATTGTCCTGAAACCTTTTGAGTGCCTTCATGGTATGGTGCCAATGGCACATATGGTGCCATGGCACATACCAGACAGTTCTGTGGGCTGCCATAGACACCCTAGCCAGAAGAATAAGAAGCAAAAGAATAATAAGAAAACACAGAATAACAATAGGGTGCCTATTGTAAAATACAGCATTTTATTACTAAATTCAAAATGACCAACCTAGGAAAATTTCATATTATTTGACTCGGTATGCCCCACAGAATGTAACAAGATCAGTTTCATGATTTTAGGACAAACTGTTCAGAAGTTACGAGCAAAAATATGTTTTTTCATATCTCGTGAAAACTAGGTGGCACTGTTCCAAAACTGTGCAGGTACTCTCACGTCATGATGGCTATGACATACAGTATATTAAGTTTGGTCTGAATAGGCTAAAGCGTTAACGGAGATACAGCCTCACGTCCATTTCGGCATGTTTGCTTGCAAATTCGTTTGCACCTTATTCAAGAACGGTTTGGTCTATCAAAAAACTTTTGATAATTTTTTGCCAGCATGGTCTGAAGATGTCTAGACTGCCTAGGATGAGTTCGAAAAAGTATGTTTTTCAGAAAATTCAAAATGGCAGGAACTCTTATAGGCAGAAGTGGAAACCATGGTATGCATTCAACTCAGCATGATCCAAGCAATGAGACAAAAAAAGAATTTCTAGAACTTACAGTACAGTTATTAGCATAAACATGAATGCAAATTTGACCTGTTGATGATGCTAGAGGGTTTAAGATAGAGGCACCAAATTTGCTCAAATGTATATTCAAATGGTCCCAAACAAGTGTGCAAAATTTCATAACTTTCCCGCAAGCGGATCTATAGGAATTTGAATTGGGAAAACTTACCATTGGCTGTTGCACCACTATATTTGCATATAATTTGCATATATTTGCATACTTTATATGGCAGGGTGGCGCTACGTGATCCACAGCAGAGCCTTACATCTCTCGCTGTAGGTAACTTGTTATGATGATTGCTCTGTTGTAAGAAAAAATAAATTATGGTTGTTTTCAAGTGCAAGATGTAGCGCTTTGCATATGCGGAGGGCTGAGCATGAACCACAGGAGAGGAAGGTAAGGTGCACAAGTGTCTTTTTACTGAGCGAGGGGGTCGGGCTCGTCCCGGAGAGGGGCATGACGCAGGAGTGGTTGTGATGCAGCAGGGGGGCCCAAGCGGTTGGCAGGCAGGCAGGTAGGTTGGCACTGCGGAGGGTGCTGGGAGAGTCGTGCTCCTCCTCGTCTGCAAGGCACAGATAAAACAATGTTTGAAGGGGGCATAAGCCCAAGACTGTCTGCCTTACCCCTACCGCAGGCCCCTTTTATACTCTCCTGACTTCTCAAGAAGGGTAGGAAGCTACCGCAGCCCTCATTGCTTCTTTAATCTATCAGCATTCAAATTCTGTTGGTCAAGTCAAATGTATGATATTTACAACGATAAAATCTAATTGCACCATTAACATACATGTGAACTCCGAACCTCTTTTTATTTCAGTTAAGACCTCCGGACAACATCTGTCCACTGTATGTTAACCAGCCTTTGGTCATGTTTGTCCCAGGTATGTGTTTTATTCGGTTATATCCATGGTCTGTGTAAGAAATTCCAGCCCTAATTGAGACTGAGCATTAGAGCACGTGTAATCTGCTCGCATGTGCTGAGTTATGTAACTGCACCATCACGGGGTTGAGTTTTTCTCATTCTGTTTCATTTTTAAAAAAAAAGTAATACATAAACTGATGGTCACTTAGTTTATTGTTGTTTTGTATTAATGTGAATTGATAGGAGTAATAAGGGAATGAGTGATTTATATTTTATTTTTCTAAATATATGCTTTATTTTGAGTTTCTGGCCACTATCAACATGTGAAACTGTACATTCCACAGCAGAGCCTTATATCTCTGACTGTTGTTAAGACCTCCGAACAACATTGGTCCACTGTATGTTAACCAGCCTTTGGTTGTGTTTGTTCCAGGTCCAATAAAAGAAAACTGAGTGACCGTCCACCTGATCCCAGAGTGAATCTTTACCCACTGCTACAGTCACATTGGTGCTGTGACCCACTGGATCTTAAATCAAGATGGTTCCTGAAGAGGCCAGGGGGTTTATCTTGGTGATCGATTCAAATTCAGGTGTACAAATTCAGGTGTACAATAGGTACCTATACACCTGTGGTGTTTGGCCCCTAATAAATATAGCTGCAAACTGCAATTATAGTGCCAAGTACAACTGAGGCAAAGTAAGTAACATATCAAGTTTCAGTGCAATAGGCAGTAGTGTTGTCAATATATTGCATAAAACAGTATGTGGCGCTTATGTCAAGTTTGAGATGTATTATATGGAAATGGTCTGAGATATAAAAAAGTTTTATTCAACACAAAATCTAATCAACCTGAATTCCATAACTTTTTGTCGGCATCTGGTTGTGTTTGGTTGTGTTTGTTCCAGGTCCAATAAAAGAAAACTGAGTGACCGTCCACCTGATCCCAGAGTGAATCTTTACCCACTGCTACAGTCACATTGGTGCTGTGACCCACTGGATCTTAAATCAAGATGGTTCCTGAAGAGGCCAGGGGGTTTATCTTGGTGATCGATTCAAATTCAGGTGTACAAATTCAGGTGTACAATAGGTACCTATACACCTGTGGTGTTTGGCCCCTAATAAATATAGCTGCAAACTGCAATTATAGTGCCAAGTACAACTGAGGCAAAGTAAGTAACATATCAAGTTTCAGTGCAATAGGCAGTAGTGTTGTCAATATATTGCATAAAACAGTATGTGGCGCTTATGTCAAGTTTGAGATGTATTATATGGAAATGGTCTGAGATATAAAAAAGTTTTATTCAACACAAAATCTAATCAACCTGAATTCCATAACTTTTTGTCGGCATCTGGTTGTGTTTGGTTGTGTTTGTTCCAGGTCCAATAAAAGAAAACTGAGTGACCGTCCACCTGATCCCAGAGTGAATCTTTACCCACTGCTACAGTCACATTGGTGCTGTGACCCACTGGATCTTAAATCAAGATGGTTCCTGAAGAGGCCAGGGGGTTTATCTTGGTGATCGATTCAAATTCAGGTGGACATACAATCCATCTAGATACTTTTGTTGCTATTAATGGATTTTGTACATCTAGCAGCTGCACTTTAGAGATTTTTGCCTCAGATGATTTTCCTTTTTAGTTGATGGCACATTTTGTTTTTTTATTTTATTTATGTACATGTACTGCATTTCATTATGAGTGGTTTCGATCATTCTTACACCCCAATGTGCGGGAGTAGAGGACAGGGGTGGGGCTTATTGAATGTTCCCAAGTCATTACAGTTCAGCTAATCCATCAGAGAGGGGGATATGCATGTGATGGAAAATAGTCCGGTTCCTGATGAAACTCTATTAGCATTTGGGGGTGGGGTTCCAGTCCAGGGCCATCACTTAGATCCTTCGCCAGTGTCACAGGGCATATTTTCATCTACTCCTTACCCAAACACACAGACACCTGATGTAGTTACTGCAATGGCTGACATTATGAGTCGGGTGAGTCAGCAGATCGACACTGAGAAAGACACTGCCCATCCAAAGAGCTTGCAATTACAATTCCGTTCTAAAACAATTGAGAAATGGTCTGTGCAAGAAGTCCAAGATTTTGAATGAATATCACTTAGAGACATTTCTTGGATCTGCATCGGGAAGCATAGCTCCTAGCAAAGTATCAGTCAACAGAACTGAAGTGGAATCAACAACAGCGCCACTTCCAGGAAATTCAGGTGCCCAGCGGCTCAAAGTCCTGGAGTCTTCTGCATTAGAACGTGTTATGGGCATGCTGGAGAGAGTCCTGTTACAGGGGTCAGCTCATAAAGAACCAAACCCACACATGGTCTAAAACAAAACTGCCTAGAATAAGAGGTCTAAATGATTTACTGTGCGCTGTCTGTTCCAGCCCCGATCACTCTGGTCTCCCACACTGCTATGATAAAAAGCTGTGCTTCCAGTGCCATTGACTGTCCAGAGAGGGTGAAATCTCCCTCTTCCCAGCAGTCAGGAAACTAGAAGATCTGCACTCAGGGGTGGACAGTGTGGATTTTCTTTCCTCCCAACTGATGTCGTATGGATGTTCGGCCTATAGAGTTCTGATGAGTCAATAACATAATTGTCATTCTTCAAAATACACGCAGACGTCAAAAGACTGATAGTCCCTTTCATATGTCAGGCACAGTGGGGAGTGACCTTCATTTAAAACCTTGGGTTTACAGTGGCTCCATTGCATGCACTATAATTGAGACTCCAGAAATATGTTTGTTGTGACATAAAACTGAAATTTCCTGCCAATGATGTTGTCATTGTTGGGTGTGGCTGTCAATGTGTCACCCCAAAATCTATGTATGAACTTGAGCTCACAGTTTATGCATGCAAAATGCTCATCCCAGTATTAGTTGTTCCAGGCCAAAGTGATGAATTAATTTTGGGAATCAGTGCTATCAAATGGCTAATTCAGAGGCTGATGGCTACTGGAGACTTGTATCTAGCCTGATCAGTACAGAGGATATTGAATGTCACCAATTTTTATCTCTTCTTTCAAATGTAGAGAGATGGAGGAGTGAAAACATACCTGACGAAATAGGCACAGCCAAGCTGAGAGACAGTATCACTCTTGAGCCAAATCATGAGCACCTTGCTTGGAGTCAGTTACCCGAGTCAAGAGCGATTTTTGTGGGTAGCACAATCATTGTTGAGCCAACCCAGTGTAAATAACGACCCAGGAATGTGATTGTAGGAAGAGTGATCACACCTATGTGGGGCAACAGGTGGGTGCCTTTCAAATTGATGAATCCCACAGATAAACCAATTACTCTAAAAAAGAACACCAAAATTCTAGATGTTTCCACATGTGTTGCTGTAGAGGAGCTGTCTACCCTTGAGTGCCTGCGGAGTAATGTTCAGTGTGCCACCAGTCCTATAAGTAGTGTGTAAGTAGGACCAGCGATGAAATGAAAGATGTACCGAGCAAGTTGGGACTGCAGGATTTGGATTTAGATGCCTGCGAGGTGTCAGAGGATGGGAAAGACAAGTTCCTGCGGCTTGTTGAAAACAACGATGCAACCTTTTCCTGTGGTAAGATGGACTGTGTGGAAGCCACTGACTTTGTCCACAAGATCCATCTGGTGGATAAGAAACCTTTCTGTCTCCCCTATCATCACATAGCACCTAGTCACTACGACGAGCTGCATACTGCCTTAAATGACATGGACGGAAAAGGCATAATATGGAAGTCTCACAGTGATTATGCCTCTCCACTAGTTTTGGTGTGGAAAAAGTCTGGAGACCTCTGTATTTGTACAGATTTTAGATGGCTAAACACAAAGACTGTGAAAGATGCCCACCCACTTCCACACCAAGCAGACGCACTTGCAGCCCTATGTGTTTTTTTTGACCATGGACTTGACCTCAGGTTTTTATAATATTCCCTTGTACAAAGAGCATAAGTAATACACATCTTTTTCCTCTCCTTTTGGCCTCCATGAGTTTCTCAGGGGATCTGTTAAGTTCTTGGGACACGTCACTGAGACTGGTGTACAAACAGACCCAGAAAAGGTGAAGGTAATCAATGACATCCAGACTGTTGACCTTATGGAGGCAGATGGCATGACCCCCTCTCAGAAAAAGATTCGATCTTTCCTGGGTATGATTTTGTATTATCAACATTTTATAGAGGATTGTTCTGCAAAGGCAAAACCCATGTTAGGTCTCCTGGTGGAATGGTCGCAGAACAGGGCTCAGAGGAGGCGGACACTCAGGCACTCACGTGAGGATTGGACCAGTGAGGGCCAGACTGCTTTCAATATTCTGAAGCGGGACCTGCTGCACAGTGTGACTGCAGCATACCCGGATTTTAATCAGCCCTTTACTCTTTCTGTTGATGCTTCATTTGATGGTATAGGAGCTCTGCTGTCTCAAGTATCCCCTGGAGAGAAAATTGCATGCCCTGTTGCTTTTGCGAGTAAAACCCTTTCCAAAGCTCAAATGAACCATGCAGCACGTAGGCGCAAATTTGTGGCCTTAAAATGGGCCATTTGTGACTAATTATCCATTGGCTGAGTGGGATAAAAGCCTGGTCTGATAATCTCTTGACCTACATTCTATCCAAACCCAGATTAGACGTGTGTGAACAGCAATGGGTGGTGAGGCTCGGTTGCTCGAGTTTACAGCAGCTGTGCTCGGTTATGCAGAGTTTCTGATAGGAGAGACTATTCCCACATGCTCTGTAAAGGTTTTTCCCAATCAGAAGCCATGGGTAGACCAATCCGTGCTGAAGGCTCTGAACGAGCGCACAGCTGCCTACAATGCAGGGCTGCAGACCAGCAACATGGATGAATACAAAGCGGCTTCCTACAACCTGAGGAAAATGGTGAGAGAAGCCAAAAGGAAATACAGAGTGAAGATCGAGACCCAGTTTGTGCAGGCAGATTCCAGGCGTCTATGGCAGAGCCTGTTATAGACTACAAACCCAAGCTCCCCACCATTAATAATCCCAGTGCCTTCCTAGCCAAAGAATTGAACATCCTTTACTCACGGTTTGAGGTTAGCAGCACAGACCAGGACAACAGTGATTATGAACCATCAGGTCTAGCTGGAAAAGAGGAAAGACTGGTCATTTCATAAATGGATGTGAGGAAGGTGCTACACAAAGTTAACACCAGAAAACATGCGGTCGGGACAACATCCCAGGACGTGTGATAAAAGTCTGTGCTAACCAACTAGTACCAGTCTTTACCACCATTTTTAACCTTTCCCTCAGTCAGAGTGTTGTCACCACTTGTTTCAAGTCCTCCACCATTTTTATTGACTGCAGGAAGAAGCAGGTGAGAAACTACAGCCCCCTGTTGATCAATGGGGCCTCAGTTGAGAGGGTGAGCAGCTTCAAATACTTTGGGGTCCATCTCATTTATTTACATTTATGGCATTTGGCAGACGCCCTTATCCAGAGTGACTTACAGTAGTGAAGACTTTGAAGTCTATCAAAAATGCATTCTGATATTGGCTCACTAGGTCACAAACTAGGAATACCGTCAGTTCAAAACTCTGTTGGGGAGGATTTTTTTTTTTTTTGTCGTTTTTTTTTTGTTTTTTGTTTTTGTAAAAGTGCTAACTTAAGTACTTTAGGAAGAGGTAAGTCTTTAGACGTTGTTTGAAGACTGCCAGAGACTCAGCTGTTCGGACATCTAGGGGAAGTTCATACCACCACCTTGGTGCCAGAACAGAGAAGAGTCTCGATGCATGCCTTTCTTTTACCCTGAGAGATGGTGGGACCAGTCGAGCAGTGCTTGAGGATCGGAGGGAGTGTGGTGCTGCGTGAGGTGTGATAAGTGCTTTGAGATAAGTGGGTGCTGGTCCGTTTTTGGATTTGTAGGCAAGCATCAGTGTTTTAAATCTGATGCGGGCAGCTACAGGAAGCCAGTGGAGGGAGCGCAGCAATGGGGTGGTGTGGGAAAATTTAGGAAGGTTGAAAACCAATCGTGCAGTTGCAGAGGACGAATGGCGCTCAGAGGCAGACCTGCCAGGAGTGAGTTGCAGTAGTCCAGTCTTGAAATGACAAGGGACTGAACAAGCACCTGTGTGGCCTGTGTGGAATGGACGAATTCTTCTGATGTTATAAAGGAGAAATCAACATGAGCGTGTCAGATTAGCAATGTGAGAGGAGAAGGACAGTTGATTGTCCATGGTTACCCCAAGGTTGCATGCAGTAACCGAAGGCGAGATCAGAGAATTGTCTAGGGAGATTGCAAGATCCTGAGATGGGGATGAATCACCTGGGATGAACAGCAGTTCAGTTTTGGTGGGATTAAGTTTCAGCTGATGAGCCGTCATCCATGATGAGATGTCTGCCAGACATGCTGATATCCGAGCAGAAACATGAGTGTCTGAGGGAGGGAAGGAGAGGATGAGTTGAGTGTCATCTGCATAGCAGTGGTATGAAAACCCATGTGAGGATATGACCGCACCAAGAGATCAAGAATAGAGGGAGAACAGGAGTGGACTAAGTACTGAGCCTTGTGGAACACCAGTGGAGAGTCTGCAGGGAGCAGATGTGGATCCCCTCCATGTCACCTGATTTGACCGACCTTCCAGGTAGGAAGCAAACCATTGCCATGCTGCATCACGAATTCCTAGGCTCATGAGGGTGGACAAGAGAGTCTTGTGGTTCACTGTGTCAAACGCTACTGAAAGGTCAAGGAGGATGAGGACTGAAGACAGTTTGGCTGATCTAGCGGCATGTAACTTCTCAGTGACGGCCAAAGGGGCAGTCTCTGTGGAGTGTGCCGGTTTGAGGCCAGACTTATTGGGATCTTGGAGGCTGTGAGAGATAGCAAGACAGCTGATTATAGATAGTTCGTTCAAGGGTTTTAGAAAGAAAAGAGAGAAGTGATACCGGTCGGTAGTTGCTGATGTCGGAGGGATCTATAGTGGGTTTCCTCAGTGTGTAGTGTAGGAGTAGAAGTGAATGTCTGGCAGATTTTTCCAATCCTCTCATCATAAAAAGTGGCAATGTCTTCAGCAGTCAGGGAGGATGGAGCAGGAGGAGCTGGAGGGTTGAGTAGTGAAGAAAAGATGTTGTGGAGCTTGCGAGGATCTTGTGCAGAGGATTCCAGCTTTTCTTTGTAGAAGGCAGTCTTAGCAGAAGTCACTTCAGATGAAAATTTGGACAGGAGAGCACGGTAGGAGACAAGATCTGTGTCGAGTTGCGATTTCTTCCACTTCCTCTCAGCTGTTCTTAATTCTCTCCGATTACTGTGTAACACATCTGATAGCCAAGGGACAGGGCAGGAAATCTTGCTGGGTGTAGAAGATAGAGGACAGAGGAGGTCCAAGGATGAGGAAAGTGAGGAGATGAAAGTGTCAGTGGCTAGCTCCAATGGTAGGGAGGAAAAGGAGTCAGGGACAGGAAGGGATGATAGGGTGCAGGAAGCTAAGGAGGAAGGGGAGATAGAGTGGAGGTTTTTATGAGTGGGAGAGAAGTATAGATGGCTGGTGGTTTTAGGCAGGATAGGGAGGGCGATGGTGAAGGATACCAAGAGATGGTCAGAGATGTGGAGAGGGGTAGCATAGATGTCTGTAGTAGGGAAGGGGCGGCTGAAGACAAGGTCCAGGGTGTTACCTCCTTTATGTGTAGGAGAACAGCTGTTGAAAGTTAAGGAAAAGGAATGGAGAAGAGGTAGAAGGCAAGAGGACTGGAGCTTGTCAGCGGGGAGGTTGAAATCTCCGAGGACAGTAAGAGGGGTGTGAGTAGAGAAAAGACTGAGGAGCATGTCCATTTCTTCAAGGAAGGCCCCAAGGGGACCAGGAGGTCGGTAGATGACAACAATGAGAAGGTTGACTGGAGAGGTAACTGTAACTACATGGAATTCAAAGAATGAGATGTTGAGCGGTGTGAAGCACCATCTCCGAGACAACAGCAAACCTGTACCACCACCTCTGCCAGCTTCTCGTGGAGTGTGCAAGAAAGCATAAGCAGAGGATAAGGCAGCCGGTGTAGCCGAGTTCTGTGGAGATATCCAGGTCTCAGTTAGTGCCAAAAAGTCAAGAGAGTAATGGGAAGCTAAAGCTGAGATGAAATCAGCTTTCTTTACAGCAGACTGGCAGTTCCAGAGCCCACCTACCACCAATGTTTGAGATTGAGACAACAGAGGAGGGTAGATGAGGTTACTGGTAGTGCGGCCTCTGGCTTGTGCATGAAAGCTTCTGGGTCTGTGATAGGCAACAACAGAGATTGGTTTGAGGCACATGTCTGCAGCTTAGTCAGGAGTGGGGTTAGTGAAAATATAAATTGGGAGGGAACATGTAGCACTTAACTAAACAAGAATATATACCATTAAAGTTGACACTTTCTAAATTAGTGTGTCTAACTGTTGCAAATTATGTTTCTGACCTTCAATATATCTTAGTAAGCCCTGCCCACAATTCACACCTTAAGGAAGACTGAAACTACTCTTGTTTAGTCACCTGAGAGAACTAATTAGCGTAGACTAACAGACACTACCAAACACCACAACAGAATCAACAATATACAATTCAACAATACAATTAGATAATCCAACAATTCTAGTGGCGAGAATCTAGATGCAGCTGAGTCAAGTAGATAGTACACAAAGTCAGAAACCTACCTTACCAGTAGAGAATAAATTCAAGATAGAACTTAAAGCACACATCTCACAGAAGACCTGTCATGGACTACACACACAAACAGCTTGGCGACAAGAGTGCACCAGCGTCTCTACCATCTACGACGTCTGGCCAGGTTCAGGGTCTCTCACAGGGTACTGAAGACTTTCTACACTGGGGCTGTGGAGAGTCTTCTCACTGGAATCATCACCACCTGGTTCGGCAGCACCATGGCCAAGGACTGGAATGTACTGTCTAGAGTGGTGATGGCAGCACAGAAGACCATCAGGACTTCTCTCCCCTGCATCACATACATCTACAACCAGAGATGCGAGACCAGGGCCATGAGGATAGTAAAAGACCTTCACCACCCCAGAAACAGTCTCTTGTCAGTGCTCCCATCAGAGAAGCGCTACCGGATCCTGAGGACCAACACAGATAGACTCAGGAGAAGTTTCTACCCTCAGACAATCCGGCTACTGAATGAGGACACTTGAGAAGTCTGCATATTACTCTACCTCACACACAGACACACATACATAAACAGTTGCACTCTTGCACTATGAGACAATTTTTTGCACCCTGCACTCCTCTAAAAGCTGCTAAGCATTCCTCCAAAAGCTGCTAAACATATTTTTACATATAATGTCTATATTTGTCTAATAGATTCTATTCTATTTTTCTATTTTATTCATTATATTCTGCTTTTATTATATTCTGTTTTATTATGTATCACTGTTGCACTGTGGGATGAGCCACTAAGGAAAAAAAATCACTACTTTAATACATCACATGTATGTAATGTATGTGACAAAGAATCTTGAACCTTGAACCTTGAATTCATTTGTGTGCTATTCAAGAAAGGTTGGGTTTATCAAAAAGCTTTTGATAGCATGGTCTGAAACTGATCTGACTCAGATTTGGTGAAGATCTGATGAACCGTCTAGGACGAGTTTGAAAAAGTATGTTTTTCAGAAAATTCAAAATGGCGGAAAATCTAGTCAGGAGGAAATTGATACCATGGTATACATTTGACTCTGAACTAGCCAAGCAATCAGAGAATTTTGTTTCTAGCCCTTACATTTCAAAAGTTATTAGCATAAAAACATGAGTGCAAATTTGACCTGTTGATGGCACTAGAAGGTTTGAGATAGAGAATCCAAATTTGCTCAAATGTATATTCATAAGGTTACCAACAAGTGTGAAAAATTTCATAACATTCCTTCAAGGGGTTCTATCGGCTGCCATAGACTTCAAGAGCGGAACAACAACAACAACAATAATAATAATAAAAAGCTATTAAAGCTGCAAGCAGCATTTTCGGGGGCCAAGCACCCAGACTCAGTAAGCCACACATTCACAGATATGCTACAATTGTTGCCTAAGCAATCATATGAAAGCAGAGCCATAACTTTAGGCAATGGGATTCAAGAGTGATTTGTAGTTTCACTCATGATGCAGCTTAGTCAGGTGTATGTTTTGACCACGGACAGTGGTGGAATTCTCTGACTGTAGGAGGAAAGGTCTAGATGAACAAATGGGCAGCAGTGTGGCATTGCTGCAGCATTGTTTAGACAGGTGACATAATTTGGAGGAGGAGTAGCAAAAATGGCAGTTAAATGTAAGCAATTTTGACATGTTATTGTAACTTTTGACCAGTAGTAGGTGCTATCACGAAATTTGTTGCATTGCCTCGGATTATGTTCCTGAAGATGCGCACTAAGTTTTGGCATAAGATTGGCAGCTTCACTATCAGATTCATTGGCCCATTACGGGCAAACCCTTCAGACTATTAAAAATTTTTTTGATAATTTTTGTGCCACTTACTCTGAAGATGACGTGCCAAATTTCATGATGATTGGACAAATTTTGTAGGAGGAGTAGTGAAAAAACTGTTTTTGACAAAATCCAAGATGGTGGAAAATCTAATGAGGCAGAAATTGTCGCCTCAACCCAGGGAATCCAATGGTGGTGGTGCTAAAGCATTGGCAACACTTGGCCCAAATTTGGTCAGAATGTTCATTAGACCCTCCCCAATCAGTGTGCCAAATTTGACAGCTTTTTACCAGATGGTTCTATGGGCTCCCGTAGATACCTTAGCCAGAAGAAGAAAAAACATAGAATAACAATAGGTTGCCTACACACCTTCAGTGCTTGGTCCCCTAATAATAATAAGAAAACATAAAATAACAATAATAACTAAGAAGAAGAAGAAGAACACTAATGATTACAATAGGTGCCCCTAGTAATAATAAGAAAACATAGAATAGCAATAATTAATAATAATAATAATAAGAAGAAGAAGACTAATGATTACAATAGGTGTCTGCGCACCTTCGGTGCTTGGCCCCTAAACATAGCTGCAAGCAGCAATTGTGGGGCTAAGCATTACATAGGCATCAAGGAATGGTCATGATTTTACATATCAAGTTTCAGTGCAGTAGGCAGTAGTGTTGCAATGATATAGCATAAAACACTATGCAGCGCTTATGTCAGTGCGTTATATGGAAACTGTCTGAGATATCAAAAAGTTTTTTTGCCAGAATACTATGATTATGTTCTATGTGAAATTTGGTGAAGACTGGATAAATGGTCTAGGAAGACCCTGAAAAAGTTGGTTTTTGACATGACTCAAAATGGTGGACAGACAAAATGGCCTACTGTGGAAAAATGTATATCACTGATTTTGGACCAACAGTTCGGTTTGGACTATCAACACGAAATCCATAACTTATTGCTGGCATGGACTGAAGATGATCTGAGTCAAATTTGGTGAAAATCGGATGAACGGCCCAAAAATCAAAAAAATGTTTTTTACATATCTGTTGAGCAGTAAGTGGCACTGTTCCAAAACTGTTCAGATACCCTTAAGTCATGATGGCTGTGACATGCACTAAGTTTGGTCTGAATACATTTCTTGGTCTGCAAAAGAAGAAGCAGAATAATAATAAATAGCTGCAAGCAGCGATCATTGGGGTCCAAGCAGAATGGCAAAGTGGTGAAATGTCTAAAACATTCCGATTTGAAAGAATTGTTTGTGTGGTGTATAGGGCATGAAATTACTTATTGGGAAAAATGTGGAATATAGAATAGGCTGCAATGAATAGGTTTAAAAGGATATGTCTGTCTTGTTTTTTTTTGTTTTGTTTTTTGATGATTGTTGAAAATCAGAATCATTATATTAATGTCTGTGTAGGAAATGTATCACTGCTTTTAGTCTTTTTAATGAATATATGAAATGGCTTAAGAAATTGGCGGAAGAAGCAGAATAAGAATAAAAAATATAAAAATTAAGATAACATTTAATCATCTTTGAGCATTTTACATATTTGTTTGCAAACTAATTTTATAAAACTCAGAAAATATTGTGAGTACCATGGTTCTATGCATTTATTTTAATTTCTATGCATTTTTTAATTTCATATTGAGTTATTCAGCCATTCAAATTCATGGAAACTGATGGAAAAAGATTAGACTTAAAAAGATTTATTATCCTGTGGCTCCCTCTCGTGGGCAACATTAGTATAACAGCCCTCATCTGTCACTCACATTGAGATAAATTGCTAATCATTTAGAATTTGCTGTTAGCCCCACGAACCTCAGAAATTCATGAAATTGGGCATGTTTTCACAGACTATCCTGTCCCCACAAATTCTTTGGTTTTCCAGCATTTTTGCGTATTTGAATTTGGTATTTTTGAATTTGAAGATCAGGGTAAATTTAACTTATTTTGTCTTCTGGGAAACATGTAACTATCTTCTGTAGCCTCTGAAGGGCAGTACTAAATGAAAAAATATGTAAAAGGTTCAAATACACAAAAATGCTGGAAAACCAAAGAATTTGTGGGACCTGAAGGATTTTTCTGAAGAACAGCAGGCAGTTTAACTGTTCAGGACAAACAAGGGACTCATGAACAACTATCACTAAACAAAAAAACACAGCTGTGAATCATTCAGGTAACAACACAGTATTAAGAATCAAGTGGATGTAAACTTTTGAACAGGGTCATTTTGTGGACTATATATAAACATCTTTTATGTGAAATATCTTATTCAGGTCAGCACTAAATAAACAATAACATGCATTTTGTATGATGCCTCTTATTTTGGTAAAATAATTAACATTTTGCAGATTCTAAAAGGGGTATGTAAACTTTTGACCTCAACTGTATATATATATGCCTATATCTCCACAACAATTATATGAATCAAAATTCTTTTCATAATTTTTTGTCTGGAGTATCTCGAGATGGTGCATACCTACTTTTCTGTGAATCAGACAAATGGCCTATGACAAGTTAAAAAAAATTAGGTTTTTCATAAAATTAGTGTTGCAGATACATTTTATACATAAAAATAAAAATAATTAAAAATACATCTTTTAGCGCTTTGATGCAAGAATTCATAGAACGCAAGAATTATATGCTAGTATGCACAGATGCAGTGTTATTAGCAAAAATTTGCTTATTGTAACACCACCTTGTGGCCACTTCTTAAAAGATTTGGTACACAGCCTTGTTCTGACACTACATTCGAGCTTGTCAATTTTTGTAACAGTCGGACATTTTGATTTGATGTTATTAGCTGCTGAATGCTGATTGGCTGCTGGTGGCCATGTTTGTTGATTTGTGACATGCAAGTTTGGTCTGAATACACTAAAGCGTTACGGAGATATAGCCTCATGTCCATGTCAGCATGCTCATTGTCAAATTTGTTTGCACGTTATTCGAGAATGGTTTGACTAATCAACTTGAATTCCACATCTTTTTGTCAGCATGGTCTGACGATGATCCGATTCGATTCTGAAAATGGTCTAGTAGGAGTTCAGAAAAAGTAGGTTTTCAAAGCATTTCAAAATGGTGGACACCAAGTTTGGCTGACCATAGGCTAATTGGTATCATTGTTCTCGGCATGACCCAAGGAATCTATCAAGACCTGTCTTGTGACAATAGGCAAAAGCGTATTCAAAAGCTTTTACTATTTTTTGAAATTGCATTATAATTTGTGACCACAAGGGGCGCTGCTCTGACACTTTTTGGCCATGGTGCCAATGACACAAACCAATTTTCAATGCCAAGGCGTTCGTAAAATTCAGCATTATAGGTCTAATTCAAAATGGCCGTGATATAAAATGGCAGACATAGGATAGTTTGATATCATTCAACTCGGTATGACCCACAGAATCTGAAGAGATGTGTTTCATGATTTTATGACAAACCAATCAGAAGTTATAAGCAAAAATATGATTTTTTCCCCATATTTTGTGAACATTACGTGGCACTGTTCCAAAACTGTGCCGCTCCCCTCAAGTCTTGATGGCTATGACATATACTAAGTTTGGTCTGAATACATTAAAGCGTTATGGAGATATAACCTCACATGCATTTCAGCATGCTCGCTGTCGAATTCGTTTGTGCATTATTCGAGAAAGGTTTGACTAATCAAATTGAATTCCACAAATTTTTGTCCCCTTGGTCTGCAAAAGAAGAAGCAGAATAATAAATACCCGCAAACGGTGATCATTGGGGTCCAAGCAGAATGGCAAAAATATGTTTTTTTCTCATGAGCACTAGGTGCCGCTGTACCAAAACTGTGCAGGTACCCTCAAGTGATGATGACTATGGCTGTGGCTCATGACAATAGGCAAAAGGAGTCAAACGCTATTAGCATTTTTTGAAATTGCATTATAATTTTTAGCTACAAGGCGGCACTGTTCCGCACCTGTGCAGCTACCCTCAACTCACTATGGCTATGACATATACTAAGTTTGGTCTGAATACTCTAAAGTATTAAGGAGATATAGCCTCACATCCATTTCAGAGTGCTTCGAGAATGGTTTCTTTTATCAACTTGAATTCAACTTGAAGTTTTTGTCGGCATGGTCTGAAGATGGCTTTCAATTTTCATTAAAAAGGACAAACAGTCTAGTAGGAGTTCAAAAAAAGTAGGTTTTTCAGAAAATTTGACTTGACTGAGCACTGATGAAGACTCCATTCCTCCCCCAATGGAGCCTCCAACAATGGCCTGGATTTTCCCTGCATGGCACAGTGGTTGTATAGGGATGTTGAGGCTGTTCACCGTGTCTTGGTTTGCCACTGAATCGGAGTCATTTAGGGCTGTCAGAACAGAAGTCACACCTGAGTATTCTATTATGACAAGTAAAATAAAAGCTTCATGAGACGAAAACTGGGTCTGACTTACCATTTGCAAGTGTGGGGCGGAGGTCCTGCTCACGTTGGAGCTGGTCCGGGGCCGGAGGGGACACAGCCTGATGAGATGGTCAGCAAGACCACAGTAAAAGCACTGGAACTCTCGACACTGCCTCTCTCTCTCCTCCTCACTGAGTCGAGTACATCCCAGCTGCAGTCATTAACAGGTGATGATGTAAAACTCAAAGGTGTAATCTGCTATTGGGCGTGAGCCTTGGGCAATGGTTAGCAGCTGCTCCCCTGTCTCCTTGCCCTCTGGTGAATGGTTGAAAACTTGGCAAAACAGCTCACAGGAGATGGGTTCGCCGCTTTGCTCCCAGACTGCAGTCTCCAACTTCAATGCTCTGTCAGTGAGTAGTTCCATGAAATGGGAAATTTTCTTTGGCTCTGACATCCACTCATTGTTAGAGAAATACAGGGAGCATTGTAGCATGAAGTCTTTACACTGGCTAACGTCACCTGAAAACTTTTCCGGTGCTGGCATATTTGGATAGGTTGAGGCAGGCAGTGTGTGGGCTTGGGTAGTCACAGCGAGGGCCTGTGAGATCTGATAAGTGCCATTGGTGTGCTCCCATGAGCTGCCTATATGCCGTGAGGACTTGCCGCCAGGCCAGCTCTCCTGCTGCATCCATATTTCAGCAAAGTATTCTGTCAGAGCGTGTAGGCAAAGGGGGATGCAATTGCAGGTAATGCAGCTTTAATGAGAAAAGTCACCAAATCCAAAATGATAACCAAGTTCAGGGTCAAAAACAGGCAATGGTCAGGCGATCAGCAAACAGACTAGGCAAGGCAGGGGCAAACAACAATAAAGAGAAGGAGTCAAGGCTTGGTAATGTAAAGTGTATGGGGACAAAACTGAGCATATACTTTGCAGTATGTTTGTGAACGAGAGTATCTCATTGTAAGCGAGGGAGCATGTGCGTGGTATGGGGAGTGTAGTCCGATGTGGCCATGTTTGTAGGCCACAGTGTCTACTGTGAGATGGAGTTTGTGGCTGGCTGTGATATGACAGGTGCATCGAATGTGCATAAGAAAAGCGTTATTAATTAATATGTAAAATGCTAAATTGGAGTCATATCATTTGCGCAAGTACACTATATTGTTAAAAATATGTGGATACCTGAACATGACACTGGAACTTCACTGGAACTAATTAGGGTCAAATGAACATCAAAAAAACACAACACTATTCTTGAAAATAATTTGTGGAGGTGTAACTTAAAATGGAAGTTTAACTTATTGTCCATTTGCTAACATGGGGCTGGGCGTGGTTATAAATTTTACTGCAGCCAGCCACTGTAATGAATGCTTTGAGAAACTGGTCTTGAGTCACCTCATAGCGGGCCTACCACTTGCACTGGTCTCCCATCAGCACCTCCATATGCAGTTGGATTCTCATCCTGAACACTGGCGTCCCACAGGGTTGTGTGTCCGCTGCTGTACTCCCCGTTCACCCATGACTGTGTGCAGATGATACCACAGTGGTAGGTCACATCAGCAAAAATGATGAGTCAGCTTACAGGGAGGGGATACAAAGTCATGCAACAACCTCAATGCCTAGAAGACCATAGGAGACACAGAGAAGACCATAGACTTCCAGAAATTAAAAAGCAGCAGACACTCTTCCATCTACATCAGGAGGACTGAAGTAGAACGTGTCTCCAGCTTCAAGTTCCTGGGTGTCCACATCTCTGAGGATATGTCCTGGCACTTCAATTCTGGTTAGAAAGGCACAACAGCATCTTTACTTCCTGAGGAGACTGAAGAAAGTTAATCTGTCTCCCCAGATCTTAAAAAGTTTCCATTGCTGCACCATTGAGAGCATCCTGACCAACTGCATCACAGTGTGGTATGGCAGGTCCCTAGTTTCTGAAAAAAATCCCTGCAAAGCGGAAGTGCCCAACACATCATTGGTGCCCAAATCCCAGCCAGAAGATCTTCACCACAAGAGATGTCTGCATAGAGCTTGCAACATCATTAGAGATTCTCTGTCAATATAATAGTAGCACCGCTAGGTTACAAGGGGCAGACCACAGACAACAGGAGGCGGAAGTGGGGGGGGAAGGTGCTCTTTGTTTCAAGTGAAGGTGTAGGGGAAAGGCTGGTGCAGAGGTGAGAGTGGCTGCTGCAGGAATGTGAGGTCACGGTCGTCCCAGAGCTGGGTGCGGGGAACACAGGGCAGCAGCGTAGCGGCTGGACCCAGGAGGCATGGCGGTCACTCTCAGGGTCAGCCTGCAGGGGCCCAGGCTCTTCATCCTCGCTGTAGTCCTTCCAGGTCAAGCAGAGGCCCAGACATATCCCTTAGATCTGGTGTAATTGTAATTCCAGAAAAAGAGTCCTTCATGTCTGGCACTAGACCTCCATTGCCATACTGACATACTAAATCTGCTGGTCCTGTTAAGAGCCTTTGAATGAACTGCAATCGAAACGTTGCCAGTCTACTTATCAAGTGCACTAAACCTTGACCTCCTTCTTCTTTTGGAAGGAACAAAACAAGTAGTCATCAGAATTATAATTTTGTAAAGTTATGTTGAGGTTGTTAACAAAGCAAACTCTCTCAGCACCGTTAGTAGGGGCATATGCGTTTATAAAAACAATACTGAACTTTTCAAACTGGGCTTGAACAACCATTAGTCTACCGGGAATCTCTTGTTTTATTTCATAGGAGATGGGAACAAAATTCTTGGCGAATAGAATAGCTATGCCTCCTCTAGTGAGCAACACCTCCCCTTCCCATTCTTTTCTCCAATCATTTTCATTACAACGGTCACTATGTGTCTCCTGCAGAAACACATCAATGTTCTTTTGCTTTATTAACTCAAACAGCACTGCTCTTTTGTACATGTCCCGTGCCCCATTTATATTAAGAGTGCCCACCCTCACTACACTCATTGAGACATATGTTAAAATTAAAAGACACAAAATATACAGTGGTCTAGGAGAGCAAAGCGTTCTAGGTTGTTTCAAATCCATTTTCAATTTGGATTTCTGGTCTCAGTTTGACAACAATTTTCCTTAACCTATATATTTCTTGTGCTGTAAACTGTTCTTCACCTTCACTTCTGAACAACCTTCCAACCACATCAATAAACATCTTTCGGTCTGGGAAGAAATCTGTAACTTGCACCTTTTTCATATTTTTTGTTCTTTGTAAAAAAGACCTTACTTTTTCAAAGGAGTAAGTACTTCTCCTGCTCTGGCTGTGCCTTTTGTCATCTCTGTCACTATCAGAATCATCAATTGTACTGATCTCAGTCTCATTTTTATCAACTTGCAATTCCGACTGTCGGTTTGGCTTGGCTATCTCCGCCTTTGCTCTGGTTCTTTTTCTTTTACTGGTGGGTATTTTAAAGAGCACTTAATCGCTCACACACTCTATGTCATGTTCTTCCTCTATCATTTGCTCCACTGCATCAGTAACTTCATTTAACATTCCTTTTTCTACAGTTTCTTATCCCCTCAATCCAATGTTATTGGGTTCACTCATATATTTGATTCCACCTTCAGCCTCAACCAGAATGCTCACAACTTCAGAGGGCTCGCTTCCGCCTTCTACGCCACCAGCGCCATTATGTTCAACCACTTCATTATCTACATTTTCAGCATTATTATTCTCAGTCTGCTCAGGGCATGAGCGTCTAATTTGCCCTTCTTCTCCACATTTAAAACATCTCAATATTTCTGAACTTGCGAACACTACATAGCAAAGCCATCAATTCTAAACTTGAATGCAACATTTAGTTCTTCTGTTTCATTCTTTAGGATCATGTAAACTTGTCATCTAAAGCAGACCACATGTTTCAACAGAGGAGATTTACAGCCTAGTGAAATTTTCCTCATCTGTGACACTACTTTTCCATATCTAGACAGTTCTTTAATCAGAAGCTCATCTTTAATAAATGGAGGAACATTGGACAATGTAATTTCCTTAGCTGGTTGGACTAGAGACATCACTGTGGTATATGTATCCTGTATCTCGATTCCACTCTGCAACACACTGTTCACTTTTTCAGTGCTATCTAAAAAAATCACAACAGCTATTCATTCGGGATGCTGACATTATGCTGTCGTACCCGACAGCTTTTCCAACGGTTAAAGCACACTCCTCCATGGAGCAATTCACCACAGGCACGATTTTAATACCATGACAGCGGGACAGTTGCTCTAACCCTATCCGGTTTGAAGACGCCATTACTCGCAAGCGAAAGGCTGGAGGGCGGCGTTCTTCAGTTTAACGCAAGAACTTTTCCTAATTTCCCACTATATGTTGAACTTCACAATGAAAATTTTTAACAAATGTTTAATTAAAGGGTATGAAGAAGAAGTGAAAACAGAAAGTAGAAACTCACTCATGCTGTGAAACTCTCACTCACACGCCAACTCTGCCTACTCACTCATGCATGTGCACAGAGAGAGAGAGAGAGAGAGAGAGACATACAGTAGATTACTGCTTTATCATACCTTTTTCTCCATGAGAGTGGCTGCTGACCCCTTTTATACTCTCCTGGTTAGTGCAGGAGGGTAGGGAGTCACCGCTGCAATCATTGGCCATCAGCCGAGTCGAGTTTCTCCGGCCCGCCATGCAGCCACGTGCTCTAAAGCTTGAGTTGACAGTCCACCGTCACATCACTCCTCCCCTCAGCTCCGACCCTACTGCCGGCATGCAATGGGCCCAGCAGGAGAACCATCGTGAGAGCCCATCCATGTTACCGTGCTGAGCCCCCGCTCGATGTTGCACCTGGAAAGAGAAATCCCAGAAGGAGAGGAACCACGTGGTGACACAGGCCTTGGTGTCCTTTGCCCTGCCCATGCACTACAGAGGAGCAGACTTGATTGAAACAACCAGCAAAGCCAAGATGTCTAGATCATCTGATTTACACAGTCATGGCCCATACTTTAATACAATACTAAAACAGAGGTGGAGTTTTCTCATTTTTTTCTTTTAATCATTCCCCTGGCCTCTCACCACAATTGTTTCAATATCCCTGTACCTTCTCTTTAATTGTGGTGCAAGCTAAGCTAGTTTATTTTTTTTTTAATGTTTAATATTGATTAATAGTCTTCATAAACCTTAACAATACATTTTTTATGAAATCACAAACGTTACCCAGGTAAAAAAGATGCATGTTGATTCACCCACAGATATTCTTGTAAAATCATATGCTGTAAATGCTAATTTAACATAAAGTCACACTCTCTTCATGATTAAATTGTACTACATCTCTTTATCATTTCTGATTATTTTAACTCTTAATTGGACCTGATGGATTATATGATAAACATACATAAATCAAGAAAATTCTTCTATATATTCCCCCCTTTGGGACTTACTAAGTCCCACCTACCTCAAGAGAGCAATCTCACAATTGAGTTCCTTTATTTATTCTAACTAGTTTTCAGTT
This sequence comes from Pangasianodon hypophthalmus, assembly GCF_027358585.1. NCBI lineage: Eukaryota > Metazoa > Chordata > Actinopteri > Siluriformes > Pangasiidae > Pangasianodon > Pangasianodon hypophthalmus. The sequence goes on along the minus strand of NC_069715.1, from coordinate 18,765,110 downwards.
CCTGCTCATTTCCTCTTTTTACCAATGACCAAATCCTGGAACAGCTCTCTTGTGGAGTACAGGACCAAAACTCTCACTCCACACTTGACTAGGAAGGGGTAAAAGATCCTGTCTCCCTGTCCTAACTCCCACTTCATAAATCAACTGCTGTGTTTCAAGCATGAGCATGCATTTGGTTCAGCACTTGCCTGTGGTTGTCACGTTTGTGTAGAACACAGTAGTGATTGTATCAGTATCAAACTTACAATAATAATCAAACATCAATCAAACAATATAATCAGTAGTAATCAAACAATATCATCAGTAGTAAAAGTACAAACTCTTAAGCAGTGGCTATCCTTAAAACTTCTTCAACCCAGATACTTTGTGTATCACAGGGGCTCACCCTTGGGGAGAGGGTAGGCTAGCACTTACACACAGGGTATGGCTCATCACTTTTATTTGTCCTCACTTGAGGAACTGGAGCCCGTTTCTTCTGGCCCCTTTTCTGGGACCCAGTCTGGCTTAGGGGGCCAGTCTGGATAAGGTCATCAGACTCACTTGCCAGTCCATTGTTTTTACACAGGCTATTGTTCATGAGAGACATCTGTCTAACCATAGGTTGAACCACAAAGGACTTTAGTATGGGTACAACACAGCAAAACAGTAGTCTTCCAACAGCTACTACTATTGCTATCACTGTTCCCATTTTTGTAAATACAGCTCCCCATTGTCCAAACTGAGACTCAGACCAATTCCAACAGTGCTGATCTCTTCCTGCATTTGCAGTAACTTCTTGTCTCAAGTTTTTCAATTTGTTCATAGCTTCAGTGAACTTTCTCTCAGCGGCAGTATTGTTAGGGATAAAAGGACAACACTGCACTCCAAACAAAACACGCACTCACCCTTCTCTGCCAACAACCAATTTAATGCCTATCTATTCTGCCATGTCATTCTACTGGGGCATCTAACTGTTCACCTAATGCAGATAGTGCAGCATCAGTATAATTTATAAACCACTGTTGATTGTAGTAAATATAATTGATCCACTCTGTATACATATTAGGTGTTATCCATATCAGTATGGATTCAAATCCTGACTTCATGTCATCTCTTGCCTTATACTCATTAGGTATCCCTCTTGGTTGGCCTATTGAGTCTATGTATACTTTGGGATCTTTCTCATAGGCTCTCTTAACCCTACAAATTACCTTTTTAGTCTTCTCAAGAAACAGATCATACTCCCAACTGACTATTGTAATTTTCTGAATCATTCGTGCCATAGTGCAAATCCTTTTCCAGTTCTTAGGTAGAGTCATTCTCAAGCGTGTCCTTTGACAAAACCAAAAATAATTGGCTATTGCTTATGTTTGGTCAGTAAAAGGAAACATCAATGGCGATGCTAGAGTTTGGTTTGTGCATATATGATTCGAATTTGTTATTACTGTCATACTAGTAGTTACAGTAGCTGTTGCATGAATTATGGTCCACTTATTAAAATCTTTGTGCTTAAAAAGGCTGGTGCCTAGATGCCATATAACAGCATGGAATTTGCCCATATCATGTCCCCCATATGACTTATTAAAGCATTCATGTTACAATGTGCAGTCTATTTCATATTGTATAGGTGTCTCCCTCTTTTTTGTTTCTATTCTAACATCCAAGTGTTGGCACCATTCTCCCCACTCTGGATCACTATAGTGTTTACTGTAATTTGGACTACCTAAATATGCTAAACAGTCAGCTGGGCAATACGCCCTAATATTTGAGTCTTCATAACAAATCTGTCTATTAAATTCAGCACACTGTCGGTAGTCATGTTGGTTCGGTACCACTATGAGCTTACTCAAAGGTAATGGTATGCATAAGAAACAATTATCCTTGTTCAAGCTATTGGCAGAATACTCAGCACACTTGTACCACCCATTGTCTTGCGCTGCTCTCAATAATCTCTCTTTCTTTGCTATTCTCACCATATTAGGGCCTAAAGTTAATGTTTCATGCAGTGTCCCATTCATGGTTACTTGGTGCATATTTTCAACATTCCCTGTAGGCCAAACAGGGGCGAAAAAATCGATTGTGGAAAACGCTGCTTGTTGACTAGTGAGAGGGCCTGAGTCTGTGGGAGGTGTTGCAAGAAGCTGATCAATATCAAACTCAACACTAGGACCAGCACTTTCCTGTTCGGCAAGGGCTGGTAACGGCTCATCTCCTTCCCCTTCAATAGGTGTAGCAGATATATCAGAACCAGATGCAACAACTGGATCACCTTCTCTCTCAAGTTCTGCTTGGGCAGGTCCTGGTTCATCTTCCCCTCTTTCATGACATGGGCTTGCCTCTGGCTCTCTGACTCCTTCATCTAAGCCCTCTCCTATTTCTTCCTTACTGTCCTCTGAGGTGTCAGCTACTAGACCTTCCTCTTATTCACCACTCTGAACGTCCTCTCATCTCCTAAGTCTTAGTCTAGGTACTCTAGTACAATGATTCAAATGATACCAAGTGGTGTTACCTTTCACCTGCACTGCTGTTGGAGTTCTTACCATTGTCAGAACTGATCTGAGATGGTATACCAAATCTCGGAATTACTTCTCTTATTAAAAATTTAATCACTGTTCCTGCAGCCTGATTTTTTGACAGTACTTCTTCTACCCATCTGCTAAATCTGTATATTTTCACCAACAGGTACCTCATTCCTCATACACTTCTCACCATGTCCACATAATCTATCACTAGATGCTTGAATGGTCCTTCTGGTACTGGTATCTGTCCTATTGGTGCTGATGTTCCTTTCCTAACATTATTCTGCACACAAACTTTACACTCAAACAGAAAATTATCTACCCTTGCCTATAAATAAGGAAACCAATATCCTTTTTTATCCTTATTTTATTTTTCTTATCACCCCCTAACGAATTCGCCACACAGTCATGAGGTGGTCATTCATGCTCTAGGGGAACTATGTCAGCTGGATTTACTGTAGTACAGCGCTTAATAATAATGTCAGGGTAAGTCAAAAGAGATGTATAGACCAAACACCTAGCCTGAGTCAAGACAAATCTCCCTTGTTCTAACAATTCCACTACCTTATCTTCTTCTTTCAGCTTTTCCCTTCAGGGGTTGCCACAGCGAATCATCACTCTCCACCTATCCCTATCTTCTGCATCCTCAACACTTGCACCCACTATCTTCATATCCTCATTTATTACCTTCATATACCTCCTCTTTGGCCTTCCTCTTTGCCTCCTGCCTGGCAGCTCCATGTCCAACATTCTCCTACCAATATACTCACTCTCCCTCCTCTGAACATGTCCAAACCATCTTAATCTGGCCTGCCTAACTTTGTCCCCCAAACGTCCAACATGAGCTGTCCCTCTGATGTACTTATTCCTAATCCTGCCCAACCTTGTCACTCCCAAAGAGAACCTCAACATCTTCAGCTCTGCTACCTCTAGCTCTGACTCCTGTCTCTTCCTCAGTGACACTGTCTCTAAACCGTACAGCATAGCCGGTCTCACCACTGTCTTGTACACCTTCCCCTTGAGTCTCGCTGATATTTTTCCATCACACTGAACTCCTGACACCTTTCTCCACCCATTCCAACCTGCCTGCACTCACTTCTTTACCTATTTCCCACACTCTCCATTACTCTGGACTGTTGACCCCAAGTACTTAAACTCCTGAACCTTCTTCACCTCTTCACCCTGTAATCTTACTGTTCCACTTCCCTCCCTTTCATTCACACACATGTACTCAGTCTTACCACGACTGACTTTCATTCCTCTTCTCTCCAGCGCAAACCTCCACCTCTCCAGGTTTTCCTCCACCTGCTACCTGCTCTCACTACAGATCACAATGTCATCCGCAAACATCTTTGTGCAACGAGACTCCTGTCTGACCTCCTCTGGCAACTGGTCCATCACCATAGCAAACAGGAAGGGGCTCAGAGCTGATCCCTGATGCAGTCCCACCTCCACTTTGAACTCCTCTGTCTGACCTACAGCACACCACACCACTGTCCTGCTCCTCTCATACATGTCCTGCACCACTCTGACATACTTCTCTGCTACTCCTGACTTCCTCATACAGTACCACAGCTCTTCTCTTGGCACCCTGTCATACGCCTTCTCCAAGTCTACAAACACACAGTGCAACTCCCTCTGACCATCCCTATACTTCTCCATCAAAATTCTCAGAGCAAAAATTGCATCTGTTGTGCTTTTTCTGGGCATGAAGCCATACTGCTGCTCACAAATTTCCACTACCGTCCTTAACCTAGCTTCCACTACTCTTTCCCATAGCTTCATTGTATTGCTCATCAACTTTATCCCCCTATAGTTGCTGCAACTCTGCACGTCACCCTTATTCTTAAAGATCGGCACTAATAGACTACTTTTCCATTCCTCAGGCATCTTCTCACTCTCTAAAACCCTGTTAAACAAACTAGTTAAAAATTCCACTGCTGCCTCTCCTAGACACTTCCAGACCTCCACCGGGATGTCGTCAGGACCAACTGCCTTACCACTTTTCATCCTCTTCAAAGCCTTCCTGACTTCGTCCTTTCTAATCTTATCTACTTTCTGTTCCACAGAGGTCACCCCTTCTACTCTTTTTTCCCCTCTCATTTTCCTCATTCATCAGCTCTTCAAAGTACTTCTTCCATCACCTCTATACACTCTCTTCACTTGTGAGCACCCGTCCATCTCTATCCTTAATAACTCTAACTTGCTGCACATCCTTCCCATCTCGATCCCTCTGCCTAGCTAACCTGTATAAGTCCTTCTGTCCTTCTCTAGTGTCTCACCTAGTGTACAACTCGTCATATGCCTCCTGCTTGGCCTTAGACACCTCCCTCTTCACTCTGCGCTGTAGCTCCTTGTATTCCTGTCTACTCTCTTCAGTCCTGTCCATGTCCCACTTCTTCTTGGCTAACGTCTTCCTCTGGATACTATCCTGAACTCCCTCATTCCACCACCAAGTCTCCTTATCCTCTTTCCTCCTTCCAGGCGACACACCCAGCACCTTTCTTCCTGTCACCCTGATCACTTCTGCTGTAGTTTCCCAGTCATCTGGCAGCACTACCTGACCACCCAGAGCTTAATTGCCTTGATTTCTGTCTAAAGTCCTCACAACATTCCTCCTTTTTCAGCTTCCACCACTTGGTTTTCTTCTCCATCTCTATCTTTTACCTTTTCTTCTTACAGACCATCAAAGTCATCCTACACACCACCATCCTATGCTGTCTGGCTACACTCTCTCCCACTACCACTTTACAGTCACTAATCTCTTTCAGATTGCCTCTTCTACATAGAATGTAGTCTACCTGTGTGCTCCTACCTCCACTCTTGTACTTCAATCTATGCCCCTCCCTCTTCTGAAAATAAGTGTTAACCACAGCCATGTCCATCCTCTTAGCAAGTCCACTACCATCCTTAACTCCAAACTTTCCCATCACCTGTGTTCCTCTCACCAACATGTGCATTAAAATCTGCTCCTATCACCACTCTCTCACCCATGGGAATACTCTCTATCACCTCATCTAATTCACTCCAGAATCTCTCTTTCTCCTCTAACTCACAACCTACCTGTTGGGCATAACCATTAACAACATTCAACATCACCCCTTCAATCTCTAACTTCAGACTCATCACCTTGTCTGACACTTTCTTCACCTCAAAAACATTCCTCTCAAACTCCTCCTTCAAGACTACACCTACCCCATTTCTCTTACTATCCACACCATAATAAAACAGCTTGAATCCTGCCCCTATACTATGAGCCTTGCTACCCTTCCATCTGGTCTCCTGTACACACAGTATATCCACCTTCCTTCTCTCCATCATATCAGCCAGCTCTCTACCTTTCCCTGTCATAGTACCAACATTCAGAGTTCCTATTCTCAGTCCTACACTCTTACCTTTCCTCTTCTCTCCCTGTCTACGCACTCTCCTCCCTCCTCTACTTCTTTGACCAACAGTAGCCCAATTTCCACCAGCGCCCTGTAGGTCACCAGCGCCCTGTAGGTCACCGGCGCCGATGGCGGTCATTGTTAACCCAGGCCTCGACCGATCCGGTATGGAATTCAGAGTACTGACGATTCACGTGTTTAAATTTGGCAATGCTTTACGCCGGATGCCCTTCCTGACGCAACCCTCTCTATTTATCTGGGCTTGGGACCGGCACAGACGTCACTGGACTGTGAACCCCCCATGGCTAGATTTCCTTATGATGTGCATAAATGATCACTGGATGGCCCATAGTCAGGGTAGAAGCTTTTTCATATGCATAGTATAGGGCAGCAAATCCTGTTGATAGCATGGAGGATAGCCTTGTGCCACACTGTCTAGTTTAGTGATGTATGCAATAGGCTGTTTCTTTCTGCCACTACATGTTTCCTGTATTAGTACTGCTAATGCATACCCATCTGCCCTATTGGCTACATACAGATGATGCAGTTTGGTATAATCTAGAGTAGCTAAGGCTGGTGCAGCCAGAAGCTCCTTTTTTGATGATTCAAAAAACTAACAGTGCTTCACTGTTCCAAGTTAATGGCAAACACAAGTTTTTGATGTCCTGCTTGCTTCATGATTGTCCTCAGAGGAGCAGTCTTAATTGCATAATCCTCTTTCCAGTCAGAACAAAAACCCATCATACCTAAAAAGGTGATAATTTGTCCTACAGTCTGTGGTAGTGGTGCTTTACTTACACTTACTATTTGGGCTGGCACTATAGCTTTAGTCTTGTGTGCAATTAACCAGTATACACTTACCAGCATACATAAAGGCAAATAAATGCCTGCTTTCCTCAGCAAGAGGAACACTAAAAACGGCAGAGCAAAGGTCAATCACAGTAAAATATTTGGCATCAGGAGGGACATAAGTTAGCAATGTGTGAGAGTTGGGAACTTCTGCAGTCTTCTACCTCCTCATTAATTGCACGTAAATCATGCACCAAATGCCATTTTGATTTATCAGCTTTGACAACAGGTAATATTGCAGTGTTGCAGTACCTAACTATCTCAGTCAAAACTCCAGCTTGGACCAACCCTTTAATGGTTTTCTAATGCCCATCTCAGCTTCAGGACAGATTGGGTATTGCTGTTTTCGAGGTAATTCTAGTCTTGATTCTAATTGGGCTAGCAGATTTCACTAAATATACATCAGTGTCATGTTAAGACCATAAACCAATTATTACCTGCTTTTCTATTTCTCTCAGTAGCTCAGCTATTTTAGATTCTGATACAGGTGTCTCAGTCATGTACATCTGTGTTTTCTCATTGATCACCATTTCATGCGGGATTCCTGTCATGAGAGTGGTGCACAGAATCTTAATGTATGATTTTATTCAATTCAAAGCATTTATTGTCATGTGCACAGTGAGGAAACCAAGTTTCCCTGTACAATGAAATTCTTTCTTTGCTGTCTACATTGAATGCCAAGATAAATGCAAACTATTTAAAAAAATAAATAAATAAATAAAAAGACATACATACAAACAAACATAATAAAGTGTAGCTATGTTGCAGAAGTAGAAATATAGATTATGTATATAGAAATATAGAAATGCTGTTGTAAAAATGCCCGAGAATCCTACTGTCTTTGCAAATTTTCCAGACATGGGGAGGTGAGAGGCATAATTTGGACTTACACATATGGGGCAATCACGTCTGTTTTGTCCAGCCTGTCAAGCATCCGCAGCATACCCCTCGAGTACCAGGAGTGGATCTACCTCTTCCCCTTTGTCCTCTTAGTGATGGCCTTCTCTGCCAGTTCATGATATTTGGATGCTGATAGACATCGATAATCGGTGCAGTAGACTGTTGTAGAGCTGTGGGAGCAGCTAGTGCATTTGGCTGAACAGCAGGTGGAGAAGGTGCATTCAGAGGAGCCATTACTGCTGATTGTGCTTCCTCCGCTTTGTCTTTATCTTTGTCTCTTACTGAAGCTTGGGTGTTTTTTCTATTTGTGTTTGTCAGCTCTTCAAGCTGTAGCTGTGCCAGCTTTCTTTCCAGCTCTCTTTCTTGATTCTTGAGCTTTTGTTCATTCTTTCTGTATTGTTCAACATGAGTCATATATTCACAAAACTCCTTATGCGTCTTGGAGTTTAGACCTACCACTTCTTCTAGTTTGGCCTTTAAAGGTGGTGGCATAGCGTCCACTATTGCATCTCTGAACCACGATGCCATTATAGGATCTGCTTCAGGATCCCTTTCCAGCTCTTGTTTCCACTTCTTTAGTTGTTTTTGTACATAGGTAGTGGGGTTTTATGTTTCTCCCAGTTATTCTCCTTTCAGAGACCTGGAGTCTATTCGGGGTGGATATTCTGCCCTTAGTGTCTGCTATAGAAGTGGACAATGTTGATGAAACTGAGTTTCACCCATTGCTGGGGTATTCACTGCCCCTTGTAGGTTAGGTGCTGTGGGGATCGCATTCATTCTTGACCCTCCTAAAACCTTGGCAAGGAGTGCTTTAATGTTTCCTATTGCCAGCAATTTGCCCATTGTTTCCTCTTCAAACACCTTAATCCATTTCCCAGCTCCATCATGGATGTCAGGGAGGTGGGCAATCAGCCCATCGAGATCCTGTGTAGCCCAAGGTACATACTGCCCTCTTGCACTGATAGGGAGTTGAAAGTGGGTTTCATATCTTTGTGGCATGTGTAGGCTGTCCACTGATCTAAGCTGTCTATCTCCCCCATCTTGTGACATGCTCCCGAATAATCATCCTCACTATACAGGTTTCCTGTGACTTGCTTATATTCTCCTTTCCTAAGATCTTTTAAGCCTGTTGAATGTTTTTTCATAAATTTCTTTTTCTCTTTGTACTATGCCATCTGTGTCTTTCAAACACATCTGTTTGTGATAACTCTGTTTCCACTCTTCTCATGTCTCTTGATAGACTCTCCTCTTCTCCTATTCTTGGCTTTAAATATTCTTCTGTTATACCACCGAAATCCTGTGTCTCTTGTGGAAATCGATCCCTTATTTCAGCATGAGAAGCATAACCGTCTAAAACCTGTTCCCTTGATTTCTTCTTGCATTGCTTCTTACTTTCAGCTATTCTTTGGTCCTCTCGTGTAGAGCAAGCAGAGGATGCTCCATCATCTTCTTCTTCTTCCAAGTCTATCTTTCCTTCAACTTGTACCATTCCTTTAATTATTGGAAGCTGGCTTTTAGGTGGTGCAAACGGATTGGATGCTGCATACGGAGGCGGTTTGTCAAAGATTTCTTTCATCATTTCTTCCATCTTATAATTGTCCTTTTTCAGCATTTTCCTTGCCTGCTTCATGCTTTTCCATGAGTTTTTCCCTTCTGTCTTGCATAATGCCAATAATTCTCACTCATTTTTCCCTTTTTTCCTCTCTCCCTTTGCTTTTATCTTTGACCTTGTAGTTCTTTATTAAGTTGTTCTTCATCAAATGTTCCTCCTTCTGGCCATTTTGTCTTCAGGTTTTTGGTTCTCTTTTCCTATTTTTTGAACACTTGTCTATAAACTCTTTACGTAAGGGATGTTCTACAGTTCTACAGGTGTGGATGTCATGATGGGTCCCTGTATTCTGCTCATTCCTACTGCCCACCTTCTTGGATAAGGTTTGTGATTACAGTCTGGAATAAAAGTCATCAAGATTTGTCTTAAAGTAAAACCTTCTACAGTCTTTGGTTCACAAGGTCCAAAAGTTCTTTTTGCTAAAAGCCAAGTATCCTTTCTTAAGACTATTGAGACTTCAATTTCAGGATTATTTCACTGTTCCCCAGTTATTCCTTTACCCCTTTAAAATCCCTGTTGTTCTCCTCATTAATTGCACGTAAATCATGCACCAAATGCCATTTTGATTTATCAGCTTTGACAACAGGTAATATTGGAGTGTTGCAGTACCTAACTATCTCAGTCAAAACTCCAGCTTGGACCAACCCTTCAATGGTTTTCTAATGCCCATCTCAGCTTCAGGCCTACAGGCAATTGCATTATTAGCCAGTGTAAATGATTTGACTCTGCTAGTTCCTCTAGTTTGTCACCTAGGATTGATGCTTTCCAATTTCTTCCCACTACTCCTTCCTAATCTACGTAGGGCCACTCTTCACTTACCTCTTCTAGATTTCTAAACTGTGTTTCACTTTTTAACAGTGAATTTTTCCTTTCTTAATAAATCCTCATACTGATTCTCTTTCCAGAAGTGTGCTCTTATTCCCTTTGCTTCCTGTAATATATGCACTCTCCTCTGATCCCTGTTTTTTTCCAGAATGCTCATTCACTTTACAGGGAAAAACACAACTCACTATTTTTAATTTTCCTGAATTCTAGATGAACTAGCTCTTTTCAAAAATTATTATTAATACCCTGTGTCTCATATAATAATTAATTTAGTCTTTCACCCATTCACTTCTTTAACTCTTAGCTCAGTGTGCTTCTATAAGCGAAAGAATGTAACACAGTTGGCTGAGATCCATTCAGCCAACCACCAGAGGGAGCTCTCTCCCAAATACTAACTGAACACCACTTCCTCATGGACTACTTCCTGTTTGCCATGTGCATAAATAGCCATGTTTTACCAAGAACTCTTCGTGAAGTATTAGCAGTTTATCACTGTCTTACTGAGTGCCTCTCCACTGTGTTACCCGTCTCGACCATTGCGTTTCTGGTTTGTGACCACTGTTTATTGGATTACCGGTTTGGCTTTGTTGTTACGGATTGGACTGTTTACCTGTTGTGGATTATTGTATCTGTTTTTCTTACTACATGTATGCCTCATGATTTGGATTTGTCAGCGGAATTTATCAAACCTCCTGCGCTTGGGTTCAACCTTTGTCCCAACGTCATATCCATTACAGAATACTTTGCCAGCAAATGGATCCAGCGGAAGTTTCTCAGCTTCAGGCTGCATTCACCTACCAGAGCGAACTCCTGAAAGGCTATCAGGAACACCTCAACAAGCTGAGTGCCATGAAAGAGAACCTCAGCCGGTACATTCTTTCTCTTCTGTCCACTCAAACGCCCTCGGTAAGATTCGCTGCTCCCGATAAGTTTGATGGTTCTCCGGGGAAATGTAGGGGATTCCTGCACCAGTGAAGAATTTACTTCTCCAATCAACCAGAACCTTTAAGCCAAGATTCAAAAGAGTGCGCATTTATGATGACACTGCTCATGGGAAAAGCTTTAGATTGGGTCTCAGCTGTTTGGGAGAATAATGTACAGCTCCAAACCTCTTTTGACTACTCTGCAGCACAGATACATGAAGTGTTTGAATACCCAGAAGGGGGTAAGAATATTTCAGCTCACAGTTGATGGAATGACACAGCCCTCAAGGCCGTTTCCAGAGGGGGACTTAATCCCAGATTACAGGCTGAGCTCGTATGCAAGGGCGAAGATTCCATCCTCGCCGAATTCATCACACTGGTGGTGAAGATTGATAACTTACTACGTATTTCACCCTGCTGAAAGATTAGCCCCCACTACAATCTCCCCCTCAGCATCAAGTCCAGGTATGTCCCGAGATCCCCGAACCAATGCAAATTGCATATACCAGGGTCTCGAATGAGGAACACGAATGTCGATTTCATGAACAACTGTGCTACTACTGTGGCGGAAAGGGTCATCAATGTGCAGCATGCCCTAATAAGAAAAGCAAACTTCATGACTCACGGTTAGTTCCAACCGGGTCTCGTCCACCAATTGTCACAGTTTTTCTCTCCCAACTGAGCTCTCCTTTAACAAGGTCTCTAAATCTGTTCCAGCGCTAGTTGACTCAGGACCTGCAGTAAACTTAATTCATCAAGACCTTGTACAAGAACTCAATATTCCCACAATACCCTGTATCCCTACGATAACCATCAACGCCATTAACAACGTACCCATTGGCACAGGCAATGTGCACATTGGCACAGAGGTTCCTGTCCAAGCCCAGATTCCCAAAGAATATTCAGAGTTTGCGGAAGTTTTTAGTAGAACCAAAGCCATGCAACGACCTCCCCATCGTCCCTGGGATTGCGCCATTGAGCTCTTACTCAACATGGCACCACCCAAGAGTAAAGTCTACTCGTTGTCCAGACCTGAAACTATAGCTATGGAGACCTACATTGAAGAAGCTCTTGCCTCAGGTTTTATCCGTCCGCTTCTTCTTCGTCAAGAAGAAAGGTGGAGGTCTTCGTCCGTGCATAGATTATCAAAGGTTGAACTCCATCAAGGTCAAATGCATGTATTCACTCCCCCTGGTTCCATCTGCTGTAGAACAACTACGAGAGGCACGCATTTACACTCAACTTGACTTAAGAAGCACTTATAATCTCATTTGTATTAGAGAGGGAGACGAGTGGAAAACAGCATTCATCACCACAAGGGGGCACTATGAATACCTGGTTATGCCCTATGGCCTGGCCAACTCACCAGCCGTGTTCCAATCCTTTGTTAATCAAATCTTCAGAGATCTACTCAATAAGTGTGTAATAGCTTACATTGATCCTCATTTACTCACCTAATCTGACCCAACATATTAAGGATGTCAAGATGGTTCTCCCCCGCCTTCAGGAGAATCAACTCTATGTGAAAGCAGAAAAATGTGAGTTTCACACCATCTCATATATCATCAGTCATCAGGGTTTTGAGATGGACAACTCTAAGATTCAAGCAGTCACCGAATGGCCATGACCTAAGTCGATTAAAGAACTACAGCGGTTTCTGGGTTTTGCAATTTTTATCGCCGATTCATCCATAAATACAGTATCATCGCTGCCCCCCGTCTTCATTGCTTAAATGAAAACCCTCTAAACTTACATGGAATGACTCAGCTCAAAGGGTGTTTGAGGCCCTCAAGAACAGCTTTACAACCGCTCCAACAACTAACAAGCCATTTATTATTGAAGTTGATGCATCAGACTATGCCATGCAAAGAGAAATCCAAAGAGAACAACAAGCAGACCCAGCGCCACCAGAGTGTCCGCCTACAAAACATTACGTTCCAAGCACTCTCCACCAAAGAGTAATGCAGTGGGTCCACACCTCCCTCAGCTCTGGACACCCTGGCATCCAAAGAACTATCTCACTGGTACATAACTCATTCTGGTGGCCATCTATGATTAATCACATCACTGTGTATGTTAAGGCTTGTCAGGTCTGCGCACAGCCCAAGGCATCCAATGAACGACCACACCACACTTTAGTAATTCCAAGTACCAAGATCCTTAGCACAGCGGACGACACTCAATACAGAGCAACCAGTGCCCAACAAAATGAAACACTGAGTTGATAAATTGGAGCATCCATGGTAAGATCTATGTGGTATTTATGATATTTCTGATCAGTGACAGAGGATTTACGGAGTACCCCACAGTCGGCGCTGCGAGTGACTTGGTGTCACATTGGCCAAGCCCAGCAGGAACTCAGCAAGAAAAAAGACAAACACTCCAGAGCCCCCAACCAGGGACTACACTTAAGAAATCAGAAGACAGATAACTAGTTCAAAGCAAGATAGAGACCAACCAGCAAATAACACATAACAAGACTTAAACCCCTGTTTTTTGTCTTTTTCCTCTATAATTTACACTTCTCTTAAGTGTACACGCCCCTTGCGTGACCTGCATATGCAGTCCTTTTCCTGGTGCCCTTTTTTGGAGCAGTGCCAACCACTAACCTCTGCCTAGTACCTCCTTCCACTAGCAGAGCAGTATACAAGCTCACTGTCTACCAAACCACATGGTGAGAAGCGGTATCTCCAGGATTTTGCCTGCTTCTTCTTTTCTTCTCTTTTATCTCTGTACTCTTTTATTCTCTTTTTACTCTGTACTCTTTTACCGTATTTATATATCACTGTTATCCATCAAGGCCCACTTAACAGCAATATATTCTGCATGCAGTTTACTTCTTTTTTTGAGATCAAAAACCTCTTGTTTAATTTGGTTTTTCAATTTGAAGAAGCCTGTGAGTGTTCTTACTGTCCCAGGCTGAACAACGGCGAACAACACAAACAACTTAACTAGAAGCAAAAGTGCTTACCTTCATTGGCCAGCCTGTTTGTGAAGTCTACCTCCAGTCAGCCTTGCTGCAGCCTTTCACCCCGCCTGGCTCCTTTCCAATCCTGCCGACTACGCCGATCTATGTTGTGGAAAACTTTCTCAGTTCAGAAATAAGAAAAATAACTTTCCAAAGTCAAAGGGTTTTGGATGCCGAAAATCAGACTTTATTGAAACAGCCAACAAAGCCGAGATGTCTAGATCATCTGATTTACACAGTCATGGCCTATGCTTTATATATAATTCTAAAACAGAGGTGGAGTTTAATATTCTTCAAAAACCTTAACAATACACTTTTTATGAAATCTCAAACGTTACCCAGGTAAAAAAGATGCATACCTAATGTTGATTCACACACATGGATATTCTTGTAAAATCATATGCTGTAAATGCTGATTTAACATAAAGTCACACTCTCTTCACGATTAAAATGTACTACATCTCTATCATTTCTGAGTATTTTAACTCTTGATTGGTCCTGATGGATTATATGATAATCATACATAAATCATACTCTGATCAAGAAAATCCTTCTATATCAGTCACCAGGGCGAAGTGTCAGCCTGCCAGGTGGTAGCGCAGCTCCTCTACAGCCCACTTGACAGCCAGGGCCTCTCTCTCTACAGCCACATACTTTTGCTCTGCGGTGGTCAGCTTTTGGCTTATATAGAGGACTGGGTGCTCCTCCCCGTCGAACATCTGGGAGAGAACCGCTCCCAGGCCGGTCTCTGTGGCGTCCCTGTGTATGGTGATGGGGAGGCTGAAGTCAGGATTACGCAGGATGGGGGAGCTGGTGACCCGGTCTGGTTGTCCCTTCTTGGTGAAGTCTGAGAGGAGAGAGGCTATAGAGGAGAAGTTAGGCACAAACGTCCTGTAGTACCCTGCCAACCCCAAAGACAGGTACCTGTTTCTTAACTGCTTCCACCTTCTTCTCCTGTGGCTTTAGAAGCCCCAGGCCTATCCAGTAGCCCAGGTACTGTGCCTCGGTCACAGAGGTTGAGGGTGGAGATAAACTGGGCTGTCCCAGTCGCTCCACCAGGTCATCGACACTGGGGAGTGGGTATCTGTCAAAGTCCAAGACCTGGTTGAGCTGCCGGAAGTCATTACAGAGGTGGATGTTGTAGACCCTTTGATGTTCCCATTGGGCAGCCTCCATATGCTCCCAGACAATGGGGGTGACACATTCATTTCTTTCCTGCATTTCATTTATATATTCCATGAGGGAATGGAAGGGGAAGGCTGCTCTTCCCAGGCCTCCTGGCCTCCTGGGCATGTCCAGCAGTCCTCGAGTTCGCTGTCCGAAGAGGAACTCGAAGGGGGTGAAGCCGGTGGATGCCTGTGAAGTCTCTTGGATGGCAAAGAGGAGAAGGTACAGGAGGAGAAGGTACCAGTTCCTCCCTTCCTCATCTACCACGCGCCGCAGCATTGAAGCGCTCCATGAGGCCATCAGTCTGGGGGTGGTAGATGGACATCCTCAGGTACTTTACCTGCAACAACCAAGACAGATCCACCATTAGCTTGGACATAAAGGGTGTACCTTGGTCTGTGAGGACATCCTTAGGGATCCTGATGCAGCTGAAGAGGAGGAGGAGCTTTCTGGCAATGTTGCAGGAGGTGGCTTTCCAAAGTGGTACTGCCTCAGGGTACCAGGTGGCATAGTGCATGATGACCAGGATGTATTGATGGCCCCGGGCAGACTTTGGCAGTAGCCCCATGAGGTCCATACCTATCCGCTCTAAAGGGATGCCGATGATAGGGAGAGGAATGAGGGGAGATGGTGCAGAATTATAGAACGTGGTCCTCTGACACTGGGGTCATTGCTGGCTGAATGTACGGACCTCCCTGTCCATCCTGGGCCAGAGAAATCAGTCCTTCAACTTTTCCAAGGTGTTGTGGGTCCCCAGGTGTCCTCCCAGATGGCATGAGAGGGCCAGGTGCATGAGGGCTTGGGTCTTGCTGCAGGGGACCACCAGCAGTTCACAGGGCTGGCCTCGGCGACTCGTATGGAAGTATAGGAGGCCTCTGCGCACCAAGAAGTATGCAGTTGGGAGTCTCCACTCTGGGTCCTGCTGGATGCCCTCAGTGACCTGCACCTGGCCCCAACAGTGCTTCAGCCTGTCATCCTCCTTTTGCCCCACCCAAAGTTCCCCTCCTGGGCGACCTGCCAAAACACAGAGGAGACAGGGTTAGAAGGGGTGAGGGTCTCACCTGCTGAGGTTGCCCCGGTGTCACTTTTGCCCTCGGCCAGGCAGGCCCACCAGACCCTGGGTCTCTGTCTCTGAGGAGGCCTCGATGCCCTGGCGGTGGAGAAGCCCAGCCAGTCTCGACCCAGGAGTAGTGACATGGGGAGCTCTGGGATGAGGTCCACAAGGAGCAGCCACTCCTTGGCTTTATGTTTGGCATGAAGTCTGGCAGCAGGCACCTCCCTGATGTCCTGGTGCATGCAGGAGACAGTTCGGGTCCCATCTGCCTTAGGTGGGGGTGATAGCCGGGAGGAACAGGCCAGGGTCACAGTGCTTCCAGAACTTAGGAGGGCTGAGACTGGCCTGCTGTTGACTTCCACAGGGATGGTCAGGGAGCTGGGAGGGGTCACTGTGTGGAGAGCGCAGCCGGCGAGCCAGGGCTTGTCCACTCATGGGTTGGTGGTGGGGTTCGGCTCAGAGGGCTTGGGCTCGTCCCTGGGAGTTCCATAGGTGGGGCAGTTGGTGGCGGGCCTCCTCTCCTTGTGAGAGTGCTGGTCCAAGCACCGTGGCAGTGGAGGCTGGGGAAACTCTCGACGATCACCTCTGCCGATCTCCAAGGTGGCCATGGCGCACTCTAGCACCTTGAGCATCTCCCAGGGGTTGCACATGCCCCGTATGCTGACGGCCATTCTTCAGGTGGCAGACCCCTCAGGAAGCGGTCCATGGCCACCTTCTCAACGACCTCCGAGGCTATGTGAGTCTCAGGCTGCAGCCACCTTTTGGGTGTGCGCAGCAGGGAGTCCATTTGGCCACAAGGGGTGGCTTTAGGGTTGTAGCTCCAGCAGTGGAAGTCTGCTGCCAGTCTGGTTGGGGAAAGGCCACAGAGTAGGAAGATATCACTTTTCAGGAATTCATATTGGGCGGCTTTGTCGGGAGGCAGTGCAAGATAGGCCAACTGGGCATCCCCTGAGAGAAATGGAGCGAGAGCACGGGTCCAGTCCTCTGTCGACCAGCCTTTGCACTGAGCGATCCTCTCAAAGGTGAGGAGGAAGCCGTCGGTGTTGTCGTCAGTGTTGTTGATGGCGAGGAGGCACTGGGCCTCTCGGCAGGGGTCGGGGACAGGGATGGCAGTGGCAGCTGGACCTTTTTTCAGCTCCAGGAGGTCCTGGATGGCGATCTGGAGGCTTTGGGCCAGTTCCTTGGTCACCGCCTACTGCTGAAGGCTGGTTTGAAGGAGGTGTTGAAACATGGTGTCCATCACGGGGTCATGGCCTGTGTCTGTATTCATGCCCTCATCCTCCACCACTGTAGCACCACGAGGTTGCAAGGAGGCAGCGTAGCAGCGGGACCCAGGAGGCATGGCAGTCACTCTCAGGGTAGGTGAGGGTCGGTGTGCAGAGGTCCAGGCTCTTCGTCCTTGCTGACATCGGATTCTAGCAAAGAGAGACAGAGAGAGAGAAAGAGAGAGAGAGAGATAAACGTTAAAGTACTGCTTTACCATTCCTTTCTCTCCTTGAGAGTGGCCACTGACCCCTTTTATATTCTCCTGGTTTATGCAGAAGGGAAGGGTAGGTTGAGTTTCTCCACACCACCTTGCAGCCATGCGGTCTAATGCTGTCCAAAGCAATGGTGATGCTGGACTGGCGCTGTCCATTCAGCTGATGGCCTGCCGTCACAATATACTATATATATAATGGGGGGAAAATGTGATCTCAGTGTGACTTAAACCGTAGCATGGCTGTTGGTACCAGATGGGCTGGTTTGAGTAGTCTCAACAGTCTCTAGAGTTTGAATCCTGACTTTCAAGGGTGACTTCTTGAAGGCAATAACATGCACACCTTCAGTTGCTTGGCAGAAATGAATTATGTCCCTGTACTTGATGCCAAGTGTATTGCACACAACTTGTTGGATTTGCATGGTCCCCTTTATTCTGACGTATGACAAGACCTATTTCCTTCAACCTCTTCACCATGCTTTGCACATTCTGGTCGCTTACATAGAACAGCTTCGCCACTGTTACTGATTCCTTCAGTTCTGTGAAAAGGGATTTTTCATTAGGGGTATCCTTCCCTTGGTGGAGTAGGATATCAGCCATCCTTTTCAGCATACATCTGACCCCATCTGGAGCCCCCCTTCCATGACCTGCTTCAAAGAAGCTCCACGTTGTGCTGTTAAAGCCTTTTTTTGTATGGCTCTGTACAGATTAGGTAAATATTCCCCTTTTGCCTGTACTGGGTGACAGGGCCATCACTGAAGAAGTGGAGATTGTGCATGTCAGGCTTCCATTTGGGGATATCATGCAGAAGGACATGGCAGACTGATCTTCCAGATACAGGACACCTGTGTTAATGGTTACCTGCCTTTGTGATCCACCAAAATGCACAGGCTAGATGCACAGACTAGATTTCAATTCCATACTTACAGTTGAAATTTTTACTGAAGTCTTTGTGTATCAGACAATAAGTGGAAATCAGCTTTTCTAAAAGAAAAGCTGACTTACTGAAACTAGACAGATGAAGACTGGGAAAAGACCAAAAAGATCTTCAACTGTCCAGCTTGGGTAAGCCTGTAAGCCCCATATTCTTGTTCTTGGCTGACAGGAGTGGAATCCAATGTGGTCTTCTGCTGTTTTAGTCCATCAACCTTAAAGTTCAATGTTTTATGCATGCTGAGATGCTTTTCTGCTCACCCGGTTGTAAAGAGTGATTATGGATGCCATATGATTGGCTTATTAGATAGCTGCTTGAATGTGCTTGAGTGGCTTGTGAGTATATGTACGAGTTATCTGTGGGTATTTGATAAATTCTTTTTTTTATGAAGTATGTGACAAGTTTGCCAGCATATTCAGAGAATGATTCTTCTCCCTCATACAGCAGCTATACAAAAGCAAATACCATTTGAACATTCATTAACCAGGGGAAAAAATAACCTCACCATTCCTAATTCCACAATCAATAAGAATTAGAGTAATTACAAGCCAGGTGTTGCTAATGAAATGCACAAAATTAGTTAATCATCAAGAAATGTGACTACCTCTATAAAAGCAGAGATTTTGCCAGTTTCGTGTTCTGAAACAATTAGGTGTGTGTGTCTACATCATGCCAAGAAAAAAAGACATCAGTAATGACCTGAGAGAAGTAATTGTTGCTGCTCATCAATCTGAGAAGGGTTTTAAAGCCATCATCAAACAATTTGAAATTCACCATTCTACAGTGAGAAGGATTGTTTACAAATGGAGAGCCTTTAAGACAGTTGCCAATCTTCCCAGGAGTGGGTGTCCCAGTAAATTCAGGCCAAAGGCAGACCATTTAATTCTCAGATATAAAAAAACCTAAGCACTACAGCACTAAGCGTAGGTGTGACCTACAGGCCGCTGTAAGTACATTAAATGTTTATGTTCATGACAGCACAATCAGAAAAAGACTGAAGTATGGCTTTCATTTAAGAGTGGTTAGGAAAAAGCCCCTTCTTTCCAAAAAGAATACGGCAGCGTGACTTATGTTTGCAAAATTGCATCTGAACAAACCACATAAGTTCTAGCACAATATCCTTTGGACTGATGAGACCAAGGTAGAGAAGTTTAGTCATCATGTGCAGCCCCACATTTGGTAAAAACTAAATACAGCATATCACTACAAACACCTCAACTGTCAAGGATGGTGGTGGAGGGTTGAAAAATTGGGCTTGTTTTGCAGCACAGGCCATGGGAAACTTGCAGTCATTGAGACAATGATGAACTCCACTTTATACCAGAATATTCTTGAGACAAATGTGAGACCATCTGTCCAGCAGCTTAAGCTGGGTTTAAACTGGGTCGTTCAACTGGACAAAAAAAAAAAAATCACTGTGTTGCAGTGGCCAAGTCAAAGTCCAGACCTCAACCCCACTGAGATGGGGGAATGTACATGTTACTGAATTATAAGGTGTACTTATTTTTTTCCCATCTATTTTCTGAATGCTGGTTTACTTTTTGGGAAAAAATGACTACATATTGAAACCTGTTTTTTTTTTTGTGACCTGAGGTTATTTGCTACAGTACAGCTGGGACCAGTTCTAGTGTGAAGGTGTCAGATATAACAGGTAGTGCAAAAGAATAACAATCTAATTAAATGCTGCGAATGTGTGTTTGTGGTCAGTCCAGTCTCTGAGTATTGAAGAGTCCAATGGTTTGGGGGAAGAAAATGTTACACAGTCTGGCCTAGAGGGTCTGAATACTTCGGTACCTTTTGCCAGATGGCAGGAGGGTGAAGAGTCTGTGTGAGGGGTGCGTGGGGTCATCCACCATGCTGGTGGCTTTGCGGATGCAGCGTATGGTGTAAATGTCTATGATGGAGGGAAGAGAGACCCCGATGATCTCAGCTGTCCTCATTATCCGCTGCAGGGTCTTGCGATCGGAGACGGTGCAATTTCCAAACCAGGCAGTGATGCAGCTGCTCAGGATGCTCTCGATAGTATCTTTGTAGAATATAGTAAGGATGAGGGGTGAGACATGGGCTTTTCTCAGCCTTTGCAGAAAGTAGAGACACTGCTGGGCTTTCTTGGTTATGGAGCTGGTGTTGAGTGACCAGGTGAGGTTCTCCACCAGGTGAACACCAAGGTTCTTCAGGTTCTCTCCTGAAGTCAATAACCATCTCTTTTGTTTTGTCCACATTCAGGGACAGGTTGTTGGCTCTGCCCCAGCCTGTTAGCCGCTGCACCTCCTCTCTGTATGCTGACTCATCATTCTTGCTGATGAGACCCACCACAGTCGTGTCATCAGCGAACTTGATGATGTAATTCGAGCTGTGCATTGTTACACAGTCGTGAGTCTGCAGAGTGAACAACATTGGAATGAACACACAGCCCTGGGAGGGGTGAACTTTGGTAAGGAATTTGGTAACATGCATGTAATACATTGTACTCAACCTCACGTTATACCAACACTTAGGAAATTCAATAGTGATCACACACATACCAAACACGACATACCTGCTGTTATTGATACACTTCCGAACACTATGATACCTGTTAAATGATCAAAAGCATCATAATGACCTGGTAGCTATAAGCATGGTACATACATACAGAATGACATTAAAATAGACAACAAGTTGTCTCTATGGTGCATCATCTTAAAAGTCATTGTCCTTACAGGAGATGTAAAGTAGCCTATCAGTTACCGATTGTTCACAGGACAGTTGAAATCCAGCAATCAGCAAACAAGCGGTAATTAACTTTGCTCTGCAAAGCCTGGGAGCAAGATTACTAGCTTTATGGCTTCTTTGCTTTCCTTGCGTGTTCGCTTCAGATCCTACAACTGTGTGTTGAACAGATAAAATTACTGTATAAACCAGATAAAAAGACGGATAACACAGCATACATGTATGACATCAATATTAAGTGCAAATTCTCTAATTTTTCAAAGTTTTACAGCACTAGTTTAAAATCTCCAAATGCATTCTCTTTAACTTGGATAACCAGTAAAAAGCAGGTCTCTCCATGGTCCTATCCATTAAAATCCCAACACAGTATATCTGGTGAGGAGACATTTTAACGTAACAGGCCTTTGGCTACTTATGAGCTACTATGTCATAATCATAAAGGTGTCCAAACTCCGGCCTACTACCATTTTTGAAATGGCCTGAGAGGTATTTTTGAAATAAAATTAAACTTTGCCCACTATTAATAAAGCAAAAAAAAAGGGTATTGCTGTCACATAAACATGAATGTAAAACAGTCCCCAATTTAACCTTCCCCCCTTTCTCACAACATTAATGACATTGATTTTACATTCATACATTAACGTTGGCAGAAAATAGAAAATATGCAAAATGTAATACATTGTACTCAACTTCAGTACAATGTATTGTAAAAAATATGCAAAAAATAGAAAGCGATTGCAGAAGATTTCAGGTGCATTGGCAAAATCAGTATTTTTTTTACTTCGTTCAGTGGGTTTCTGTTTAGTTCGTCAGCAATTAATTGCTGTAATACAGGGGTATAATGGTAAGAGACCTTATGAAATGAAACAACACTCCTTCAAGTCGTATACTAGTGCTGAAAGAGAATAGATGGTAACTGGCAGCTAGCTTGTTAGCTCAGCAAAAACAGGGATTTTTTCTGCTAACCAAGAAGAGGAACATGCTACAAGTGCTAGCTGGTAGATCAACTTATATTCTGCATGGAAAACCTCCTGCAGAGGGTGACTCTGTATAAAGCAATGCTCTGCGAAAGTCTGTATTATAAAGTGCTCAGAAAAGAACTAAGAATTTGAACTTATCTCTGCCCCCTGTCAATGACCATGCCCCCAAACCTTTGCAGACATCATCAGAATCTTGTACTGAACATGTATTTCAAGTTACAATATAGGTATAATTTAATATGATCAATGAATTACAGCTTGTAGAACCCTGGCATGTGTGGGCAGAAAGGAGGACTCAGGAGACAGGCACCTTTTTACAAAGCTTTGTGTTTCTTTTATTTTCAATTTTTCTGCAAGTGCTTTTCAGCGTTTTCTCACTCGAGGATATACACACACACGCACAAACAAACACACAGAGTTCAGCTCAGCTATCTCTCTCTGGTTCACGGTGCTCTTTCTAAAAGACAAACAAACAAACAAAAGTAACCTCACCAATATTAAAGTTGAGAAGTTATCATGTTTTTTACAGTTGAGAATTATCATGTTACCTGCTGGTTCAACCTGGCTCCACTCCATCTGCAGCTGACGCTCGATCACTCCCCTGCTGCCACACAGCTATTTGAGTAAATGAGCCCCACCTTCTTAGAATTGATTGATGTGTGGTGGCCATATTGTTTACAAATCTCAACATTTTGAAAATTATTGAGTGTCACATACTCCAGAGTAGTTTGACATCAAGATTGTCAAAAAATCCTAGGACTAGTTTGCAAAAGTAGGCTTCACATATTATGCAAATTATCACAAATGTGAGTGGGAGGAGCTAAATACTCCAAAAAGCAATTTTGGATGGTTTGGACAAAATCTAACTAAAGATTGTAGAGGTTCCCTAACCAAACATATGGCTGCTGAAAACTGATTTTTAAGTAATTAGGATAAAATCTAAAGATGCAGCATACCAAATTTCAGCTCGATCAGACTTAGGGTTCCTGAGAAACAGTTATCTGACCTTAGAAAAAGTGGGTTTTATGTATTAAGCAAATTAGCAAAAATAAATAAATAAAAGTGGATGGTTCATAAGGTTTTTTGTTTTGGAGAAACCAAGAAATCAGTGGAAAAAGAATTTTGTTTGTAGGACTCATGGTTCATGAGATATGGACCAAAACGTAAACCCCTATGCTGTAGTACCAGCATCAGGCTAATCGGGCCCATCTCGCTTGCTTGAGTAGTGGGAGGTTCTACCTGTTGACCAAGTTTCATGTCTCTACAACATAGGGTTTGGTTCAGCATTTATGGGGGCCAAGCACTCAGACTCAGTGAGCTGCACATTCACAGACATGCTACAATTGTTGCCTAAGCAACCACAGGAAAGCAGAACCATAACTTTAGACAAAGGGACTGAAGTATATAAAATATGGTAAACTACGTAAAATATCAAAAATCATTTGATTACTTTTGTAAGGCATGAAACAAGTTTCAATGAATTTCAAATCGGCAAACAAGAAGTACTCTTGAAATTCACAAGCTGATGAGCAATCATTTTAGCTTACCCTAGGGAATCATGGTAGAACTGTGAATTTAGCACAAGTTCTTAAAATTAAATTAGGAAAATTATGTAAGTTGTCACAGTTTTTGACCACAGGTTTTGCAGTCATTAAACTTTTTGGGGAATTAAGGCAAGGTCCTGAAGATCAAGTCTCATGACAATATGCAAATGTCTTAGCGATATATAAGTTATCATTCTCTTTGATGCATTTGCCATGCATTTGTCTGTTATGGGAGAATGGTTTTGAATATCAAAGTTTCTTTGATAACTTTTGTTTAGACAGGTCTGATGGGAGCCAAATTTAGTGAAGATTGGACAAAAATTGGAGTAGGAGTAGCAAGAACAGTAGTTAGATGTAAGCATTTTTGACATGTTATTGTAACTTTCGAGCAGTAAGTGGTGCTGTGACAAAATTTGTTGCCTCAGGGCATGGGCCTGAAGATGCCTAACGAGATTTGTATCTGTGTGCAATCAGTCATTGCTTGATGAGTTACAGCCTCATTTCCTGTTTGGTGGCTTTGCCATCAGATTTGTTTGCATATTACAGGCAAACCATTTGGAATAGCAACATTATTTTGACAATTTTTGTCCATATTGGTCTGAAAATGATGTATGCCAAATTTGGTGTTGACCAGACATAATTTGTAGGAGGAGTACAGAAAAAAGAGTTTTTGACAAATTCAAGATGAACAACAGGAAGTACACTTGAATTTCAGATGTTGGTGTGCATTCACTTCAGCATACTCCAGGAAATTAATAATTAAAAAAATAAAAAAAAAGAACTGTGAATTTAGCACAAGTTCTTCAAATGATATAAGGAAAAAAATGAAAGTTGTTACAGTTCTTGACCATAAGGTGGCACAGTCACGAAAGGTCTTGAGTACATTCAGGACATGGTCTAATGGACAAACGGTTCTATGGGCTGCTATAGACAATCTAGCCAGAAGAAGAAGAAGAAAGGTAGAATAACAGTAGAGTCCCTATGCACCTTTGGCCTACGATTGACCCCTTAATAATAATACGAAGAAGAAGAAAGAAAGAAAGAAAATCAAACAATTACAATAGGGTTCCAGCATTCTAATAAATAAAGCTGCAAGCAACAATTAGGGGGCCAAGCACTTTCTGTTCCCACCCCTTAGTGATGGAGGAAAGAGTCAAACAGGTATCAAAAAGCAGAAAAATTATTTTCTCACTGATTTCATGATGCTGAGGTAGAAATTTCATGATGATTTCACAAAATTTGTAGGAGAAGATGCAAAACAGGTTTTGAAAATAAATTTCAAAAAGGCCAACTTCCTGTTTGGCAAATTACAAATTCATTACATCACAAACTCTTGGCAGCTTGCAGGAAATCAATTGAAAGAAGAACCATGACTGCAGGTAGAGAGTTTCAAAGGTTATGAGCAGTTGTATGATTTTGTGAATTATAGCACCACCTAGATATGAATTTATACAAAACATTTTGGCGTTCCCTAGGGTGAGGTCCTTCAGTTATCATTAGAGTTTGGTCAGAATCCATCACAGCATTGCTGAGATATGCCCTCACTTCCTGTTTGGAAATTCTGCCATCCAGTTCATTTGTGCTTTATGGATAAACCATCCATAATATTAAAAAATCTGAGAAAGATTTGTTCAGGTGGGTTTCCTGATGCTCACTTACAGATTTCATGGTAATTGGATAAAATTTGTAGGAGAAGAAGCAATTTAGACAAAATCTCTTGGAGTACCTTACAATGAGGTCCTTCAGTTATCTATAAAGTTGGTCAGAATACATCACACAATTGCTGAGCTATGCCCTCATTTCCTGTCTGGTGGCTTCACTGACAAATTCTTTTTTTTTTTTTCCAAAACTTTCTAAATGGCGGAAAATCCAATATGACAGTAATTAACATCATGGCGTTGGCCTGAAAGCGCAGAAAGGTACTGTACATTTTTGTGTCATCAGCCAGCGAATTCTTAAAAAAAGAATCTTCACTGTCCACCTTATTTTACACAGGATATGATTGTTTATAAGTGAAAAACATGAATAGTGCCCCCAGTGGCCAGTTAAGTGAAAATGCAACATTTTTATTGGGTACTTAGAGGGATCTACAGTACCTTTCGAGTTTCCTGATGATTGCTCATTTTAACCCTATTTTTTTTTTTTTTTTTTTTTTAAATTCAATTCAATTTCAATTCAATTTTATTTGTATAGCGCTTTTAACAATGGACATTGTCACAAAGCAGCTTTACAGAAATAAATGGATTCACAAAAATATATTGTAAATATTTAAATTTATCACTGTGAATTTATCCCTAATGAGCAAGCCAGTGGTGACGGTGGCAAGGAAAAACTCCCCGAGATGATATGAGGAAGAAACCTTGAGAGGAACCAAGCTCAAAAGGGAACCCATCCTCATCTGGGTGCAACGGATAGTGCAATTATAAATAAATCCCTTCTATTGTGTACTATATGGACAAATAGTGCAATTGTGCAACCAATAAATTCATCACAGTATTTGCAAGAGGTCCGGCTGGTTAAAATCTATCCACTGTCCACTGATGGAGTCCTGAGTACGAAGCTGCTCGTGGCAACTGCAGCCCCAAAGCCACTACAGCAATCGCAGTCCCAAGCCATTACAGTACAGCTCCCCATATGTGATCCCCAAGCCATCTCCACAGCCCCCAGGTGGCACCATCCCCAGTAATCCAAACAGTTCTTCAGGCAGTCCATATGGGGCCACCCCCAGCAGCAGCGAGCGAACTCAACCGATGAGAACTCCAACCAGAAGTAGGGCATCAGGATGGGTCAGGCAGCGAGGAGGAGCAGAAGGGGTCAGGATCACTGGCATCACTGGCATCTCAGAAGTAGCATGTGTAGCTCGACAGAGAGTGAGGAAGAGAGAGAGATGGAGAGAAAGGAAGAGATTGTTAGGTGAGCTTTTGTCCTCTAATGGTTAAGCACGATGTACTTTGCATGCAGAGTGCAAGCAGGGACTCCGGCAAGACTAGCTATGACAGCATAACTGAAAGGGAGAGCCAGAAGCTAACACAGACATGAGGGCACCCTGGGACATAAGGCAGCCAGCCACTCCACCGTCGACAAACCTGAGTGAACGTGTGAGAGTGGGGGGGCGACAGCATCCAAACATCCCATTTCACCACAACACTCTATGCCTGTGAAACCCTCCAGACCTGCCCCTGTACCTAAGAAAACTATTCACAAAAGGCTTGACTAAACAAATATGTTTTCAGCCTAGACTTAAACACTGAGACTGTGTCTGAGCCCCGAACACTAAGTGGAAGGCTGTTCCATAACTGTGGGGCTTTGTATGAGAAAGCTCTACCCCCAGCTGTAGCCCGCATTATTCGAGGTACCAACAAATAGCCTGCATCTTTTGATCTGAGTAGGCGTGACGGATCATAAAAGACCAAAAGTTCGCTCAGGTACTGTGGCGCGAGACCATTTAGTGCTTTATAGGTCAATAGTAGTATTTTATAATCAATACGAAATTTGATTGGGAGCCAATGCAGTGTGGATAAGATAGGGGTGATGTGGTCATATCTTCTGGTTCTAGTAAGGACTCTCGCTGCTGCATTCTGGACTAACTGGAGCTTGTTTATGCATCTACTGGAACATCCAGACAGTAAGGCATTACAATAATCCAACCTAGAGGTAACAAAAGCATGAACTAATTTTTCTGCATCGTGTAGTGACAATATATTTCTTATTTTAGCAATATTTCTGAGATGAAAGAAAGCAATCCTAGTTATATTATCTACATGAGCTTCAAAAGAAAGACTAGAGTCGATAATCACACCAAGGTCTTTTACTGCTGCACATGATGAAACAGAAAGGTCATCCAGAGTTATTATGTAATCAGAAAGCTTACTTCTAGCTGCATGTGGTCCTAGTACAAGTACTTCTGTCTTGTCAGAATTAAGTAAGAGAAAGTTAATAAGCATCCAGTTTCTAATGTCTTTTACACATTCCTCAACTTTATTAAGCTGGTGTCTGTCATCTGGCTTTGCTGAAACATACAACTGTGTGTCATCAGCGTAACAGTGGAAGCTAATACCATGCTTACGAATAATTTTGCCCAGAGGTAGCATATATAAAGAAAATAGCAGTGGGCCTAAAACAGAGCCTTGCGGAACACCAAACTTTACCTTAGCATGAGAAGAGAAGTCACCATTTACGTTTACAAACTGATAACGATCAGTCAAATAAGACCTGAGCCAGGAAAGGGCTGTTCCCTTAATGCCTACTACATTTTCTAGTCTATTGAGGAGAATAGCATGATCAATGGTATCAAAAGCTGCACTAAGGTCAAGCAGCACCAGCAAGGAGACACAACCCTGATCAGAGGCCAGTAGTAAGTCATTTACAACTTTTACCAGTGCTGTCTCTGTGCTATGATGAGGCCTAAATCCTGACTGATACATTTCATGAATGTTATTCCTATGTAAGTATGAGCATAGCTGCTGTGCTACAACCTTTTCAAGGACCTTGGAAATAAAGGGGAGGTTTGATATTGGCCTGTAGTTGGACAGTTGACAGGGATTGAGGTCAGGTTTTTTAATCAGGGGCTTGATAACTGCTAATTTAAAAGATTTAGGTACATAGCCAATGCTAAGGGAAGAATTGATTATCTTTAAAAGAGGTTTGATTGTTTCAGGAATTATCTGTTTGAGGAAACAAGTAGGTAAAGGATCTAGCATACAGGTTGATGATTTTGATGATGAAATTAGTGAAATTAGTTCAGTCTCTTCAAGGGGAGTAAAGCGTTGTAGTTGTTTATCTAATATTATCATATTATCATCTACAGGGTTAGTTATAGAACTGTCCGGTTTTAAATTAATAGTCTGAATTTCTAGCCTGATATTTTCAATTTTACCATTGAAAAAATTCATGAAGTCATCGCTGCTATATAATGATTGTGTGCGTGTTTCTATTGTGGTCTTATTCCTAGTTAATTTTGATACAGTATTAAATAAGAATCTAGGATTATTTCTGTTATCTTCAATTAGGGTGGAGAGATACATTGATCTAGCAGCACTAAGAGCTTTCTTATAGCTCAATAGGCTCTCCTTCCATGCTATTTGAAATACTACCAAGTTAGTTTGACATTTAGTTAAATGCCTTCTGAAAGCTGATTGGCCACTCAGAACCTTGGCTAGTAGGTGGCTTTCAGGTTTGTTTAGGTCAGGGGTGTCCAATCTTATCCGGAAAGGGCCGGTGTGGGTGCAGGTTTTCATTCCAACCAAGCAGAAGCCACACCTGATAGTCTATTGAAAGCCAAGATCAACTGATTAAACAGGTGGAATCAGGTGTGGCTGCTGCTTGATTGGAATGAAAACCTGCACCCACACTGGCCCTTTGTGGATAAGATTGGACACCCCTGGTTTAGGTCTATGCAAATAATGATGAGTTACACCTGTTCGAACAAATTAGGCTCTGCCGCTTCAGAATTGATTGGCAGGTGGAGGCCATATTGTTCAAAAATTTTGTGACGGTAGGACAAAAATCCTAGGACTATTTCCCAAAAATAGGTTTTGTTTATTATGCAAATTAGTGAAAAATCTAAGTAAGCAGAGCTAAATGGTCCAAATCAGGAAATTATAAAAAGTATTTTGTTTCTAGGCCTCAGAGCTCTTGAGATATGGGCTAAAACCACAGGCAATTGATTTAAGACTACAAAGGAAGCCTGGCTTCCCCTAAAATTTCTTTAAAATGTGGCAATGAAACGTGTCCATTTTAGACACTTACCAAAGTGTCTACATTTTTCATCTTGGTGGAATTTAATATTTTAGCAAATCAAATGATCAAATATCTCACTGCAATATCACACTGTAAGTTCATTTAACTAAAACTGTTTTCAGAGTACAGAGCAACCTGTGTGTGTCTCTGGCTGTTTATTACAGATTTGTTTAGACAGTGTTTCAATGGGATGAAAGATTAATGGTAACTGGACAACAGACTTTTAACATGTCATTTTGAACCACAAATGGGCTTCACTGGGAGGAGTGTGGGCAGGTACGTTTTGCAAGAAAAAAACATCTCAACGTTTATTGGACAGTGTGCTCTTCATTTGTCCCACCTCTGAATGCATGGCTTCTCCATCATGATTGGTAGACCTCTAAAAGGGGTGGAACCATGTAATCAATTGCTAGTCACTGAAACAGGAATGAACATGACTGATATCTCAAACTTAAACATGGAGCCTGCAATAGTGGTGTAATTCGTAAATATTATAAGTAAACTATAAGTATAAAGATCTGTTTTATTGTTTGAATTAAATTTGTTGGTTAAGTTTAGCTAGATAGTTGTCACTTCCTTGTTTAGCTAGCTTGGCACAAAATGGCAGAAACTGACATTTTAGAAAAGTCACTTGATGCTCATACTTATGAGAAGACCCTGAAAATTAAGCAAAACATCAGACCAAAGCCCAAGATTTTAATTCAAAAGTCAGGGAGCAAAAAGATCCTTTTTGTCCTCCCTCAAAACATGATTGTAACCACAGCTTTCAAGTTTTGTGAAGCACTGCAGAGATCACATAATTTTCGGCTACTTCGCTGTCAATGCCAGCCATATTATTATGCGGAATTCAAAATGACTACATGCCTTCAAAGCAGCAGTCTTCAAGGAATAACGTGACCAAGGAATTATGATTTTAGATCAAGCAGTTGAAGAGTTATGAGCACTTTTATGATTTTGTTGTTATAGCGTCACCTTGTAGTGCAATGACATGAATATTTTTGCGCCGCCTCAAGACAAGATGCTTAACTAAATTATAATGTTTTGTGATAGAACACTAAACCGTTGCTGAGATGTGGCCTCACAGCCTAAGTCAGATTCATCTGTGGTCTTTGACTGCCATGTAGTGGTCAATTCTTGCAACATCTATGTGAAATAACATTTTACCTTTGTGAATTTCTTTAGACACAATTGACAAAGAACTAATACAGTATATATGATACATGATTGAACTCTTGTTGAGTGCATGCTGTTTATCAACAGAGATAGTATCTGACTGAAATATTTGTGGCGCTTGTAAACACTGAGATTATGCATTAATATAGGAGTTTTTTTGTTACCTAACTGTACAATTTTGGTATAGTTGGACTATTGTTGTGTGTATACATATGATTAATATTGGTCTACTAAGTCATCGGTTTAAGCAGTGATGAAAATGTACAATTTTTTATAGACCATATGACAGGAGCCATCTGTTAAAATATCATGGTGTAGAGCTTAACATGTTTTTTAGTATTCTAGCAGGAAAGGCTTTGTATCCTCATGCAGTAGGCCCCAGCATTATTTTTAGAAAAACCCTGACCCTACAAACATGTATCATGTATCACTGGATTCATTTTGATGAGTCTTTGTCATTTTTTATGTTTTGTTAATTCATATGTGCATTTTCAAAATGAGACCTCACCTCCAGTTTTGCTCCTTCTCCATCAAAATTGTTTGCATGCTATGGACGAATGCTGTCGAATATTAAAAAAAAAAAAAAAAAAAAAGTAAAGACCAAAAACATAGGTTTTCAAGTTTTAGCACCCTCTAGTGCGCAAATTACATGAAAATATTTCTACACCCTGGGGGCGTAGTCTCAAATCTTGTTTGTCAACTTTAGGTCATGTTGCTAATTATGTGTAGTAACTTTAGTGTCAATATATAAAGGCGACTGGCAACTTAGCCATCGAATTAATTTGCAAAATATGAGAAACTAGTTTTTTCAGACTAGTCTCACAATACTGTCAGCCAAATTTTGTGCCAATTTTTTTGTGCATTATAAACTGTGATGAACATGGATATGCGAAAAAATCTAAATCCAAATATCTGCAGAAAATGTTACTATGGGACACTCTGGAGATTCCACTGATTATGGGGCTTGACATTGAGAGAGCACGCCAGGTGCCAGCCCTGAAATCCTCCTGCAGAAATCCTGCAGAAGCATAAGGAATACTCTGAAACGAAGTGAGTATTAAAACAGAAACAGATCTGCTTCCAGACTCCATTCCTTGCTAAACTATGAGTGTTCTATGAGGACGGGACGCAACTGTACCAATCAGTGGAGGAGGAAGCTGCCGACATGAAGGACAGAGGACTGTTCGTCAATGTAATCACACTGAGGGAGAGCCTGGCTGAGCAGCTATCCTGCTCTGCCTGGGAAACGAATATTAGGAGAGAAAAGAATATTAGGGAGAGATTGCGAGCTTTCAGAAGACAGCCCTCATCCCCTCCAAACGAACTGAGTTCTGACTAACCTCAAAAATTTTGGTGAGCTAAACAGAACTCAAAGTAGATGGTGCTGTATTCATCTTAGGAAACACATATTTTAATGTGAATTTTCTATTACTATTGTCATTTTATTTTTTTATTTTTTTGCATACACCTCTTCTTTCCCTGTTTAAATGTGAACATATACATGGGAGGAATACGTAGAGAAGTCCTTTCTGGGTAATGGACACAGACTTTTACATTTATTTTTCTGGGTCTGGCAATGGGGGCACTCGGTCCACAGGTATCAGAGGCCTTCCCCCACAGCTGGACGTTCCCTTTAGCTTAGCCCAGGGTCATCTACTGGAGACCCCATCACACCTTCTTTTATTTTTCTTATGTGTTTCTCTGTTCTTGACTGTTTAGGGAGTAGATAGGCTAAGTCCTATTTTGCTAAGTTTATTGATGCACTGACAGATAATGTCAATGGGCTGCTGAATCCAGTCAAACGCAGTAAAATTTGATCTAAAATGAAGAAAGAACAAGCCCATATAGTATATCTCCAGAAAACCCATTTAAATGACACTGAGCATGAAAAATTAAAGAAAGTGGGCTTCACTAACATGTTTTCTCCTCATATAAATCAGGACATAGGAAAGGAGTCACTATTCTAATGTCAAGCAAACAAAATTTTGAAAAAGTATTGAAAATGGGAGAGAAGAAGGGGAGATATATTCAGCAATATTAGGATACTGGGGGTAGCTGAGACAGATGGATCAAGCGCCACTGTGGCGGTTTCGAGGTTGTTGAGAGAAATGCTACAACTGGAAAAGCATGTGCTTGTGGACCGTTCGCATAGAAGTCCGGCTCCAAGAAGATTGGAACCACGCGCCATCGTGGCAAAACTTCATTATTACCAAGACTGTGTTGAGGTGTTGAGCTGTGCGCGTACTCGAGCCCCGCTCAGATTCAACGGAGAATCAATCGAATCAATGACGTAATCGTCAGGGCGTCTGGTTTGGCATCCTATTCCCAGCCCGTCTACGTATTTCGTATGACGGTAAAGAAAAGGTATTTACAGATGCAGAGGAAGCAGTGAGGTATGTCAAGAAGAACATTATCCCTACAGAGGTTTGAAAATAAGGAGACTGAGTTCTATTCAGTTATACCTTATTCCAACTTAAACCATACCCCAGCGGAGCAACACCCTGTTTATTTGCATTATCTTTAGCTTCTTCCATAGGGGTAAGAATGTACCACTCAGTCGTGAGTGAGAGACTTACTCATTTCATGGACAACTTTGACAGGACAATATTTATCTTAATAGTCTTGATGTTGATGTCAGTGCTACTGATTTTATTATTACTGCACTGTTAAGGCTTCCTTTCTTATTTGCCTATATCTCTTGATAAATAATATTGTTCATCCTCAATTGTGAGCTTGTGTTGCTCAGTTATATTTTGAGGTATAAGCGTATAATATTGTTATTGCCTTTGCCTTTGTCATTAGGCTTACTTTATTTTTTTTTATTATTATTATTGTGTTATGTAGCAGATTTTATGATATAATATCATAATGTGCTATTTGAGCTACTTTAGTATGGCGGACTCGGTGGGGGCCTGAGCCGTTGGCTTTATAGAGTTCCCAAACATAAACACTTAATGTGTGGATTTGTTTTTGAAGGGTTTTGTGGTCACCATGTTCTTGTAGGTGCTAAGGGGGGGGGGGCATTATCAGTTTTGTTTACTTACCAGACTTATTTGTCGACGTCCATGTTAATTCCCATTTGCTGTCATGTGGCTTTTATAGATTTCATATATACAATTACTTCCCCTTAATATGACTGTCATTAATACTTCCAAAGGATTAGATGGTTGTTCAGTCAACTTTATGAGTTGGAACGTTAAATCACTTAACCACCCAGTGAAACATAAAAAGATATTTGCACATTTAAAGCAACTTAATGTAGACATCGCATTCCTTCAGGAGACCCATCTATGTACAATGGATCATGTTCGACTTAGAGGGAGTTGGGCAGGACAGATATATCACTCCAATTTTCATACAAAGGACAGAGGTGTAGCCATACTTATTAGGAAAAATACGCCATTTACTATGACTAATGTAGAGGCTGATTCCTTAGGGCGATATGTTATTGTGGTGGGGCAGTTTTGCTCTTTTCCAGTCATCCTGGCCAATATTTATGCGCCAAACTGGGATAACCCTGCGTTTTTTTTTTTTTTTTAATTTTCTCAGTTACCAAAATGACATCACACCACCTTATTCTTGGTGGTGACACGAATTGCACACTTTCCCCTGTCTTAGACCGTAGCTTGCTCAAAAAAGCTCCCCTGTCTAAATTGGCGTGGTCAATTAAACTTTTTCTTAAATCATATGGCATAGCTGACGTCTGGCGGTTTCGCAACCCTACTTCCAGAGAATATTCTTTCTTCTCCTCCCTCCATAAGACGTATTCCTGTATAGATAATTTTTTTCTGGATAAAAGACTTCTTCCTCTCATTACCGATATAACTATATATTACAGATATATAGTTATATCTGATCATGGTCCCCTAATTATGAAAATGCGTATTCCTAATACACAGTCCCGTTACCGCCCCTGGAGACTTAACTCTCTGCTTCTATCAGAGGAAACTTTTACTAAATTCATCTCCTCTGAGAATACATCATTCCTTGAGATCAACCAAACCCCAGGGATGTCTTCTTCAATTATATGGGAGTCACTTAAGGCTTTTTTACGAGGCCAGATAATTTCATGTTGCGCAAATAAAAATAAAAGCAACACTGCAAGCCTTAAAGAGTTGGCGGATGATATACTGGAACTAGATAGGCTACATGGTCATTTGGCCTCTGCAGATACAGTGAAAAAGCGTATACTATTGCAGACTAAGTTTGATCTCCGGTCAACAAGGCAGGCTGAGTATCTCATTTCTAAATCATGTCATGTGTGCTATGAGCATGGGGACAAGGTTGGGCGAATACTTGCCAAAGGATTGCCAATCAGTCCATTCCTGTAATCAATGATGAGCAGGGCTTAAAAAATACTGACAGCTTAAAAATTAATTCATGTTTCCAAAATTTTTACCAGTCACTGTACACTTCTGATTCATGTGTCGACCCTCATTTGCTGGAAGAACTTCTGGATAATATACGTATCCCATCTATAGACCCTGTGACGGCTGCTGAACTGGAAGAAGACTTCACAGTGGCAAATCACCAGGACCGGACGGTTTCCCAACAGAATTTCTTTAAAAAAATTCTCAGAACAGCTTTCCCCTTTATTGTTATCAGTTTTTGAAGAGTCGCTTTCATCAAAATCCCTACCACCAATCATGCTTCAGGCAGTTATCTCATTAATCCTCAAAAAAGAGAAGAACCCTCTCGAGTGCAGCTCATTCCTTCCAATCTCCCTTCTTAATACTGATGCTAAAGTGTTTGCTAAGGTCCTCGTACGATGTTTAGAGGGGGCTCTACCCTCCATCATATCACCTGACCAAACAGGTTTCATTAAGAATCGTTATTCTTTCTTTAATTAGACGACTTTTGAATATTCTTTATAGCCCCTCTCCACCCGGCACGCCGGAGGTAGTGCTTTCATTGGATGCAGAAAAGGCATTTGACCGGGTGGAGTGGGACTATCTTTTTAATACACTGGAGAGATTTGGATTTGGTCGTAAGCTTATATCATGGATCAAACTTTTATATATGTCTCCGATGGCTGCTGTGCACACTAATAATAATATATCTCCTTATTTTGAGCTTCAATGCGGCACAAGGCAGGGATGTCCTTTGTCCCCACTTCTATTTGCACTTGCTCGTGGAACTACTTGCTTTAGCTCTGAGACAAAGAGCCGATATCAAAGGCATTCAGCGGGCAGGATTGAAACATAAAGTTTTGCTTTATGCGGACGACATGTTATTATACCTGTCACAACCCCTGACAAAATTTTCCTAAATTGGTGACTCTACTTACAGAATTTGGCAAAATATCTGGCTACAAAATCAATTTTCAGAAAAGTGAACTAATGCCTGTTGGTGATGGGGTCAGTCTGTTATCCTCAAGCTCAATTCCCTTTAAAATTAGCCATAAAAAAATTCAAATACCTTGGGGTTTGGGTCACGCATGATTCAATTCAATTCAATTTTATTTGTATAGCGCTTTTAACAATGGACATTGTCACAAAGCAGCTTTACAGATATAAATGGATCCACAAAAATATATTGTAAATATTTGAACTTATCACCGTGAATTTATCCCTAATGAGCAAGCCAGTGGCGACGGTGGCAAGGAAAAACTCCCCGAGATGATATGAGGAAGAAACCTTGAGAGGAACCAGGCTCAAAAAGGGAACCCATCCTCATCTGGGTGCAACAGATAGTTCGATTATAAATAAATCCCTTCTATTGTGTACTATATGGACAAATAGTGCAATTGTGCAACCAATAAATTCATCACAGTTTTTGTAAGAAGTCCGGCTGGTTGAAAATCTATCCACTGTCCACTGATGGAGTCCTGAGTACGAAGCTGCTCGTGGCAACTGCAGCCCCAAAGCCACTACAGCAATCGCAGTCCCAAGCCATTACAGTACAGCTCCCCATATGTGATCCCCAAGCCATCTCCACAGCCCCCAGGTGGCACCATCCCCAGTAATCCAAACAGTTCTTCAGGCAGTCCATATGGGGCCACCCCCAGCAGCAGCGAGCGAACTCAACCGATGAGAACTCCAACCAGAAGTAGGGCATCAGGATGGGTCAGGCAGCGAGGAGGAGCAGAAGGGGTCAGGATCACTGGCATCACTGGCATCTCAGGAGTAGCGTGTGTAGCTCGACAGAGAGTGAGGGAGAGAGAGAGAAGGAGAGAGAGGAAAAGATTGTTAGGTGAGCTTTTGTCCTCTAATGGTTAAGCACGATGTACTTTGCATGCAGAGTGCAAGCAGGGACTCCGGCAAGACTAGCTATGACAGCATAACTGAAAGGGAGAGCCAGAAGCTAACACAGACATGAAGGCACCCTGGGACATAAGGCAGCCAGCCACTCCACCGTCGACAAACCTGAGTGAACGTGTGAGAGTGGGGGAGCGACAGCATCCAAACATCCCAGTTCGCCACAACACTCTATGTCTGTGAAACCCTCCAGACCTGCCCCTGTACCTAAGAAAACTATTCACAAAAGGCTTGACTAAACAAATATGTTTTCAGCCTCGACTTAAACACTGAGACTGTGTCTGAGCCCCGAACACTAAGTGGAAGGCTGTTCCATAACTGTGGGGCTTTGTAAGAGAAAGCTCTACCCCCAGCTGTAGCCCGCATTATTCGAGGTACCAACAAATAGCCTGCATCTTTTGATCTGAGTAGGCGTGACGGATCATAAAAGACCAAAAGTTCGCTCAGGTACTGTGGCGCGAGACCATTTAGTGCTTTATAGGTGAATAGTAGTATTTTATAATCAATACGAAATTTGATTGGGAGCCAATGCAGTGTGGATAAGATAGGGGTGATGTGGTCATATCTTCTGGTTCTAGTTAGGACTCTCGCTGCTGCATTCTGGACTAACTGGAGCTTGTTTATGCATCCACTGGAACATCCAGACAGTAAGGCATTACAATAATCCAATCTAGAGGTAACAAAAGCATGAACTAATTTTTCTGCACCGTGTAGTGACAGTATATTTCTTATTTTAGCAATATTTCTGAGATGAAAGAAAGCAATCCTAGTTATATTATCTACATGAGCTTCAAAAGAAAGACTAGAGTCGATAATCACACCAAGGTCTTTTACTGCTGCACAGAAACAGAAAGGCCATCCAGAGTTATTATGTAATCAGAAAGCTTACTTCTAGCTGCATGTGGTCCTAGTACAAGTACTTCTGTCTTGTCAGAATTAAGTAAG
Source organism: Pangasianodon hypophthalmus (assembly GCF_027358585.1). Classification (NCBI taxonomy): domain Eukaryota; kingdom Metazoa; phylum Chordata; class Actinopteri; order Siluriformes; family Pangasiidae; genus Pangasianodon; species Pangasianodon hypophthalmus. The sequence goes on along the minus strand of NC_069715.1, from coordinate 18,727,170 downwards.
AGAAAGTTAATAAGCATCCAGTTTCTAATGTCTTTTACACATTCCTCAACTTTATTAAGCTGGTGTCTGTCATCTGGCTTTGCTGAAACATACAACTGTGTGTCATCAGCGTAACAGTGGAAGCTAATACCATGCTTACGGATAATTTTGCCCAGAGGTAGCATATATAGAGAAAAGAGCAGCAGGCCTAAAACAGAGCCTTGCGGGACACCAAACTTTACCTTAGCATGAGAAGAGAAGTCACCATTTACGTTTACAAACTGATAACGATCAGTCAAATAAGACCTGAGCCAGGAAAGGGCTGTTCCCTTAATGCCTTAATTTTCTAGTCTATTGAGGAGAATAGCATGATCAATGGTATCAAAAGCTGCACTAAGATCGAGCAGCACCAGCAAGGAGACACAACCCTGATCAGAGGCCAGCAGTAAGTCATTTACAACTTTTACCAGTGCTGTCTCTGTGCTATGATGAGGCCTAAATCCTGACTGATACATTTCATGAATGTTATTCCTATGTAAGTATGAGCGTAGCTGCTGTGCTACAACCTTTTCTAGGACCTTGGAAATAAAGGGGAGGTTTGATATTGGTCTATAGTTAGACAGCTGACAGGGGTCAAGGTCAGGTTTTTTAATCAGGGGCTTGATAACTGCTAATTTAAAAGATTTAGGTACATAGCCAATGCTAAGGGAAGAATTGATTATCTTTAAAAGAGGTTTGATTGTTTCAGGAATTATCTGTTTGAGGAAACAAGTAGGTAAAGGATCTAGCATACAGATTGATGATTTTGATGATGAAATTAGTGAAATTAGTTCAGTCTCTTCAAGGGGAGTAAAGCGTTGTAGTTGTTTATCTAATATTATCATATTATCATCTGCAGGGTTAGTTATAGAACTGTCTGGTTTTAAATTAATAGTCTGAATTTCTAGCCTGATATTTAGAATTTTACCATTGAAAAAATTAATGAAGTCATTGTTGCTATATAATGATTGTGTGCGTGTTTCTATTGTGGTCTTATTCCTAGTTAATTTTGATACAGTATTAAATAGGAATCTAGGATTATTTCTGTTATCTTTAATTAGGGTGGAGAGATACATTGATCTAGCAGCACTAAGAGCTTTCTTATAGCTCAAAAGGCTCTCCTTCCATGCTATTTGAAATACTACCAAGTTAGTTTGACGCCATTTACGTTCTAGTTTTCGAGTGGTCTGTTTTAAAGTTCGTGTGTGATCGCTATACCAGGGTGCTAGCTTTTTCTCCCTAATTATTTTTCTTTTTAGTGGCGCTACCTTATCTAGCGAGTTGCAGAACGTTGATTCTAAACATTCAGTTGCCTGGTCAAGTTCTTCGGGATGAGACGGTGATCCAGTCATGGTTGATAAATCTGGGAGATTACTGATAAAACTCTGTGCAGTTGTTGACGTGAACATACGTTTGACATGGTGACGTGGCAAGGTGCATATACTATGATTAATACACATTTTAAATGAGATGAGGTAATGATCTGAGATAGCTTCAGACTGTGGACATGAGACTATATTTTCTATATTTAATCCGAATGTTAGTATTAAATCAAGAGTGTGACCACCACTATGGGTGGGTCCTATTACATTCTGATTAACCCCTACAGAATCTAGAATGGACACAACTGCTGTTCTCAGAGGGTCATCTGGATTATCAAAATGAATATTAAAGTCTCCAACAATTAATGCCTTGTCTAAAGAAACAACCAGGTTAGAGATGAAATCCGCAAATTCACACAGGAATTCCGAATATGGCCCTGGGGGTCTGTAAATAATAATTACTGGAATCACCTTGGTAGACTTATTTTTAGTGGCTACGTATGTTATGTTAGAATAAAGAACTTCAAATGCGTTGAATTTATGACTAGGTTTTTGTGTGACGGCTAGATTATCATTATAAATGACTGCGACGCCTCCTCCTCTGCCAGTTAGACGGGGCTGATGTATGTAACTGTACCCGGGAGGACTAGCTTCATTTAATGCTACAAACTCATTTGGTTTAATCCACATTTCAGTTAAACACAGTACATCAAACTCCTGATCAGTAATGGTTTCATTAACAATAAGCGCTTTAGACGTAAGAGATCTAATATTCAACAGTCCTAGCTTCAGATCAACGGTGCTGGCTATGCATTAGGTTTGGTTTAATTTTATGTTAATTAGGTTACTAAAACAAACTGTCTGAGTATGTCTATAATTTTGTTTAGCTCGGGGAACAGACACAGTCTCAATACGGTGGAACCTAAGTGACGACTCAGTGCAGCTAGCAGACGGTCGGTTTAGCCTGCTTGTCTGCTCCCTGGCCATGGCCCTGGATTGTCACCGATTAACTAGGCCCGTTCTGAGACTATGTGCTATGCTGCAAGAAATGAGAGCAGCACCTTCCCGAGTGGGATGGACACCGTCCTGCCCTAACAGGCCAGCCTTGCCCTCAAAGTTAGTCCAATTATCTATAAAGCCCACATTGTTTTCGGAGCACCACCTGGACATCCAGCAGTTCAGCGACCATAACCTGCTGTAAGCTACATCGCCATGCCGCACCCATTCCAGTTTGCATACCGTCCAAACCGTTCGATGGACGATGCAATATCCTCATCAGAAACAATCATACACTACAGAGAGGAAGTGGCACAGCAGGCTGAATGGTGCAGTGTTAACAACCTGTCCCTCAATGTGAGTAAGACAAAGGAGGTTGTGATGGACTTCAGGAGAAACTCCGTTGACCACCCCCCACTGACCATTGACGGCTCGACCGTGGAGAGAGTCACCAGCACTAAATTCCTGGGAGTGCACATTACAGAGGATCTCACCTGGACCAACAACATCATCTCACTCAACAAGAAGGCCCAACAGCGCCTCCACTTTCTCCGCCGCCTGAAAAGAGCAATTGTCCCTCCACCCATCCTCACCACTTTCTACAGGGGCACCATTGAGAGTGTGCTGACCAGCTGCATCACTATCTGGTATGGAAGTTGCAGTGCTGCTGACCGCAAGACCCTACAGCTGACAGTGAACACAGCTGCAAAGATCATCGGTGCCCCTCTCCCCTCCATCCTGGACATTTTCCTTGCACGATGCTCCAGCAAGGCTACCAGCATCGTGAAGGACCCTACCCATCCCTCCTACAATCTCTTCCAGCTCCTGCCATCAGGTAGAAGGTACCGAAGTATCAAAGCTCAATCTGTCAGATTGCTCAACTGCTTTTTCCCCCAAGCTGTGAGAGCCCTCAACTCCAATCTCCCTGTCCCCCTCTGAAACCTCATCCACAACCCTACCTCCTGAAACCATGTACACCTCACTCCCTCCCCCAACTCTTGAAAAATTGACAATCTGTTAAGTGCAATTCTGAGTGTGCTACACACAGGTGAGTGGGCTATACAAACCACCTGTAGTAACACACTCTTTTCTCTGAATGTACACTGAACACTTTTTATAGACACTCTCCCACACAAAGACTCAGTTTTGATAATACACTATTACCAAAAGTATTCGGTCACCCATCCAAATGATCAGAATCACGTGTCCTAATCACTTGGCCTGGCCACAGGTGTATAAAATCAAGCACTTAGGCATGCAGACTGTTTTTACAAACATTTGTGAAAGAATGGGCCGCTCTCAGGAGCTCAGTGAATTCCAGCGTGGAACTGTCATAGGATGCCACCTGTGCAACAAATCCAGTCGTGAAATTTCCCCGCTCCTAAATATTCCACAGTCAACTGTCAGCTTTATCATAACAAAATGGAAGAGTTTGGGAACAACAGCAACTCAGCCACGAAGTGGTAGGCCACGTAAATTGACGGAGAGGGGTCAGCGGATGCTGAAGTGCATAGTGCAAAGAGGTCGTCGACTTTCTTCACAGTCAATTGCTACAGAGCTCCAAACTTCATGTGACCTTCAGATTAGCCCAAGTACAGTACGCAGAGAGCTTCATGGAATGGGTTTCCATGGCCGAGCAGCTGCATCCAAGCCACACATCACCAAGTGCAATGCAAAGCGTCGGATGCAGTGGTGTAAAGCACGCCGCCACTGGACTCTAGAGCAGTGGAGACGCGTTCTCTGGAGTGATGAATCACGCTTTTCCATCTGGCAATCTGATGGACGAGTCTGGGTTTGGAGGTTGCCAGGAGAACGGTACATTTCGGACTGCATTGTGCCGAGTGTGAAATTTGGTGGAGGAGGAATTATGGTGTGGGGTTGTTTTTCAGGAGTTGGGCTTGGCCCCTTAGTTCCAGTGAAAGGAACTTTGAATTCTTCAGGATACCAAAACATTTTGGACAATTCCATGCTCCCAACCTTGTGGGAACAGTTTGGAGCGGGCCCCTTACTCTTCCAACATGACTGTGCACCAGTGCACAAAGCAAGGTCCATAAAGACATGGATGACAGAGTCTGGTGTAGATGAACTTGACTGGCCTGCACAGAGTCCTGACCTGAACCCGATAGAACACCTTTGGGATGAATTAGAGCGGAGACTGAGAGCCAGGCCTTCTCGACCAACATCAGTGTGTGACCTCACCAATGCGCTTTTGGAAGAATGGTCAAAAATTCCTATAAACACACTCCTCAACCTTGTGGACAGTCTTCCCAGAAGAGTTGAAGCTGTAATAGCTGCAAAAGGTGGACCGACATCATATTGAACCCTATGGGTTAGGAATGGGATGGCACTTAAGTTCATATGTGAGTCAAGGCAGGTGACCGAATACTTTTGGTAATATAGTGTATATGTTTACTTGTGCATTGCACTGCAAATCATCTTGTGCTATTCCCCCAAAATATCTCTTTTGCACAATCTCATGTACAAAATACCTCTTATGCACAATTTCATGTACAAAATACCTCTTTTGCACAATTTCATTTACAGTATCTATATAAAGTACCTATGTAAAGTCTTTGTATAGTTTTTGTAAAGTTTTTGTAAAGTATGTATAGTCAACTTAATTGTTTTTCTTATACTTCCATGTTCATATTTGTTTAATTTGTATGTAGCACCGTGGTCCTGCGAGACACGACATTTCGTTCCACTATATGTCCACACATGTAGCAGAATGACAATAAAGCACAACTTGACTTGACTTGACTTATTTATAATTATTATTATTTTCTTTGTTTACAAACATCTGATCATGTATAGTATTCATATGTTTTGTATACCTTTGTTCTTTCTGTATAATTTGAAAACAAATAAAAAACCTTGATCAAAAAAAAAGAATGCAACTATTTGCCTATATATAAAAAAAGAAGGAAGATATAGCAAGATCAAAGAACACTAAGCCGGACACACTCTAACACCAGTGGGATTCCCTATCCCAGGATCCCACTCCCCAGCCCATAATTCCATCTCCTAAGATCATCCCTAAGTCACCCCTCATTGCTGGGACCTGGAAGAAGTGGTCCACCGAGAGCATCAGCAGAACCTGGATCCAGGTGGTGGTCCGCCGTGCAGGTTATATGTCCCACAACGTGTCCGAGCGCAGGTCCTCTCCTGGGGCCAGACCTCTTCCTTCGCTGGGCACCCCGGGGCAGCCAGAACCCTGGAGTTCTTACGGTGTCAGTTCTGGTGGCCCGCTATGGCCCACTAACTGTTTAAAAAACACAGGGCAAGCAAATGAGATGGAGAGTTGTAAGTCAGATCTCAAAGCACATAATTCAGAACCCAACCAGTAAACTGGATTCACCTTTGCAAAAATTACTGCCATCCACAAAGATGGTCTCACCATGAGATATTCAGCTGTCACCAAAAAGGTATCCCTTACCAGAAATCACATAATCAGCAAAGTCATGAGTGGAGCCTTGGTTTTCCAGAAAATGAGCATCCAAACATCACAGTTTACCAAAACACTCTATGCCCATGAGCCAGCCAGATCTGTAACTTTACCTATGAGAAAAGCTTATTAAGAAAAGGATTGACTAAACAAATGTGGTTTCAACGATGTAAAGACTGAGACTGTGTCTGAGTTCCGAACACTAATTGGAAGGCTGTTCCATAACTGTCTAGCCTTTTTTATTTGAGATACCAACAAATAGCCTGCATCTTTTGATAGAAGCAGGCTTAGCAGATCATAAAAAAAACAAACAAAAAAGGTTCGCTCAGGTACTGTGGCACGAGATCATTTGGTGCTTTATAGGTCAATTGTAGTATTTTATAATCAAAGCGAAATTTACTGGGAGCTAATGCATTGTGGATAAGATAGGAGTGATATGGTCATATCTTCTGATTCTAGTATGGAATCTGACAGCTGTATTCTGGACTAACTGGAGATTGTTTATGTACCTACTGGAACATCCAGACAGCAAGGCAATACAATAATCCAACCTTGAGGTATAAGAAGCAGTATACAACTGCATTGTCAATTGACCATAGAGTTAATCAACTACTGCACCTTCGGCAAAAGAACCTACCCATTGAGAAATATGTTCATCTGTTCTGTGAGTTGTCATATCAAGTACTGATATATGATGAGATTTTGTTTAATGACGTTCTGTTTTGGTCTCAATGAGCCAACAAAGTCATTGTTACCTGGAGGGGAGTTTAACTGTAGTTTAAGAGACTTTATGGACTATGCACTGTTGTCATGTGGCTCTCCTTTTACTGTGGGAGAGGCATCGGACTTTCAGACCCCAAAGAATTTTTTTGGGGGGGCCAACAGCGACAAGCTCCGGCAGCAGCGGAGCTTGACCCATCATGGCCACCAGCAGGTCCTGTGATATGGTCGCCACTCCTGTGTTTTCTGCATCTTCTTTTTCTGTGATCCCCAGTCCAGAGTCTCTTTCCAAGATGGCTGCCAGTCCAGAGTCTCTTCCCAAGATGGCCGCCTGCCCAGAGCCTCTTCCCAAGATGGCCGCAAGCCCAGAGCCTCTTCCCAAGATGGCTGCCAGCCCAGAGTCTCTTCCCAAGATGGCCGCCTGCCCAGAGCCTCTTCCCAAGATGGCCGCCTGCCCAGAGCCATTTCATAAGATGGCTGCCAGCCCAGAGCCACTTCCCAAGATGCCTGTCACACCAGAGCCTCCAGCCATTATGGATGTCAAGCCTCAGTCTTCAGCCATCACGGATGTCACTCTAGTATTCTGGAGCATTGTGGATGTTCCGTTTGAAGACACCAAGGCGTTCCAAGGGAGTTTGAGACTGGTGTCCAGTCTAGCGGACCCACTATTGATGTCGGTGCATGCAGCAGGCATTCCAAGAGCTTCAGCACTGGTCTTCACAGAGACACTTCCCCTATCCTCAGTGCTCCCTGTAATGGCGGTCGCCATCCTGTGTGTTTGGGCTATGTGTATTGCTCTGTTCCCGCTCCAGTCCGTGAATCTGTTCCTGAGCCCACTCCAGAGCCTGCTCCAGTCCTCGAATCCGCTCCAGAGCCCGCTCCAGTCCTCAAATCTGCTCCAGAGCCTACTCCATAGCCTGTTCCAGCTCCTGAGGTGCAGCTCCCACTGCAGAACCTCCCCAGCCAGCGGCGCGCGCTTCTGAACCCTCTGCCTGTTCTGTTATGGTCAAGGAGACCATCTATGAACACTCTGCCTGTCCTGTCATGGCCAAGGAGGCCGTCTCTGAGCTCTTCACCTGCCCTGTCATGGCCATGGAGGCCATCTGTGAACTCTTAGCCTGTCCTGTCTCGACCGCGGAGGCCGTTAACTTCTCTGTGATCTCTGTGCCAGTCCTGCCTGATCTGCCTTGGTGGGCACTTGCCTCGTTAGCTCTACGTTGGTGGACATCTGCTCTGCCTTGGGGATCTTTGCTCTCTTCTGCTCTGCTGTGGTGGTCATCTGCTCCGCTGTGGGGATCTTTGCTCTCCTCTGCTCTGCTGTGGTGGTCGTCTGCTCCGCCGTGGGGATCTTTGGACCCATCTGCTCAGCTGTGGTGGTCGTCTGCTCCACCATGGGGATCTTCAGACCCATCTGCTCAGCTGTGGTGGTCGTCTGCTCCACCATGGGGATCTTCAGACCCATCTGCTCAGCTGTGGTGGTCTTCAGCCCCACCCTGGTGGCCTTGCCATGTGTTCCTTGCCCCTCATGTGATCTTACCATGTGCTACCCTTGTTTGTGTGTCATGTTCTGATTGGTTCCTTGGTTTCATGTGTCATGTTCCCATTGGTTGGTTTTGACATGTATTCTCCTTGTCCTGTATAAAGGTTGCTCACACACGCTCCTTAGGGGTTGATTATTGTATAGCCATCCCTCATTCTGTGTTTCCGTATTTACCTGTGTTTTGACCCTTGGACTGTTTTCCTTGTTTTTGATTGTTTGCTGCCTGCCCTGACCATTGCCTGTGTTCTGGATTACTCTTTTGCCTCTGCCTGGGATTATAAAGTTTGCTGGTGTTCGACCCTGCCTGTTTTGACCACGTTTGTAAATAAAGCCTTGCATTTGGATCCCCAACTCCGTTGTCACGACCCCTCCATGCTACAACGTCATATTATGACTTTTAGTAGTGTATCGGGCCCCACCTCTTGCAAAAATCAGGGGATATCCCCTGTAATTGCATACAAAATAAAAATATTATTAAGCCTATTATCATCATCATTCAAGAAAGGGAAGGTTGTATGGGTTCACTATTTTGGTAGCATGGTTCAGGACCAGACTTAGCCTCTCTTGATTGGGGGTCCAGTCAAAATATCTGGTGGGCATCTTTTACAATCATGCTTACCAATGAATAATATTTGTACCACAGTGAAGAACTGCAGGCTTCCTGCCATTGTTTAAATTTTATTTTACCTTTCATTTCTGCACAGCCACCCACAAGGATAGTGATCCTGCAGCTGTAACTGTCCCATTAACATAATTTTCAAATTTTATTTTACTTTATTTTAGTTTAGTTTAGGGCATATAAGACTAGGTCAAGTGTGTCAGCAGTGGTTTGTGACACCCTGATATTAACTTATTAATAGTTATTAGATTATAACTTATTTAACATATTCTATTGATTAACACCAATTATGTAGGCTCTAAAATTAGAATAAGATGTTTCTATGATAAAGAAGAGCTAACTGTCAGGAAGCTGAGACAGCTGCAGTTGTAGGTAAATGCTTTATTGGAAAGGCAGGCAGAGAAATCCAAAATGTGAGAAAATAGCATGGTCAGAAACGGGCAAAAGGTCATGTCATCAGCAAAAAGACTCGATAAGCATGCAGTGTGCAGAAGGCTTAGTATGTCAGGCTATGAAAAACACTGGACAGTACTTCAACTGAGCATTTGTAAGGCTCTATACAGTATGTGTGCAAGTATGTGATGTTTGCATACAGTAGTAAGGTGAGCTTGGACATAACATTGATCATGTGGTTTGGGAAGTGTAGTCCATGGTACTCATATTGGTATGCTGTAGTGCATTTTTGGAAGTTGAGTTCAACTCCTCTTCCAGAGGCCTGTTTGACCAGGTGTTGGTCAGTGCTCTCCTTGCCTTAACCATTCATCAACTGTGGGGGAGTCACTGGGGTTTGCATTCCACAGGAACAGGGGACATTGGTAGCCAAGGACACACTGGAATGGGGTGAGCTGGGTAGCAGAGTGTTGGAGGGCGTTTTGGGCCCATGGCAGAAATTGTCAAGTCATCCTGGTTGTCAGCACAGAAAGTTCTTAGGAATCTGCCAGTTTCTTGGTTGGCTCTTTCTTCTTGTCCATTGGCTTGTGGATGATACCCTGATGTGAAGCTGACTGATACTCAGCTGACACTGAAGCTGACACTCAGCTGAAACTGAAGCTAATCACCAAGATGGTGGTGCATGCACATCGCAAGGCTCAGTGTCTCACTAGATGTTGTCTCAGTGTCTCCCCCTGGATGCTAATGCTACACTAGCCATTAAAGAACTCAGGGCTAGAATTAGCAAGCTACAAACAGAACATTAAGATGGTGCCTTTATTATTGCTGGCGATTTCAATCATGCTATCTTTAGGACTGCATTTCCAGGATTTTTCCAAAATGTCTCCTGCCCCATAAGAGGTGACAATACTTTGGATCATGTCTACACTAATGTGACTGAAACTTGGTCAAGCTGATCACTTATCCCTGCTGCTACTCCCAAAGTATACCTGCATTTGCTGTTCTCTCCACCCAGGACTCCCACATGGACATTGACATCTACACTAATGCCATTCTTAACCATATTAACAGATGTGTTGACTCAGTCACTGCCTTTAAGTCAGTTAAATCATATCCCAATCAGAAGCCTTGGATGAATAAAAAGTCCATCTCTTACTGAAGGCACAAGATGCTGCTTTTAGATCTGGAGACAGGGAGGCTTAGCCTGCATCCAGGGCCAACCTGAAGCGAGGAATCCGGAATGCCAAGCACAAATACAAGCTGCAGATTGAGGACAATTTAAAACACCTCTGACCCACGACGTATGTGGCAAGGCATCTGAGTTCTTACAGACTAAAATCCAGCCAACACTGTTCCTTCAACCAGTGACAGTTCCTTCCTGGAGGAGCTCAACACTTTTTATCCTCGCTTTGACCAGAAAGATACAACAGCATCTGCCAAAGCTGAGCTACACTTGGTGACCCCCAGCTGTCTCTCTCCACCAGAGATGTGTGCTCCATCCTGTGCAGGTATTGTGCCAATACCAAAGCACGGTGCTGCAACAGTGCTCAACGACTTCCTGAAAGCCTGCCTACAACCATCACTGGATCCCCATCAGTATGTTTATCATCATAAAAGGTCAACAGAGGATGCCCTTACCTCAGCCCTTCACTCTGCCTTGACTCATCTGGAAAATAGCAACTCCTATGTGAGGATGCTATTCATTGACTTTAGCTCTGTGTTTAATACTGTCATTCCATCTACGCTGGTCTCCAAACTTTTCAGTCTTGGTATCAGCCTCTCTCTCTTCAACTGGACTCTGGATTTTTTGACCAACAGACCCCAGTCTGTTAGAGTTGGCAATAACTCCTCCTCCACCATCATCCTAAACACCAGTGTACCACAAAGCACACTGTAGAGTCCTCTACTCCCTCTTCACCTCCAACTGCGTTCCTGTGCACAGTTCCAACTCCATAATCAAGTTTGCAGATGACACCACGTTGGTTGGCCTGATCAGAGATGATGATGAGATGGTAACACCCTTGACCTTAACACCCAGAAAACCAAAGAACCGATTGACTAGGGACTACCGGAAGTCCTTGAGGAGCCATCCCTATCCTTGCTAATGGGACTGAGGTAGAATGGGTCTCTAGCTTCAAGTTTCTGGGTGTCCACATCTCCACTGACCTTTTCTGTGACCTCAACACCTCCTCTCTTCTGAAGAACGCTCATCTTGCTCCTCAGATCATGGTGAACTTCTATCACTGTACATTGAGAGCATCCTTACAAACTGCATCACAGTATGGTACAACAACTGCACAGTGTGTGACCAGAAGGCACTACAGTGGGTAGTGAAAACTGCCCAACACATCGTTGGAACACAGTTGCCCAACATTTCAGACATTTATAAATTCATTGCTTGCGGAGAGCAAGAGGTAATGTCAAGGACACCTCCCATCCCCACCATGGGCAGTTTGTGAGCCTCCCAATCAGGAAAACGCTACAGAAATGTGTTGTTGCCAAAAAAGACTCATGAACAGCTTTTTCCCTTCAGCTTTACTAATGCTGAACTCAGCTTCAAAGCCTTAACTGCCAGACTCCACCTAATAACTAAATATTAGCATTAGACACTACTGTTATCTGCAATTATTTGCAAGTACTTGCACTTTACTGCATTATCTGTCATTACTACAATTATTTATATCAGACTGTTATTTACACATTATTGCTATTTGCAGATCTGCATTTTATCCACTGTATGTATCCACTGCATCATATTGAATGCATCTTGTTGATTGCCACTACTTGTATACTGTTTATCTCAACTATCTGCACCATAATTCTTATTTATTTCATTTAACTTAATGGCCATTTGCATTACTGGTGTGTATTATATTGTTTACCTTTACCTGCACACTGTTAACTTGTTGCACCATAACCTTGTTACCTCATTTTTGTCTTATTTACTATTTGCACTACTGGTTGGATGCTAACTGTATTTTGTTGTCTCTGTACTCATACTCTGACAAAGACAATACAGTTGAACCTAACCTAACCTAACCTAACCTAATTTCCAGTTTCTCTATGAAGTTGTTTCAGACTCATGAGATGAATTGAGCACTCCTTTCGGTCACTATGTCCTCCAGAATGCTGAGGTATCTGAACAATCATCTGAAGATGGTTTCTGCTGTCTGCTGAAGGTAGGTTAGGAAGAGACATGAGTCTTAAGGATTTGGAGAATTTGTCTATCATCACCATGATGACTAAGTTAGCTTAAAACACAGTTAAAATGGACTGTGTTGGGAGGTCAGTGATGAAATCAATAGCTCGGTGTGACCAGGTGTTCTGGGGACTTTGACTTGGGCACACAGAGAAGACAAGAAAATGAACTTGTGGAGGTCTGTTTTCATGTTGGGCCACCAGTATTTACCTTGTAGCTGTTTATATGTTTTGTGGATACACAGGTGCCTGATGGCAGGATAGGTCTGTGCCCAGGCGATGAGGTTATCCCACAGGGTAGCAGGCACATAGGTTTTTCCATTTGGGCATGAAGCTGGCACTTCTTGATTCAGGGTTCATGCTATATCTCAGTCAATGTCCCAGGTTAATGTCCCTACAAAGCATGATTGTGGGAGAATGAGCTCATCTCTGTGTTCACTTGGAGGAGCTGGGTAAATGCCTGAGAGAGAGTTAGCTTTGGTATTTTTGATCCAGGTTGGTAAGAAAGGGTAAATTGAAACTTGGAGAAGAAAAGGGCCCAACATGCTTGGTGTGAGTTTAAACTCTTGGCACTTTTGAGATACTCAGTGTTTTTGTGGTCAGTATATGATGAATGGGCGTGTAGCCCCTCCAGTGAACCCATTCCTCCAGAGCCAACCTTTGGGCCAGTAGCTCCCTGTTGCCAATGTTGTAATTCTTTCAGTGGGGGAAAGCTTCTTAGAAAAGTATGCTACAGGATAGAGTTTGGGCTTCATTACAAAGTGCTGAGACAACACAGCGCTGACTCCTGTTTCGGAGGCATCCACCTCCATGATGAATAGTTTCTGTGGATCTGGGTGTTTCAAGATGGGGGCCATGGTAAATGGTTCTTTGAGCTAAGTGAAGGTTTGTTCAGCTGCAGTGTTCCACTTTAGTCTCTGGTCCTTATTTAACAGTGAATTGAGCTGGAGCCCCAAATGAATTTCTGGTAGAAATTAGAGAACCGCAGAAATCTTTGTAGTTCTTTGATCGTGGAAGCTAAAAGCTGTCTTCTATTCACCTCCTTCTCTGATAAGGATGAGATTGTATGCACTGTACAAGTCAAATTTGGTGAAAATCTGGGCATTTTAAGTTTGTTCCTGAGCTGAGGAGACCAGGCAGGGGATAGCGATACTTGACTGTTATCTGGTTGAGCCCTCAATAATACAGGGTCTGAGTCCACCCCTTTCTTCTCCACAAAGAAAATCCAGCAGAAGCATGAGAAGCTTCATGCCCTGCCTACAGGGGTTTTCCATGCCCATGGGCCTATTGTCTCATAATCCATCCCTGCTCATAAAATATAACACCATCAGAGTGTAACCAAGAGACCTCTGGTTCCCTTAAACATAGGTGATCTTGGCTATACGACAGCCTCACCTTTTGAAACCAGTGCTCATGGAAATATAACACCACAATTATTGGAGTCCTGTGCCAGGCAAGTTCCCCAGAAAGGGAAACAGAGTGCGCATACCTAGATCACTCTCTTCTCCTCCTGCTACACCAGTATTTTAGCATTTAAATATCTGAAATCTTGGTGAAGAAATTCCAGAAACTGGCATAAAAAATGAGGCATGCAGAGTCTTCAAAATGTAATCACAAGTCAGAGTTTATTCCAAGACAGAAGATCTTGCAACATTTGGCTCACAGCAACATTCGGACTCTCCTCTGTGATTACGTTATTATATAGCATTAAACAGAGCAAAATCATTGGCCAAGTTAAATTGTCATATATTATTCATCATTTAATGATTGTTACAGCCTACAACACCATCATGAATATTCATAAAACCAACACTTGTCCATTACATGTGAACAAGAGGATGACCAGGATGATGATGAGATTGATGATTATATTTTAAAATCTATTTTCAGGAGTTTCTTGCCTGTGTTGGTGTTTAAACTATACATTTTCCACCTTTTCATCAATAATCATGTGCTATCATTTTCTTTCCTTGTATTTTTCACTTTTCCCTTCTGCCACATTTTCATTTTCTCAAAGAATCCTTTTGTTTTTTCATCAAAAGAGAGTAAGCAGAGGCCATCCATGTCAGATTTGCCTAAAATTATCTCAACAAAGCTTCCACTAAGGTATGTTTGACATGGCAAGCTTTCACCTTGTACAGTGTGTTGAGTGCAAGATGTTTAATCATTCTTCCTTCATCTTTAGTAGTAGCTTTATTGTGATAAGCATATATTAGTTAGCTCTCTGGCAGGGCGAATGGGTGACTACTCGGCAGCACAATGACAAAGACAAAGCTAATGCTAAGGCTCACCCACAGGAGCACCACTCCTCTCCACCTCGCGTGTGTAACAGGTTTGCACTTCCTCAGGGAAGCACTCACTGAGAAGCCTGAAAAAGCTATGTTTATAGGAGAGCCAGAGTGCCAGACATAACAGGTAATCTTAGGGTCTCAGGCAAGCACAGGTTTTCAAAGATAGTTTTTCATGTAGGAGTTAATGATATGATATAAGAAGTTACTAAGAGTAACATTGTAGGGGTGTATAAATTAGCAAAGGCATTGTCCAGTGCAGAAATACACTCTGGCCCCATTCCAATGTGGTATGGCAGTGTAGCTTAAAGCAGGTTATGGTTGATGTACAAGTATTGCTCTGAAAATGATGTGAGCTTTATTGATAATTGGAGTAGTTTGAAGGCAAGGCTGGCCTTTTAGGGCAGGAGAGTATCCATCCCACTCAGGAAGGTGCTGCTCTCATTTGTTGCAGCATTGCTCATAGTCTCAGAACAGCCCTAGTTAATTGGTGACAATCCAGAGTCAAAGGCCAGGGAACAGACAAGCAGGCTAAACCAACCATCTGCTAGCTGCCTTGAGTCATCACTCAGGTTCCACCATATTGAGACTGTGTCTGTTCCCTGAGCTAAATAAAAATGTAGAAACCAAGTTTTTTAGTAACCTAATTAACATTAAATTTGTTTACAGATGTGGCCACTGAGAATGCATGTCAAAGGAAAAGAGATCCTGCGATTTCATGCGGTATCATGCAGGATCACGCACATGACGTGGGTGCAGGAAAGACAGGACCAGTAGGGGGCAGTCATGTTTCATTTGAACAAACACGGCTTGCTAGTAGACACAGTAGTTCTGCCAGGACATATACTGTATAGAGCATATACTCTTTTTCCAACCAAATGGTGCTATTTCTTGTATTCAAGCCTGTGATCTGCTTATGCTAGGCCAGCGGATCTGTGAACCTCTCTCAGAACCATTTTGCAACAAGCAGCAGAGCACATTAAACGTCATCGAGCCTAAAGGTGAGTGAACTACCCGCATGCCTTTATTCCCACCACTTTTCAAAACAAAGTGACGCCCATGTATTGCCTAAACAAGTAAATTACTGATTTCAACACAACTAAGCTTCTATTAAATATAATTTGCAAAGATTATACAGTATTTAGTATCAGAATTATTTTAATTCAATGATTTTAGCAGTAATTGCAGTATGTTTTGTAACGGTCTCCCTAAGAACACCCCGGAGAGGCGAGCTACAAGATAATTAGAGGGAGGGACCCACCAACCAAACTTGCATTTAAACAAACAAATCAAACACAAAATTTGAAAGATTAGGAAAAATATATTTACACAAACAAAACCCATCTAAGAAAATAGCGAACAAAAGGAAAAATACACACAAACACAATACTGGCACTGATGTTTAGCAATGCAGTTGAAAGGAAAAGAAAACCTTATATGACCACTGTCATGTAGCTCATATGAGTGATGAAGTGTCCAGTAAGTGAAGTAATCCAACAAAACAGTTCATCCAAAAGAATCCAAACAGCCAAATGATGAAGTGAGGCCTTGATACCGCTGTCCTCCGAATACTGAACCCTCAGGTTCCAAGCACAACAGCAGCATAGAATCCACAATATTGATGGATTGAAGATAGTGCATGTATATAAAAAAGTCCTTTTGATTGAGCTTAAAACCACAGTTTTTTCAATCTGGGCTCTGAGTATCTTGGGTGAACCATGAGAGATAAACCATGCTTCCCCTTCACCAAACCATACTACCAACTTCTCCCTTCTTACCTGGCTAAATACAGAGGAGCGCCCCTAGAGCACGGGAGTAGTATTACATACAAAAACAATGAAAACACAAAAGAAAACATGATAACCAAACTCTGGGTTGTTACATACCTCCCCCCTCAGTGGAAGATATGCCATAAGCTTCAGGCGTTGAACATGATATGTATCAAAAGTATCTCGATTAGACACAAGAGAGACTTGATAATTAACTGGGCCCAATTTCTTTACAATCTTGGCGGGACCTTTCCACCTAGGGGACAGTTTTGCCATAAAACCATCATCTGCTCTGGGCAGCAGATAAGCCCGTACCCATACTACGTCTCCAACTTGGAATTGAGCTGGTTTGTGACGTTGGTCGTAGTATTTCTTCTGTTTAGTCTGAGCTCACTCTACATTCTCCCTCACCAAGCTGACGAGTTCCTTCTGCCTTTCCAGTTTAGGGTAGGCTGGGCTGTCAGGGTCAGACAACAGTTGAAGGGCTCTTTCCATCGGTCCTTTCAATTTACATCCCAATGCTACTTCTGCAGGTGTAAATCCCGTGCTTTCATGCCAGGCAGAGTTAATGGCAAACCTGAATTCAGCCAAACACTTATCCCACTGTTGGTGTTGATCCTCCACATAGGACGCAATCATTGTTTTCAAGTTTCTGTTGACCCATTCCATTAGATTTGTCTGAGGGTGGTAGGCGGTGGTTAATTTTTGAACTTCTCCCCATTGTTTGCATACTAGGTCTATAAGATGAGAAGTAAACTGTGTCCCTCTATCTGATACAAGATGAGCTGGAGTTCCCCATCTGGTAAAGACTTCATCTATTAAAATTTTTGCAATGTGAGGTGCTTTGGCAGTCCTCAAAGGAAACAACTCTACCTATTTGGTGACATACTCAACAACAACTAAAAGATATTCATGTTGCTTGTTGCTCTTTGAGAAGGGACCCATGAGATCTACTCCCAACATGAACCCAGGTTCAACTACAGGAGTGCTTTGTAGGAGACCTGACATTTTAGTCATAGATGGCTTGTGTTTCTGGCAGGTTTTACACTCTTTACAACATTTCCACACATCTGCTCTGATGCTATGCCAATACACCATCTCAAGGAGCCTAAGTAAGGTTTTGAGCTTTCCCAAATGTCCACTCAGCGGATTGTCATGAGCATACTGTAAGAATGATTGTCGTAGGGCAGAGGGAATGATTAGTTTGAGTTTTTGACCTTTTTTCCATCAGGTACACTGGGAAATAACAAGCCATTTTCAAGAACATAGTGAACTCTGGCCATGTCAAGGGTTGTCTGTTTGCCTGCCTTAGTGATTAAGTCTTGCAGAGAAGTCAGGGGTGATTAAAACTGGAGCTTGTACAAGGTCTTGTTTAATTGTGTTTAAAGCTTTCTGACATTGCTCAGTCCATTCCCATGTGGCATTCTTCTGTTTCAGGGCATGTAAAGAGGCTGCTTTTTTGGAGAATTGGGGAATGAAACAATGATACCATCCTGCTAAACCTAGGAACCTTTGCACGTCTTTGATGGTTTGGGGTATGGGAAATGATTCAACTGCTGAAATTTTGGCTGGGTCAGTTTTTATTCCTTCAGGTGTCATGATATGTCTGAGGAATGAAAGTGATTTCTGGATAAAGTTGCATTTCTTCAGATTAAGGGTGAAAACTTGTTGGAGATGCTGGAGATGTTCTGGAATGGTTTTTGTATAAACAATGATGCCATCAGTGTATACCATGCAGCATTTTCCTCTCACTCCACGTACTACCTGTTCCATCAACCGCTGGAAGGATGCTGCGGTGTTTTTTAGGCCGAACGGTAGACACAGAAATTCATATAACCCTGCGGATGCTACAAAAGCCATTTTTTTAATGCTGTCCTTATCCATTTCTAGTTGCCAGTAGCCACTTTTTAAATCTAGTGTACTGAAGATGGTGGATTCATGGAGACACTCTAGGTCAGGGGTGGGCAATTATTTTTTCCATGGGGCCACATGAGAACCAGAAAATATTATAGATGGCCGGACCAAAAGGCTGAACTAAATTCTACATAATATTAATTGTATTTCTTTATAAAAAGCATTTTTTGACAAGTTGGTAAGACTGGTAAGAGTATATGTTATGAATTAGCAATGAAAAAGAGAGGTTGTCTTAGAAAAAAAATGACATTTACTCAATAGAATTTACCAAAACAATGGTTAACAAAATGTGAACATTTGTACCATTTGTAATTCAATGTATAAGTGATCATTTTCAGTCACATTCACCCCAAAACGCATTTTAAGTTTCACATATTGCTGGAAAGAGGTTCTTAGCTTCCTAAAGATATAATACTGTCTTTCTACTCCAAATATTAGGCAAGGTACATCATATTATAATAATATTGCCTACATTTGTAGTTTAATCACCTCATTTCAGTTCTTTTTTCTTGTTCAGTGAGAGAAATCTAGTCTCTGTTGGTCTTTAACAAGTGCATCAAAGTCAGGTTGAATGTCTGAGGTGGAGATGCGAAGCACAGCTGACAGATGATCATCAGTGAGAGAGGATCTATACCTGGATTTGTTAAACTTCATCACTGAGAATGTTTGTTCACATATGTAGGTAGAGCCAAAGAGAACAAACATCTTCTGAGCATGTCTCCTCATGTTTGGAAACTTCTCCTCCTTGAGAGAAGAGTAAAATTCCAGCAGTGATCGTGACTTAAAGTGCTCTGCCAGTACTGCGTCAGACTGCAGGTCAATGAGTTCCAGCTGGACATCACTGGGTGCATCAACATTGCAGGTAAAGGGACAAGAAATCATGTGCATTTCACCTTCCATTGTTCTGAGATCTTCAAATTGCCTTGAAAACTCACCATGCAGTGCTCCTAACATGGATGAGTACCTGCGGAGGTGATCGGCTGATGGTGTGACTTCTTTCAGGGTTTGCATGTGAGTGAGATTGTTGCTCTCCAGTTGCCTTGTAAGAAATTGTAACTTTTTCATGAAAGCCTTAACCAGGCTGTGCATTTCATGGACAAAAAGGCCCTTGCCTTGCAGTTTGGTGTTCAGTGCAGTCATCAGTGCAGTCACATCAACAGCAAATGCAAAATCTGCCATCCATTCCTCATCTGAGAGCTCTGGGATGTCTTTGCCTTTCTTCTCACAAAACTCTCCAATCTCTGCTTTCAGATCCCAAACTCTTTTTAGCACTTTGCCCAGGCTGAGCCATCGGACAGCTGTGTGATAGCTGATGTCACTATGTTCAGTCTCGTGCTCCTCTAAAAGTGCCTGTGATTCAATGCTTGTGCCCTGATGAAGTTTACTATTTTAGTTACAACATCAATTACATTGTTAAGCATTAAGCAACATCAATTACATTGTTTAAGCACTGACTTGCACAACACATGCTGATGTAAAATACAAGGCAAAAATACCACTTTCTGATCTGCATCGATTTCAGTCACTTTATCTTGCATACCTTTCAACAGTCCGACATTTTTCCCCGTTAGATTTGGACAACAGTCTGTTGTGACTCCTGCCAGTTTGTCCCATTTCAGTCCCAGTGTGTCCATGCATGCATTTACCTCCGTGAACAGATCGCTCCCTGTCGTCATCTCTTTCATTGAGCGCATTGCTGCCAGCTCCTCCGTAATCTTGAAATCCGTTATCCCACGAACAAATAGAAGTAACTGGGCTGTGTCACGGACATCACAGCTCTCGTCCAAAGCCAAGGAGAAAAAGTCAAAATTTGCCACTTCACATCGCAGCTGAAGCTCCAGATTTCCTGCAATGTCCTCGATTCTTCTCGTCACGGTTCACCTGGACAGCGGGACTTGCTCAAATGCTTCTTTTTTTTCAGGACATATTAGTTCTGCACAGTCCATCAAGCACTCTTTGACGAACTCCCCCTCCGAGAATAACTTACTGTGATATCCGCGCCATTTCAGCATCGGTCAAGTTTTTATATTTCTCTGCATGTTTTGTCTCATAATGCCAACTCAAATTGTAATCCTTGAACACGGCAATCTGGTCTCCGCAAACCAAACACACCGCTTTACCTCTGACTTCAGTAAATAAATACTTAGCAGTCCATGTTTTGTTGAAAGCCCTGCATTCGGCATCTACCTTTCTTCTTTTAGTGGACATTTTGGGGGCTAAAGTCGTCTTGTGACCTGTGACCTGAATGTCAATTCAGTCACGCGCATTTCCTTACGTACCTGTACGCGACATAAATAAAAATACAACTTCAAAATAAAAGCAATGCACATTTAATCCATGCATGAGGTAAACTAAAAAAATTTTTATTTTGTAATTTCCTATTAACCTTACGCGGGCCGGTCAAAGTCAACCAAAGGGCCGCGAAATGCCCAGGTCTGCTCTAGGTTATCCTCTATTTGAGGCATGGAGTAAGCGTCCAGAAGTGTTTTGGAGTTGAGACCTCGATAATCTATACAGAATCTGGATCCATCCTTCTTCTGAACTACAACAACAGGCGAGGCCCATGGTGAAGTAGACAGTTGGATGATCCTTTGTCTAAGAGTTCTTGTACTTGTGAATCGATGAATTTCTGCTTCGCCGTAGAGACCTTGTGAATCTGTTGGAGAGTTTCTTCGTTACAAGTAGGTCCAGGTAGTGCAAGATAGAAATAGGTAGAGGGTTGAATATTGTGCTGTTGGAAAGGAAAAGTTTTTGGTTCTGGTCTTGGACTCCAACAGAAAGTCAATTCCTAGAATAACTGGAACAGTTAGATCGGAATCTTGTATAATGAAGAAAGTCACTTACACAGACTGTCCTTGAATTTCACACCTCCAACTCACTTTGCCTAGGGAATTTTGTCTCTGCCCATTAGCCAACAGGAATGATTGACCTCCACTAGGTTGACCTTCTTCCCAAGGACTTAACTGCTTCCACAAAGACTGTTGAATTAGAGAGAATGTGCTTCCATGTCAGCTATGGCGATGATATAACTGTCTCTGATGATTATGGGAAGGGAGATGTTCTTGTAGGCATGATGGTCTGTGCTTTGGTCAAGTAGCACAACTTGGTTGCCAGCCTCTGGTAACTTGCGCTGAGGTTCTTGAACAGTGGACGTTTTCCTTTTCTGTTCCTCCCCATTGACTTGACTCCAATACCTCCTAGACTCATCAAAGTCTCTTTCAATTTGTGTCCCAATCCTGACTAGCTCTCCCACGTCCTTGGCAGTTCCTCGTAATAAACTGGCGAGTCGCGGATTGCAGTTCCTCAAGATGGATTGAACCACTTCCTTCTCAGACATATCATTTTTCCATCGTAGACATAAAGCACGATATTGAAAAGCAAAGTCTCTGAAACTTTCTTTGGCACCTTGCTTCCTTTCCAGCTGTTTCTTGGCTGCCACCTCCCTGTAATCTTCGATTAAAAATGAGTGCAGGAATCTCTCCTTGAATTGCTTCCATTTGACCACACTTCTCCTCTCTGCCATCCACCAATTTTTGGCGGTTCCTTTTAGTATAGCTGAGAGTGAGGCTAGAATTTCATCATCACTGAGAGGGCAAACAGCAAGGTATTCCTCACAACATTCAATGAACAAAACTGGGTCATCTTCAAGGGTATTGCTGAAACTGGGGAAGTCAAGTTTTACAGGAGGGTTATACTGAATTGCAGATTGTTGCTCTGGTTATGAACATGGCTGTATGGTAGATTATATGTCGTGTTGCTAGGTGGTGTGGGGCTATCATTAACTAGAGGGTCAGTTTTTGGGATTATTGGGGTTGATGAAGATAGTCTCAACACTTGAAATTTTTGCTCCAGTTGCCAATCTCTTCTTTTCAAGCAATCTAACATAGATTGACCCAGGTCCTTGACTAACATTTCCATCTGTTATTTAACCCTTTCACACTCATGTTGAACATGATATGATATCCTATCTTCAATCTTTTTACATTGCTTGACAAACTCGTCACAAGAAACTTGCTCACTCACCATCTGCCATCTGATTTTCCAAAGCAGTGATTCAGTCATTCAGGGCTGTAGCTGAAGAGCATGGATTGTGTTCTGTTTCTCCATTTGTTTCCAGTGGTGGTGGTGGAGGAGGAAAAGAAGAATCATCCTCAGGAACATTATTCATAGCTCTTTCGCTTTCCTCATCAGAGTCAATATACAAGTTGCTGAAGGTGTTTATCAAATCTCTCATTGGTTCTCTTCTGGTAGTGAAAGACTCAGAGGTGAAACTTACACTAGGGATGACCTCATCCCCATCCATTGCAGACGATGGCTATAGGGCTCTAAGTGACAAAGAAACTAGGAGAAAAAACTCAAGTTAAAGATTTTGTTGGCCTGATGGTCCCTGTTTGGGCGCCAATCTGTAATGGTCTCCCTAAGAACACCCTAGAGAGGCGAGCTACAAGATAATTAGAGGGAGGGACCCACCAACCAAACTTGCATTTAAACAGACAAATCAAACACAAAATTTGAAAGATAAGGAAAAATAAACTTAAATTTACATAAACAAAACCCATCCAAGAAAATCAAAATACACACAAACACAATACTGGCACTGACGTTTAGCAATGCAGTTGAAAGGAAAAGAAAACCTTATATGACCATTGTCATGTAACACATAGAGTAATCCCTATGAGTGATGAAGTGTCCAGTAAGTGAAGTAACCCAACGAAACAGTTAATCCAAAAGAATCCAGACAGCCAAATGATGAAGTGAGGCCTTGATACCGCTGTATAAGTCTATCTCTTTTCACCATCCATTCATAGGTGTGAGGCGGAATTTCAGACCAACCACTTTGGCTGGTTTCACTCGCCCTGAATTGGGGCTTTATTTCCCACAATTGCAACTTTAATTCTCACAATTGTGAATTTAGGCTGAATCTCACAACTGTGACTTTATGTATTTATTACTACTTACATGACTTTATAAGTCACATTGTTCGTCATTGTGTCCATCTTTGCAATAGACCTTTTAGAGCATCGGTTCAAATGTGTCATGCTGTATCCGAAATCACTCACTAATTTACTATTGCTAATATACTATATAGTGGGTGTCACAGTATTTTATGACCTATGTTTGGCATGTGTGTTCAATTGTTGATAAATATAGATACACTCATTGCTGTATCACTCAGTTTTATTATGTTCCAATTTAATCTAATGAATATAAAAATACAGCAAAATGGATATGCCAATGAAAAAAGTTTATACTTATTGGAAAGTGATCAGAAATGTACAGTATTTTCATTTTATGGCATTATACTTTCGCCTATGTATAGTGCATTCCAGTGTGTCCACCCTGATGCTCAACCACGACTGGAAGAACTTTAAACAGTCTATTTATGTACTTGTTGCATGCTGTTTCTGTAAGGTCCTCGAACAAGAATTTATTTTTTTTATTTATATGGCGGCAATTAAGTCAGACTTCGCAGTTGGTTTTTCTTCTTTCTGAGTCTTTTAGAGCATGCCACATCATGTCAATGGGATTCATATCAGGGGATTCTGGTGGAGTCTTCACACAGTTTATACTCTCTGCAGTGTGTTTTGGGTCATTGTTCTGGAAAAAGCGGTGACGGACTCCGAAGTTTTCCCTAATATAGGGAGTGGTGGTTTCTTTTGTAATAGCATCTTCAAAGGCTGGTCTATTATCACTTCGAAGATTGCAATATGTCCTGGTCCCCCTCTGCATATTGCTCCCCAAACTTTCAGTGGGTGTTTCAGCTTTGGTTTGGACATGCGTATGCCACTTATATGAAATGACATGGTGGCAAAGTGATCCAAAGCCACCGTTGTTTCATCAGTAAAAATGACATTGTGAAACGTCTCCTTCTCGTCAATCTATATCTGGGCTTGTTGGAGACTTATCTTTTTATTTTTGTCTCTGATCATGGGACAGTTGAGTTTTTCCATACTTCCACCAAAGTTTTTGCCTGATCCTCCAAATGGAACACTCACTTATGTCCACTCCATTGTCAAGCCAGAGCTGTTTTTCACTGAACTTGCTGGCAGTTCATAATTATGGCTTGTGATGTTGTCTATGGCTGTGACAATGTCCCTAAAATCAAGGGCAAAATATTAAATAAATATTTGACACTTTAGGCACAACCAACACATGACATCATTGCAACATATTTACATTTGTGATAGCGTCATACTGTATGCCTGATGTTCATTCTTTGTAATGTCTTCTGATGGTGCTCAATACAGCATGTACACCAGTGGAACTCAGACGGTGGTGTATTTCTCGAGCGGAACTTCCAGCAGACCTCATCATCCTGGTGTCTTGGGAATACAGTTTGCTGATCTTGGTCATTTTGACCTGCCTTTACTTGTGAATGGACTGCATTTATCCATACAGATGTCAAGGTGTCATTGGGGGTGTGAACAATAAGTGAGAATGTACACTAGGCCTATCTATTAGGTCAATCTAAATGCTTAATGTGGCATAATGTACTAAAGACAACGACCAGGAAGGTAAAACAAATTTGATCACATGCTCCTCGTCTTATGTGGAATTTACCACCAAACAATGACACCATAATAAAAAAAAATCACTGTCAGCTGACAAGGAAGTGGCATATGACATTATATACACCACTGTTGCTAAGTTACAGTCTAAATACCCTGAAGCTTTTGTGGTAATTACTGGAGACTTTAAAATGTAAATCTGGATTCCACTCTCCCAACCTTCCAGCAGTTTGTTGACTTCACTACACGGGACCTTTTGTATGCAAATGTTAATGAAGCATACAGAGCTACTACCCTACCCCCACTTGGTAGATCAGACCATAACCTCCTCTTAACACCTCAGTATGTTCCTGCAGTTCAGAGGCAACCTGTCTCCACAAGGATTGTGAGGAGGTGGACTCAGGAGCCCAGTGTGGCCCTGCAGGACTGCTTTCAAACATTTATCCATGTACATTTACAGATGTCAAGGTGTTATTGGGGAAGCGGACAATAAGTAAGAATCAGTTGTAGATACTGTAGGCTAGGTAGGCCTATAGCAGGCGCAAATTGGGTAAATTCATGTGATGAACCAAAGTTGTCATTAAATTTAAAATTGTAAAAATGCTGTCCCTCAAAAAGGCAACTTTATAAAGCATATTTTTGAGTAACTATACTCTATTGACTCAGTGACTCTGTTTGGCATGTTGGGACAATGCTGATATATTTATATATCAGCTATATATATACCAATTCTTTCCCGTAATGGACAATGTCATGTATGTAAATATGATCTATTATTGAAAATAATATTTGCAAATAAATAAATTGCTGTTCACTTACAATTAAGCTTTTATTAAATATAAATTACAAAGAGTACAGTCAGTTATCAGAAGTGTTGCTGAGAACATAGCGTGTTTCTTGGCATATAAGGCAATTTCAAACAGAATGATGACATTGCTGAAGGACACTGAAAAACACTGGCACAATCAAGCATCGAAATCGCTGCCAGTGGGTGGTTTGTTAGTTCTGTCAGAGATGCTGAGCCTACTGAAGGAACATGTTCAGGATCAGATTGCAGGTTGAGAGTGCGGGCAGTCAAGGGTGTAGAGGCCGCAGATGGAAAATCTAAATCAGCATCACCCAAGTGCCTGCGGCCTGATGGTGAATGGCCTTGATGAGCAGGTTGAAAGCAAGGAGATGGCCAACTCTCAAAACACTGCTGGCAGTCATTTTGAGTGCCCAAAGGCATTGGGGTCACTGAAGGAACTGAAGCAGAACTGTCTACTGTGGATGTAGACCGATCAGCTGTCGGCAGATGAGATGGGGTGCCTTCTCATTCAAACGCACCTCCAACAAACCAACCCTTGCCTCCTAATACAGAAGCCTTCTTGAGAAAGTCACTATTTGCTCCTTGGAGATGCTGATGCAGGGCATCGATGGTTGATCAGTACAGCCTGTAGAACCCAAAATTAAAAGTAGTTTTGAATACATTGTTATCTCACCACAGAACTGTACATGGTACTGCTTGTCATTGTTACAATAAACTAGCAATTGCCCACTGATTTCTTTTTTACAAGCTGAGTAGTCACTGCTTTTTTTTTCCTGGCTGTGGACACAGCTTGCTCTCCTTACCAGAATTCTATACAGACAAAATGTATGATGGTTAACACACAACTGCAACACTAAATAAATGTAGAATGACAACTGAATGTTAGAAACAAACATGCACAAATACTTAAATTTTGTGCAAAAAATTGGATTAGATAGAATTTATAGCTTAGGACCCTCTCAACAAGACAGAAAGGTATATTGATAGGGATAAATTATCTCACACATGCCTTCAAAGCAGAATGTTTTCTTCCATGTTTACTGCATTTAGACCGTCTTTAAAAGATGTACCCGCCCCCAATCACCAAATGAAAAGACAGTTAAATGATTAGGACAACTACTTGAAAACTATTGCAAATCTAAGAAAGACTGTTAACTTGTTAATAGTTCAAATACGGTTTTACAAATCTGTGTAATCATCTGATTAGTATGAAGGTAATTTTAAAGAACATTGTTTTTTTTTATCCCATCTCATTATTATAAAGGTAATTTATTTAAAGTGCATCAAAAAACTCACTTTTTTCACACAAGACAATAAAATGGTTAGGACAAATACTTGATAACTTGCAGTTGCACACTATGAATTGAGTAATACTCACTGAGTTGAGTAATGTTTAAATAATGTACACATTATGAATTCAGAATACATGTGAATGAAAAAAACAGAAAACTTAATGACAATTATGAACTTTAAAAATATAGTATATATATATATATATTTGCATTGGCATTAACTGAACACATTTTACTCCGAAAACATAAAAAAAAAAATTAATTAAATAGCTAATTTCTCCTTCCACCATCTCTTATGAGCTCTAGTTGAGTTCACTGCGCATGTCTTTCCACATCTTTATCCACTGAATTCTTTGCTTGAGAGTTTTTAATTTCTGTATATTTCAATTCATTTTTATAAAGCATAGTCTAAGGTTTAACAGGTCAGAGGTAGAATTACAATTACTGTTTTATTAAAAAAAAAATACAATTCTTTGCTTAAATTTGATGTCCAACAACAAATATTTGATCAAAATGCATATTTAATCTAACTTATTGTGTTCATTTTTCTCTTGCGCTCTGTCTGTTTGACACGCATGCATGCGCATCTTTAAAGTTTAACAACGACTCAGTTGCTGTTATGACAAATTGTTTTGTGAAATGGAAATATGCGCATGGCTTTTAATTCATAATATTTACAGATTATATAAAATAAGAGTAAAATGTAAGTTATGTGCTGGAGAAAAGCATCTCTTCAGCGCATTAAAAAGCATAAGCACTCGCGTTATTGTCTCGTTTTTTGGCTTGAGACTTAGTAAATGCGTGAGAGCTGGCCACTCTGCAAGTGCAACTTTATGCGCAGAGAGCGCGATGACGTGTGCGTTTACAAAGCACATAAAATAATGATCTGCTGCGTTACACTCATGCAGTCACGTGTAAATGGATTTTCCAATGTCCGTATTACTAAATATTTGTGTCCATTATTAGACTATTTTTTATTCATATATTATTGTGGATATTTTATGTTTTCTCGAAAACACGACACTAAACGTGCAGTTAACAAATTATCAAACACTATTGGAGAATGATGTTAAATATATAATGTAATAATCTATAAGCCTAGGCATAGTTAAAGATCAATTTAAGACTAATCATTGCCAAGTTGAAGTGGCCAAGAGCAGTCTGATCTGGATTGTGGACTTGTGTGTTCACTTTAACCAGTTTTTTCAATAGCGAAACTTTAAATATAAGAAAAGAATGCTGGCATATGAGAGCAACCACATTACCTTTACGCTATTCAACCCCACACTTTTTCAACTTTTTAAATACTATAGTTATAGTATTTTGTGTACTAGGTGACTTGATCCCAATCACTTTGCATAATTCAATACCGTAATTAGAAACTTGTTTAAATTAGATTTAGCATAAGCATTTGTAATGATGACGTATTATTGTGGAGACGAAGGTGTGGTTGCTCTCTCAAGCACGCCCATCCGTCTCGCTCTCTCCCAGGCTGACTGACTGTTTTCCCCCCCGGACCGTGTGCTCGTGTGTGCCTCGCACATATTGTTTTCTATGTTTTGGATTATTATAAAAGACAGTGTCGGAAGGTTAAGTCACCATCAGCATTTCCAATAAAATATGCAGAGAGTATCTACTTTTCGGTATCTGTCTCGAATTTATTCTCTTTTTCTTCTGTGCACTCCCGGCGAAGGCTTAAGCTAAGGTCCTAGCTGGATTACTACAAATGGTGCCCGAACCGTGAATGAACAACCTCGGAAGGAAAGGTTTGAACAATAGACAGCGAATATGCACGGGAATATTTCTTGCTGATACGGACTTTTTGTCTAAGTGGCCGTTTATTTGGAACGGGACTTAAAACGGACGGCGAAGTTCTTACAAACTGTGCTTCCCTTGTTTGACCCTTTTGGCAGCAACACTATTGGTGGTGCGACTGAACTTGCAGTGAAAGACGCATTTAGGCTTGGTGGTGCTGTGAACGTTCAACCTCAGAACAGCGAGGGACAACAACACAGTTCAACACAGCGTGAGGAAAAAGGAGGGTTAAAATGATCATCATCTTGTTTTGACTTTTACAATACATTTACAATGGCTCAACGTCTTGATGTATTTGGAGATGAAGATGAGGAACGTGATTGTATTCCACAGGGGCTATTGGGTGATGATTCAATCTCACTTCACCATATCGCGGCACAGGTAAAAAAGTTACAGCAACAAGTAGATACACTGACATCTGCATTTAGTATGTCTATTGATTTACAACATAGCTTACTACAGCAGTTTGGGGCCCACACCTTTTCACACTCACAGACAGCAGACACGCATACTCGGCCCATATATACTTCCACCCCTGCCACACACATTCTCACAAAACACAACATTCAAAATGTGGAAGCTCATCAATGTTCATGTGGACAGAGTACTGGAGCTCGCCCTAAAGACACTACACTCACCACAACACACTCACCTTCTGAATACACAACCCAATCAGGCCCTCAATCCCCGCTGGTTAATCAGGTTCACCTTCCCAACCTTGTGCCGCTCAAGTTTGATGGGGGTAAGTCTATTGACCCAGAAAAATGGCTTCAGTCTGTTTCATTGTATAAGACAGCAGTAGGGTTATCTGATACTCAGTTTTTCTTGGAATTGACTAGGCTGTTCGAGAAGGAGCCTCGGAAGTGGTACTGTGCCATGCAACCTTACCTACTATCCTGGGAACATTTCTCCGATCTCTTCCGTCAGGCATTTTTGCCAACAGACAATGAAGAGAAGATTTGGAGAGGAATCTTGGACAGTGTTCAGGCTCCTCATGAACCACTTCCCACTTTTGTTGCCCACCTGGTCACTGAGTTCAAACGATTAAAGCAACCACCACCTGAGTGAGAACAGATTGAGGTAATCTGTCGACATGTCTCAGATCAATATAGACTAGCCCTCCATGCAGCCGCACCCACAACTTTAACCCAACTGCTCTTAAGTGCCCATGAACTACACACTGCCTTGGGGCCTATCTCCCCTAGCAGGACTTCCGCTCCGGCTCAGCTAACCCAACGGCCGAGCTTACAGTGCTACAAATGTTTCGCCCCCGGAGTCACAGTGCGTAATTGTGGAAACTGTAAGAAAACTAGGCAGAGCGGAATCACAGAACCTAGTGGAAGGGCACCAGGGAATCTTCAGTCAGGTCAAGGGCCTACAATCACTCCAGAAGACACCAGGGATAACAGGGGTGTACGACCACATAGGTTTCAGAATACTCGGGGTGATAACCGAAAAGGGGAACCAGGGCCCAGCGTTCAGAGGGCAGAGGGCCCTCACTCAGTTAATTTAGTAAGGGACAGCCCTAGGAAGACTAAGAACTCTCCCTTGACATCAATGATAATGGTCAACCAGGTTTCTCTGAATGCAACACTGGACACTGGTGCATCCATTTCAGCGGTCCATCCATCAACCCTTCTTAAATGTGGAGTAAATGGGGATATTGTTCTCCCGTGGACTTTCTCCCCTCTTGAGTTAGCTGACTCACAACAGTGCACTCCTTCAGGCATTGTTTGGCTGCCCGTGAGACTGCTGGGTCACTTGTTCACTCATCGTTTTGCTGTTATTCCGGACCTGTCATGCCCCATCCTTTTGGGCACAGATTTCATGATCCAAGCAGATGTGCACATTCATCCGGCCACTGGTAGTGTCAAATTGGGAGACAATGCGAACTACGCACCAGACTTGGGCCTGTTAGATGGGGAGTTTCAGGACTTGGAAGGTCATGTAGCTAGCCTGACCTTTAAGGATGCCAAAGTTGATTTTACCCCAGTGTTAGACCAGGCGTTTTTACCTCCCACGGACAAGGACAAACTGGCAAGCCTGTTGAGGGACTTTGAATATCTTTTTAGTGGAAAGCTTGGGAAAACTTCACTAGTTACACATACAATCGACACGGGAACTGCGAAACCAGTGTGCCTTCCTCCCTATCATGCATCACCCACTAAAAGGAAAATTATTGAAGAGCAAATTTTTTAAATGTTGGAGGATGATATTATTGAGCTTCAGGGCCCTGGGCATCACCAATTGTGATAGTGGAAAAGCCTGGTACAGAGCCAAGATTTTGTGTAGATTTTAGGAAAGTGAACAAATGTACAGTGAGGGACTCCTATCTGCTACCAAGAGTAGATGACTCTTTGGATTTTTTGGCGCAGGGTAAATTTATTTCAGCTCTAGACCTTGCACGAGGTTATTGGCAGGTTTCGTTGGCTGCAGACTCGAGATCAAAGACAGCTTTTATCTCACACAAAGGGCTATACCAGTTTAAAGTAATGCCTTTTGGTTTGTCCAACGCGCCGGCTACATTTCAGAGGTTAATGAACACTGTCTTGGCAGGGCTTACACACAACTGTTGTATGGTATACCTAGACGATATTGTTGTTGCTTCACCAACCTTTGATAAACACTTGACAGACCTCGCTAGTGTGTTAGGGCGCCTGGCAGAGGCGGGCCTTTCTTTGAAGCTGGCTAAGTGTCACTTTTGTACACCTAATTTACGTTACTTGGGGTACCTGGTAACCCCAGAGGGTATTGGTCCTGATGCGAATAAGATAGCCGCAGTCATGCAATTCCCCACACCCAAGACAGTTAAGAATGTGCGACAGTTTCTGGGAATGACAAGTTATTATCGCAGATTCATTGCAGGGTATGCTCGTATTGCTGAGCCCATGTTCGCTCTGTTGAGAGAGGATGCCCATTTTTCATGGGCCAGTGAGTGCCAGCAGTCTTTTGTTCAGTTGAAACAGCAGTTGACCAGGGCACCAGTCCTTGCTTTACCTAATTTTGAAAAACCGTTTACAGTTCATACAGATGCTTGTGATGTGGGTCTCGGGGCCACTTTGACCCAGACTGGAGACGATGGCATGGAAAGGGCTGTCGCATTTGCAAGCCGAACACTACACAAGGCAGAGCGCCTATATTCCACTTCGGAGAAAGAATGCCTAGGGGTGATTTGGGCTCTCGAACACTTTCGTCCATATATTGAGGGCTCCAATGTAACAGTCATTACGGACCACAATAGCTTGAGGTGGCTGATGTCAAGGCCCTCCCCTTCGGGGCGGCTAGCTAGATGGTGCCTGCGACTGCAGGACTTCGATTTTGAAGTAGTCCACAGACCTGCAAATGTCTTATCCTGCGTGACCTGCCAGTTATCCAAACCAGCCAACCAGAAGCCTGGGGGCTACTTGAAACCAGTGGTCGCCACATATCCATGGGAGTTTGCGGGTGTTGATTTCATGGGTCCCCTCCCCAGATCGAGCCGGGGGAATGAATACATTTTAGTTTTCATTGATTATTTCACTAAGTGGGTGGAAATTTGTCCAGTTTGAGATGCTACAGCAACAACGGCAGCTCAAAAGTTTGTCTCTGAGGTGTTTGCTAGACATGGTGCTCCCGCACACCTGGTCTTGGACAGGGGCGTCCAGTTCGTGAGTAACTTCTTTGAGGAGGTTGTTGCGGCAGTGGGCTCGGACCACAGGCTCACTACTGCCTACCACCCCCAGTCTAACCAGACGGAAAGAGTGAACCGTACTATTAAGATGGCAATCCGTGCATATGTTGGGCAAAAACACAGAGACTGGGACTTACACTTGCCGCTGATCTCTTTTGCGTTAAGAACAGCTCCACACCAGAGTACGGGCGATACCCCAGCTTTTCTTCTGTATGGCAGAGACCTGACCATGCCCCTGGAATTGTGGCTGTCACCAGATCCTCAATACATGGCTGATTCAATAGCGGACTACAAGGAGGAGCTCACTTCGGCCTTAAGGGAGGCATATGATCATGTGAGAGAGTCACTAACAGAGAGCCAGGCTACACAGAAAAAATATTATGACAAACATCGCCGGGCCATCTCGTTCCGTGTTGGTGATTTAGTTAAGCTGAAAACCCACCCTAGGTCAGATGCCTCAGCAGGTTTCTCTGCCAAGCTAGCCCCAGTCTATAAAGGCCCATACAGGATTGTCAAAGTTTTGTCTGAGCTAAATTACAGGCTGACGGGAGTGGCAGATGGGGCTGACGGTGGGGTTCACCATGTTGCCAATTTGCAACCATTTTTTACATGGGACGACGAGGAGGTTCTAGCGTGTACGTCCCAACAGTTAGCTGAGACCAGTGGGCAGGAAAACCAGGAAGCGTTTGTCTCTGATGAGCAGGAGGGCTATGGCTTTGACGTCCTGTTCCAAGAGCCCGAAAGCCAGGGCCAGTGGGCGGCCACTCCGACCATGGGAACACAGTCTCCTTTGGTCGATAGTCCTATGGTCGCACCTTCAGTGGACTTTTTCCCACTCCACGTGAACACTCAACCTGTGCACATACACACACAACCTTTTCACACTGAAATACACTCATACTTGTTACACCCCACTCATTGCGCTCAGACTGCTCATGACATACTTGTTACACCCATATTCTCTCCGTCCTAGGCACACACCGAGGGTTACCAGTGACTGGGCCGTCAATGGGTGGACAAACCCTTATTTTGCTTCACGCTTTGAGTATTGAAAGGTTTCATAGTATTGTTGTTGTTTTCTATATTGTTTTTGGCATTGTGTTTTGTTTGGGAGAGACTGTGTTTTCTCTGGAATATGTTGTAATGTCTACAAAGGGTAAAATGACAATGTGTACCAAGTGAATCGATGTTCAGATATGGTATGTTTCGTTACCTTCTTACAATATTTTCTGTTTCAGTTTGTCCTCTGACAGTGAAAAGATAATGGAGAAAAAAAAAAGATGCTGTTTGTGTGGTAAAATGTGGGGCTATGGTCATATGCTGTACAACTTTCTTTCATTTTGGTTTCTTTGGGTTTTTTTTTTAATCGCAATACTTTTCACTGTTATGCAATGCTGTGATGCAGTTGGGGGTGCAATTGTTTCAATTCTTTGGTGGTCTGGGGACAGCCCTTGTTTTAAGTTGGGGGATCTGTAATGATGACGTATTATTGTGGAGACGAAGGTGTGGTTGCTCTCTCAAGCATGCCCCTCCCTCTCGCTCTCTCCCGGGCTGACTAACTGTTCCCCCCCAACCCAACCCAACCCCCCCCCCCCCCCCCCCCGGACCGTGTGCTCGTGTGTGCCTAGCACATATTGTTTTCTATGTTTTGGATTGTTATAAAAGACAGTGTCGGAAGGTTAAGTCACCATCAGCATTTCCAATAAAATACGCAGAGAGTATCTACTTTTCGGTATCTGTCTCGAATTTATTCTCTTTTTCTTCTGTGCACTCCCGGCGAAGGCTTAAGCTAAGGTCCTAGCTGGATTACTACACATTGCAATCAAGTTTTGATGAGAAACGTAATATTTTTTATGAAAAAACATACATAATATTTTTTTCTTAAATATAACTGACCACACATTCCATTTTTCTGTTCCAGGGCAGAAGAGGAATGGCCTCAGGAGTGCATGGAATCAAATTCACTCTCAGATCACCTGGAACTCAAAAAGACTTCCACAGTGTGCAATGCTGTCATCAAATATGATGAAACCCCCATAAATAAGCTACATACCCACTTTTGGGTTGAAGTTGGTTTAAGAAGTTGGGGTCTTAAAGTTGAAAAATATCCTGCATTCACTCAGTTCAAAGGGGAAATGGATCAATTCAAATCTCTGCATAAACACTAGAAGCCAACGCAAAGTATGAAATGAAAGCTTTCAAAGCTAAAGTTGGTGTACAGACTATCACTATGGAAGATTTGTTGAAAGCAGAAACAACCATAGTAGAATTCAGCCAGAGACAAAGATTCTCAGAAGAGATTACAAAGCTCAAAGCATCACTACCATCAGTTACCATACCACGCTGAGATGCACTGAGTTAGTAAACTTTCTATGGCACCAGTGTAGAAAGTTTTGAGAATCGCTGGGGAGACCCTGAATTTCCTCAGCAGTCTCAGATGATACAATCATTGTCTGGCTTTGTTCACCTGAGCTTGAATGTAATGAGTCCAGGTCAGGTCCTCAGAGATGTGTACTCCAAGGTACCTGAAGCTGCTTACTCTCTCCACGGGGGTCCTGCCAATCACGAATGGGGAACAGTTCCGCTGTTGCCTCTTCCTGAAGTCCACGACCAGCTCCTTGGTTTTACTGACAATCAGAGAGAGACTGTTAGCCTGGCACCAAGCTATGAGTTTCTCCATCTCGTCAAGGTAGGCAGACTCATCGTTGTTTTCATGCCCCATGTCGCCCTCACCAAGATGGTACTGCAGGATGATCTGGAAGCATTTCTGGAACTGTATGAGCACTTGGCGGTGGCGTGGCGCTTGCCTGAGCCTCACTGGGCGGCCCGCTTGTTGCCGCTCCTGACAGGTGAAGCCCAACTCGAGGCCCAGCAGCTCCTGGCCGCCAACATGCTGGTCTTCCCGGACCTGAAATAGGTGGTTTTGCAACGGGTTGGCCACACCACCGTCAGTGTTTCCCGACCCTGACCTTCTGTGAGCTCAGCTGCCCGAGCTTAGAAGCTCCAGGACCCCTGCCAGAGGTGGCTGCTGGCTGAGGGATGCAGTGCCAAGGATGTGATCGACCTTGTGGTACTGGAGCAGTTCGTCGCCCGACTTCCGGAAAGGACAGTGGAATGGGTCCAGTGCCACTGACCGTTGTCGCTTGTAGAGGGCGCCCAACTGGCAGAGGAACCCAGGCATATCCGGCAGCAGGCTAGCCCTCCCTTCTCTCTTTCTCCCTTTCTTTCTCTCTCTCTCCCTCTTGTGTCTCTCCTCCTCCTCCTCACCCTTTCCCTGTGCCTGCTCCACCAAAACGGGGACCAATTCCCCTGAAACCCATTCCCTGAACCCGTGCTTTCCCTTCCCCTTCCCTCTCCCCTGTGTCTGTCTCTTCTCTCCCTCAGGTGGGTGAATCCGGGGCCGCAGGTGTGGGATTAAGGCCTGGGCCAGTGTGCTGGTGCTGCGGGGAGCCTGGGCCTACCCAGGACCACTGATGGAGGTGGGGGCATTGGTCTGGGTCCCCGATGTGCTGCAGGCTGCCCCCGATCAAGCTGGGACATATCGCATACCGGTGAGTGTTCAAGGGGGTACATATCACACGTTGGTGGATTTGGGCTGTAACCAGACCTCAGTCCACCAAGTCTTGATTCAAGGTGAGGCATTGGGAAAGTAATTTTTGGTGAAGGTGAGGTTGTGTGCTCGGGTATGTTCATGAATATCCGCTAATGCTGGTCATTATTCACTTTCAGGGGCAAAAATATAGAGTAGAGGCGGCGGTTAGTCCTCGCCTCACCCATCCACTAATCCTGGGGATGAATTGGCTGGGGTTCTGTGCGTTAGCAAAAGAAATGTTTGTGGATGGGCCCTGCAGTAGTGGAAAACAGTGTTGGATGTGCTAGCATTGCCTGTGGAGGCAGTGCCGGTGCCATCGATGTCAGCTTCACGTCAGTGGGACATCGAAAGCAGGGGGAGCTCTGCTCCTTCTCTCTTGGTGGGGATTTCCCTCAAGGATTTCCCTTTGGAGCAGTCACGCGATGAGAGCCTCAGGCACGCCTTTGACCAAGTGAGAGTAATTGATGGACAGCGAATTCAGCCTAATGATGCACTCTCCCACCCCTATTATTATGGATAGATTATATTGAGTGACACAGGACTCTCAAACACAAGAGGAGTTGACCAAGTTGTTCAGAAGAGCCGTCAGGAATTATTATCCTAGGCGGCTCACCATATTCCGATTGCAGGATAAAACACTGGACCATCTCATGGACCACTTCTATTGGCCAGGCGATGTTCGCAGGTGGTGCATGGCATGTTGCAAATGTCAGCTGGTGAATCCGCTGGCCACCCTAAAAGCGCCCTTGTGCCCACTCCCATTAATCGAGTTCCCCTTCGAAAGAATTGGCATGGACCTCGTCGGGCCATTAGAGCAAACTGCATGAGGGCATCGCTTTGTATTGGTTCTAGTGGACTATG
Source organism: Pangasianodon hypophthalmus (assembly GCF_027358585.1). Lineage (NCBI taxonomy): Eukaryota > Metazoa > Chordata > Actinopteri > Siluriformes > Pangasiidae > Pangasianodon > Pangasianodon hypophthalmus. The sequence continues at coordinate 18,690,404 of NC_069715.1, read as the reverse complement.
CAACGTGATACATGGAAGCAGTGCCTCTGTGCAACATCTCCGCACATAATGTTGCGGAGGCACTCTTCCATGTTATCTCCTGAGTCAGGATCCCAAAAGAGATCCTGACTGACCAGGGCACATCGTTTATGTCACGAACACTACACGAGGTTTACAAGTTGTTGGGGATTAAATCGATTCGCACCAGCATTTATCATCTGCAGACGGATGGGCTGATGGAACGATTCAATCAAACATTGAAAAACATGATTCGTAAGTTTGTTCATGAAGATGCGCGAAATTGGGATAAGTGGCTAGACCCCCTGTTATGCAGTGTGAGAGGTCCTGCAAGCCTCCACAGGATTTTTCCCATTCGAATTATTGTATGGGCGGAAGCCTCGCGGTGTGCTCGACGTCATTCGGGAAACAGAGGAGGGACCTTCCAGCAGTAAAAATTAAATTCAGTATGTTCTTGACCTGAGAGCAAAACTCCACACTTAAAGCCGCATAACCCAGGAGAATTTGCTACAGGCACAAGAATATCAATCCCAGCTGTATAACAGGGGTACTCAGCTATGGGAGTTTGCACCAGGAGATAAAGTGCTCGTTTTACTACCAATGTTGAGCTTGAAATTACTCGCCAGGCGGCAAGGGCCTTTGAGGTCATAGGTTTGTGCCAAACTATTTAGACGTCACCAGCCCACTGACTGATCTCACTAAAAAGGGGGTGCCAGATCCGGTCCAGTGGACGGAGCCGTATCAGCAGGCTTTCACTCAGGTAAAAGCTACACTCTGTGGTGGACCACTGTTGCATTCTCCTGACTTCTGTCTCTCTGTCTCTCGCATCAGACAGAGGGTTGGGGGCCGTGTTGTCCCAGGTGGTTGGGGGGAGCGTCCCGTGCTGTACATAAGCCGCAAGCTCTCTGTGCGAGAGATGAAGTACAAAATAATAAAAAAAGGAGTGTCTGGCCATCAAGTGGCCGGTCCTCACCCTCCAATACTATCTGTTGGGACAGGCCTTCACCCACTGTTTAGACCACACTCCAGTCCAGTGGCCCCAACCCATGAAGTATGCCAACATGCAGATCACTTGTTGGTATCTGGCACTTCAGCCATTTAAGTTCAAGGTGGTCCACAGGCTGGGGGCGCAGATGGCTGTGGCAGATTTCCTCTCTCGGCATGTTTTGGCGGCAGGCCGGATGGCTCCCCGGTCTGAGTCAGGTGGTGGGGGTATGTGGAAGCAGGGGCGTGGTCGAGCGCCAATTTGTGAATGGAGGGCGGACCCGGAGAAGGTGAGTGGAAAGGAATGCACACCTGTGAGTAATTTGACTAACGAGAGAGAATAAACTAACCCCCTTTCATCAAACTGCATTTTGACAGTTTTTCATCCAATCAGAGTGCGCCACCACGTCACGAAGTCCCTCCCCTTTTTATCCAATCAGAGCGCGCGTGGCGGGTAGTCCCGCCCCCCTTTCGACCAATGAGATTCTTCTTTTTTTCCAGATGTCCCTCCCCAATGCCCCTCCCTAATTTTTGTGGGTCCGTTCACGCGCATCTGTGTTCCGTGCGGGGGTCCGTTCACGCGCTTCAACCCCCTTTCTCTCTCACCCCCTCACCCCCTGGTCTGGGGCCTCGTGCAAATTATCCGGCTGGCGCAGGAGGTCGGATTTCAGGCGGCTAGTGTCATGCCGTTCCGGTCTTAAACTTTTTTTCCCCTTTTCCCCTGTATCGTGCGATTTCGGATCTTTTATTAATACTTTATTTATTTATTTTTGCAACATAAACGGTATCTCTGTTATATGCAAAAAGAGGATTAATGGCCCATCACGGGTGTTCTATTATCAGCGAGACTATTATTTCAATTTTTCAAGATTCTGACAAAGACGGCCCATGGAAAACCAGCGCGTATCTTCGCCGCACTCAAGCACCGCCAGTGGGTCCGTTGTGTGAGGAATGGCCTCTGGATTTCTGCGGACAGGGTGGACGATGGGGCTATGTGTTTAGATACGAAACCCGGGAATTGCAGCTTTATCAGGCGAAGTGTGGAGCACTTGTTATCCTCTAATGACTGGGCTGTGTTAAAGAAGGTTGTCCTTGAGAATTTTGACAAGGATGAAGGAAAATGGAGAGGGAACGGGAGGGCCTCTCTCCCGGAGACTTTTCCCAGCACCGCGGAGGTTTCAGAGCGAAAAGTCAAGTTTATGGCTGTATGGTTGACTAGAGCCTCAGGTACAGCTCGCTGGTTCTACAGGGCCAGTCGCTGTGTGGAGAACATGGAGAGAGAAGGGGTATGTAAGAAACCCAGAGAGTACTTTGTCCTGGATCTTTTCAGGTCGTGCTCTACTTCGTTTTGTGGTATAAAAGCAGACTCGTCCAAGAGAGGAGAAGAGCAAAAGAGAGAGAGAGAAAGAGAAATATGGAAGACCGCTGTGAATGCACGCTCAAGAGAATCAGGCCTACCCGGATCGTGCTGAGGGCTATAGAGGAAGAAGACGGAATGTCCGACCGTCCTTCATCTCCGGAGGAGAGTTACGCTGTTCCTTTGCCACCAACCCCTCCCCCGAGCCCCGAGCTCTCGCAACAGCTTTCACCCTCTCGCTCCGAGGAACCTGTCGTCTCGGGGCACGAGGAGACTGTCGTCACGGAGCACGCTAACGAGGATCCCGCGGGGATGGAGGTTCAGGACACTCCTTCGAATGAGAACTCACTCTGCGGATCGGATGACCCATTGCCGACGATCATCGACGACCCTGACGCACCGCTCACATGCTGGCTGAAGAGGATCGAGTTTTTCAAATGTCTGGAATCAGCGGTGCTTCATTGCCTCAACAAGGTTCTGAGAATGTACGCCGAAGCCAAATGCAACGGTTGTCAGATCAGCCATCCTAGCCAGAGACAACACACGTGCTTGCTCGACCCACCCAACGACATATATCAGACCTGCTTTAACGGTGTGATGCGGATGCTGTGGGACTCACAGTTCGTCCAAGCCCTTGAGAAATATATGGAGAGCTACGGGTTTTACGAGACGTGCGAGGGTGACATAATTGGGCCTGCAGCAGAGATTCTTTTGCTGGGGTATAGATCAGGAGGACCGATCTATGACCGCATCTACCAAATGTACGATGAAATCAAACCTGACGAGGAGAGAATAGAGCGTTTCATAAAGCTGGTCATGGACTGCTGCTATTCCTGTTAACTTGATTTTATTCCATGCCGTCATATATGCATTTATTCAGTGTGTTTTTTGCAGCTACCTCTTATATTTTATTCTATACTATTATATATTCGATTATTCAGTGTGGTTTTTTTTGCTGTGCTGCTAGCTATTATATACGCTTGTAGTTTGATTTTTTTTGCTGACACCTATATGTATATAGTTTTTGCACGCGTGTTTGATTTTATTCTATACTATTATATATTCGATTATTCAGTATGTTTTTTTTTCGCTGCTACTTCTTATATTTTATTCTATACTATTATATATTCAATTATTCAGTATGTTTTTTTGCTGGTACCTCTTATATTTTATTCTATACTATTATATATTCAATTATTCAGTATGTTTTTTTGCTGGTACCTCTTATATTTTATTCTATACTATTATATATTCGATTATTCAGTGTGTTTTTGCAGCTACTATGCGGTACTCTGGGCCATCTTGGTTCAAACTTTGTTTATGATAAGACATTAATAACGTTTGTGTGTATAAAAAAAAAAGTTGAATAAAAAGTTTGAATAAAGAATCATGCCTTTCTCTGTGTGTACAAAAAAAAAAAAAAAAGTTGAATAAAAAGTCTGAATAAAAAATCATGACTTTCTCTGTGTGTATAAAAAAAAAAAGTTCAATAAAAAGTTGTAGTAACACGGAGCCACCAGTTCTGTATCTTATGTCTTTATTAACAATACCTGAAGACATGAAAATAAGTAGCCCAAGCTAACAACATTATTGCTTTTTCTGACGCATACACTTTTTCTCTCATTTCGGTTCAGCCATGTCTGAGAAGCGTGCGATGAAAAAAGCGTCGTACGATCCGTCCGACCCTGGTAGTTTCGGAGGGGTAGAAAGACTGCGAAGGACCGTGCGAGATGAAAAGGGGAAGCCGCCGTCTGTGGAAAGGGTAAAAGATTTTTTATCGGAGCAGGATGCTTATACTCTACACAAACCGGCCAGAATACATTTTACTAGAAATAGAGTTTTTGCCCCGCGTCCCTTGAACCAATTTCAAGCCGACCTGTGCGATATGCAGGCTTTATCGGATTATAACGACGGGTACAATTATTTATTAACGGTCATAGACGTATTTTCCAAGAAAGCTTACGTTAGAACTCTCAAAAGAAAAGCATCCGCGGAGGTGGTAAAGGCTCTAGAATCCATTTTCTCTGAAAGCCAGACGCCTGTAAAGTTACAGACCGACGCCGGAAAATAATTTTTTAACAAGGCTTTAGAAGGTTTGATGAAAAAACATGGCATCGTGCATTTTTCCACATACAGCGAACTCAAAGCTTCGGTGGTCGAAAGATTTAATCGTACTTTAAAAGGTCGAATGTGCGATACCTCAATGTGCTGCAGGACTTGGTGAAAAGCTACAATAACAGTTTTCACAGCAGCATTAAAATGGCGCCGGCTCAGGTGCCCCTTGGAGAATGTCAATCGAGTGTTTCAGAACCTGTACGGTAATCCGCCACTCCGGAAGGCTAGTTTGAAGATGGGTTTTGAGACGGGGGATCTTGTCAGGATATCGAAATTAAGAGGGGTGTTTGATAAAAAATACGAACAGAGTTTTACAGATGAGCTTTTTTCGGTGGCCGAACGCCTCCCTCGCGACCCTCCGGTGTACAGACTGAAAGATTATGACGGCGAACCGGTCCAAGGCACCTTCTATGAGGCCGAGTTGCAAAAAGTAAAAACGGACGGGGGCAAAGTACCACGTGGAGGAGATTCTGAAGAGGCGTACGGTCAGGGGGGAAAATCAGGTCTTTGTACGGTGGAAAAACTGGCCCGAGAAATTCAACAGCTGGATCAGAGAGAGCGATTTAAAAAATATATAAAAAACGGACGATGTCCGTGAGGGTTCATCATTTCCCAGTCATGTACGGCCAGAAACACACGGGTTTTTACATCACCCTACCATCCAATGCCAGTCTCGATGTTTTTAAAGATAACAAAATCTCCAGTTACCGCGTGGATCTGGCTCAGCATATCGATCTGGAAGGGGAATGGGAGGTCGCCTTGATGGAGATTTCCTATCCTCACACGTGGTATACTGTACCCGAAGAACGAGCATACTATGAATATAAGTTTAAACCAGAAACCCCGGAGACGAAGAGCAAGGTGCGTCGTCACAAATTCCCAACGGGTGTTTTTGCTAACTTGGGACAGTTCAAAACGGAGATGGAGGCTTCGTTTAGAAAAATCAACTCTGATATTTACCTGTCCTACAACAATTATCTGAGGAAATTCGATTTCCAAGCGGGCGGTCAGACTCATGTGCGGTTTTACCCACCACTCGCTTACATTATGGGTGTGAGACCGGGAGAATGGATAGAATTCGACAGGAAGCTGGCCGATTACCCAGCTGATCTACGAGCTGGATTTTATCACATGTTCTGTTACTGCGATGCGGTTTGCCCTCAGTTGATAGGCAACACTTATGCTCCGCTGATGAGAGTGGTTGACGTGCGCGGAGCGTACAGGGATGTGGTAACCTTACGCTTCGATCTGCCGTATTATTTACCCGCGAGCAAGCGCCACATCGAGAACATAAATGTCGAGATAAAAACGGATCAGAACCAAGAGGTTGAATTCACTTATGGGAAGGTCATCGTGACGCTTCACTTTAGACCGAAAACATACGGTGTATGAATCTATATAAAATCCATCCTTTAACGCGACCGTCATTCAATCTCAGGCCTGAGAGGACGAAGCTACGTTTGAGGGTGTCGGAGAACTAATTAAAAAATAAAATGGCTCGGGTACTAGCGATGGAAGACCTTCACAGATTCATCCGTTACTACGAAAATCAGGCCGGAGGCGATTTAGGAGGATTTTACGGAGCCCCTGTAATGTACGGTCGTGGTATCGGCTCTATATTCTCAAAACTGTTTCGTTTTGTTTCTCCTCTGCTGAAAAAAGGGTTCGACATTGCCAAACCCCATCTTAAAACGGTCGCCACCCGTATCGCTACGGATGCGGTCGGTAGAGTCGTGGGGAAAATGTCGAACTTCGACGATCGGAAAAAACAAGAGGGGTCAGGGGGCATCGTGGTTTTGTCGCGAAGGGTGAGGAGACGACCTCCGGGGGAGCGCCTCTCGTCGAGTTCTAATAAACGTTCGACGGGTAAGAAGAAGAAAACAGTCGGCAGAAGCGGTCGCTCGAAGAGGAAACCCTCCCGGAGCTCCGATATATTTTAACCGACGTAGGGGAAATTCAAACAAAAAACATGGCTCTCTTGCATCAGAAATCCCTCGAGTGCACACTGTGCGAGCTGGATCTATTTTCTGCACCTATGACACAGCTTTCGATCGAAGATAAAATATACACCGAAATCTCTCCCGTGTCTGCCATCACGGACACAGGGCCCATCGAGTTTTTCATCCCCGGAGATGGGGAAAAGTATCTCGATCTGAATGACACCATGCTGCATCTCCGCGTACGGACCTGGCCGACGCGGCCGCGGTAGGGCTCATCAATTACCCTCTGAATACGATATTCAGTCAATGCGACGTCATTCTGGGGGACCGTCTAATCTCACAATCGAGTGCCACACATCCCTACCGTGCCATGATCGAGACTCTGCTCAACTTTTCACCGGATACCCTCGGGAGTCAATTCACAGCCGGCCTTTTTTACAAAGACACTGCGGGAGCGATGGATTCTGTAGCGATCGCCAACGGTCCTAACAGAGGATTAAACAAGAGAGCCGAATTCAGCGCTAATTCTAGAGAAGTGCACCTGCTCGGCCCACTCCACGGGGACATATTTTTCTGCGAGAGACTTTTGCTGAACTCGGTCGACCTGAGGGTCAAACTGACACGCGCCGGCGATGCTTTCTGTCTTATGGGGGCGCGTGACTCGGGATTCCGATTGAACGTGCTGGGAGCGTCTCTCTTTGTGAAAAAAGTGACCGTAGCCCCTGCTGTGCGGTTAGGGCACGCGGCGGCCCTGATGAAAGCCAACGCTCTCTACCCCCTCTCACGCGTCATCATGAAAACCTATTCCATCCCAGCAAACTCTAGGATATGTAACCAGGAGAATCTATTTCTCAGAACCACTCCTAAATACGTGGTTTTAGGTATGGTGCACCACGAAGCGTTCACGGGGAGAAGAGACCTATCCCCGTTTAACTTTGTACATAACGACGTAGAATATCTGGCTCTCTGTCAGGATGGTAGACAGATCCCCGCCAAGGCTTTTCAGCCCCAATTCAACAACAGACAATCCATCAGGGAGTTTTACAACATGTTCATGGCTACGGGGAGACATCTGAAAGATTTACCTCTGAGTATTAACCGCAGCGAATTTAACGAAGGATACGCCCTGTTCGCTTTTAATCTCAACCCAGCCAACGACAACGATGCGTTGTCGGTCGTATCGAGCGGTAATTTGAGACTGGAGATGAGATTCAGAGCGCCTTTAGCGAATACCACTACTCTTATCGTCTATGCTTGTTACGATTCTATTCTAGAGATTGACTCTAAAAGACAGGTGCTGGTGGATTATTACTAAACATGGATAATCTTCAGCTAGAGAGTCTTTTGCGGCATCTTCCGAGGAACGTATTTCGTGGCGTGTGGGCTTCCGACCACCTACCCTCTCTGAATCCTTCCTTTAGACCTCCCGCCTACTTCGTGGTCAACACGCACCCTGCCCACATGCCCGGCGAGCACTGGTTAGCATTAACCCTGGAAAAGGAGGGTGAAGCCACATTTTTTGACTCTTACGGATTTCCCCCGGACTTTGCGCATTACCCTTCGACCATCCTGCAGTTTTTGGAAAAACGCTCCAAAAACATCAAGTACCACAGCACTCAGCTACAACAGTCTATATCTACCGTATGCGGTCATCACTGCGTCTATTATCTTTACCACCGAGCCAGAGGCTTATCTTTTGACCAGGTATTGTCTTTGTACAATGAGGAGGACTTGATAAAAAACGATCTTATGGTGTATGACTTTGTGAAAAAATGTGGGTTAAAAATAAAAGCGATTACTGCGGTGGGGCAGGGTTGCTGTTCTTTATCCGCATGTGAATACAAGTTGTGAAAAATGAAAGACTGTACGCATAATGATTCGATTAATTAAACTCTTTATTGACAAAATAATTGTCTCAGACATTTATTATTATTGCGAATACTCGATCCATCGAGGGGATAGAACGATTCGTTTATTGCTCCTGAACTTCTTAGAGGTGAGAGGTGCCGGGGGTGTGATCCATCGCGGGGATAACGAAGCTGAGGTGCTTTTAGGATGTGATTTTAAACCGGTAACGCTACCCTCCTTCAGGGAACGGTATTGTTCTCGAGCGTGCGGGTTATTTACCGAAGATAAAGGGACGTTCAGTTCCGATAAAGTATTCAGAAATTGCGTCCAACCGGTGGGAGGGGGTGTTTTTTTCTTATAGGAGAGAGAAAGATGTTTGAATAAATAGATCATATGAGACCCTTTCGCCGTCTCACCCTTATAAACAAATTCCCCCTTCGAATTCCATCCCCCACCGCTCTCCTTTAATTTCTCGACGATGTACGCTGCGTTCTTGCGTCCCCGAGGGGGTAGGCTTTTCAAAACTTCATCGCCCGTACGGTCGAAATCGCCCCCGTCTGACGCACGCGCGGTTTGAGCGGGAGAAGAAGAGGGGTGTGGATCTCCCACACGGGCGGGGATCCGAGCCCTCTCCTCCTCGTCAACTTCTCCACCCTCTCCATCCTCCGGTCGCTCCCGTAATGTCAGAGTGACTCTACGCTCGTCTCGCCGATCCTGCTTCAGCAACGTCAAATATCTCTGCAACAAAGCGTCGTATTTTTTTATTTTTTCATAAGAACTCAGCCCCGGCTCGTTTAACACCTCCCTCATTTTATCGTTCAAATCGTCTTCGGCCGTTTCTCTGACCGTAGACCGGATCAGACCGCTTAACCAACAGGGTGAGACGAGAAACATTTTCCGAGCTTTCTTCAAAGTCATTTTATTTTTTATTGTCTACTAGAGAGCCCTCCCATAAGATTCCCTATCAGAGGTAATGACGGTCGAGAGCAAAGGTAAAAGAAACCCTCCAGTCTGTTTCTTCGGAACCCTATGTTTGCTCTTTAAACAGGTTTTTTCATCCGCCAACAGCCTGATAATTTTTCTCCACTTTTTGAGTTTTTTGTATTGCGAAGGTGTTAAGGGGATGTTACCCTTGAGAAGGTTTAAAGAGATCTCACACAAGGTTCTGACGAAGTCGGGAGAGCAGTATTCGAGAATCTCTTTACGTTTCCGGGGAGCGGCGTAGTACAGAGCCGCGAGCAAGGGAGCGTTCCTTTTTATACGAGTCGTCATGACGTTTTTGGGACGTACACGGTCGAGCTCTGGTGAGGGAACAGCCCGCTCCTCAACCTGTATCTGTCTGGGCACCCCGGGGTGAGGTCGATGATTAAATAACCGTGAGGATCTCTGGTGGCATCTTCGAAACATTCCAAGAAATAACCCTTTTGTGAAGGAAAGATCTGATGGGCTAATACGCTCACCTGTAGTTTATCCCGAGGGTTTTTAAACAATACCAGATAATTACTGTTCAGGCTGATGGTACGGTTGTGTTTACCTCACTGAAACACGTTTTGAGTCAGCATCATGACGCTCATGTTTCTGTGGTGTCTGTACTGAGTGAAAATTTTAACCACTTCAGGATGTTCGGATGCTTGAAAGATAACGTCATCCAGAATGATCAAATGGTTTAAGTCCTGAGGAAACAGGTTTTCATCTTCGAAAGAATCAGGAAGCCCTTTGACAAATTTTATCTTTTTATTCATTTTCTGCAATTCATCATACATAGGCTGGTAAGAAGTGTAGACCCATACAATGTTTTCGGGTACGACATTCATGACACGTTCAGAACATTCCAGTACACTCTTTACAAAACAGGTTTTCCCACAGCCACTAGGGCCCGCTATTATACAAGAGAAAGGACAGACGAACATGTGTTCGAAATCTGTTTCTTCTATAACCTTGAGATGTGACATTTTATTTATTTATTTGCCCCTCCAAAAAAAAAAATAGATTAATATCCGAATGGCAGAGTAGTACCGTCCGGAAAGAGTTGTCTTTTGTCGTATACAACCCAAAACTTTTTCTGAAATGTCGAGTTTTTTAACGAGAAACCCTTTTTATCACGAGTTATTTCATGCTGTGGGATCTCGATAGCGCCCGGCACCCCTCCCTCCCCGGAGATCTTTAGGTAATCCTCCACCAGATCTCTGACGCTGTCAAAGTTGACTCTCTCACTACATTCTATGGTCTGTGTGATCCCTTTGACGCGCATCACCACTTTTTTTTTATTCTTTGTCTGATAGGCGTAACTCTTGGGCCCCGCTACCGCAAACTCCTGTATGCTATCCCCGTCCAATTCGTCGGTCAGGTCACCTAGGTAATTACCCAATTCTAAAGGAGTCTCCCCCTCCTTCACCACATAAATTAAACTATCCGTGTCTGTGTAAAGAACTCTGTCCCTCAACCTTTCCAGGTAGCTGTACAGTTTGAGACGCGCATGGGCGGTGGTGAATGCGGCTATGAACACATTACTCCTTCTGCCTGGGGGTTGAATGCAACGGTCGCTGAATCTCCACCTGATCAATGCTCTCTGGTCGTCCAGAACATCAAAGTAATCGATCACGTATTTACCGGAAAACAGATAGCTGAAAAACTTTTCAGGATCTGATACTATCTCGGTGCGGAACAGATCGTCTCTCTGAGCAAACTTCCCCCAAAGACTATTGAGACAGAGTTTAGCCACCTGTCTCTTGGCCGGATTCGCCTCTATCTTTTCAGGGTCTAATCGGACCCCCTGATGCTCCAGATACTCACTGACGTACCTCTCCCTGCTGACCGGATCCTTAGCTTCGGGCGGGTAACCGGACGCTTCCTGCTTTCCTTTTAAAAACGCGTGTACGTACCCTGTGAACACAGAGTCGCTGCTTTTATCGAAGTGCCATACCTCCGTGATTTTAGCCACTCTGTAGCCCATCTCCAAGGCTTTGTTAAATTCTACAGTGACCCACACACCCGTCAATGCTCGGGCGTCATCGTCATGCGAGCAAGGGTCTCTCTGCATGCATGATTCTGCACATGTGCGACACAGAGGAAAGAGCAATTTACCGCTCTTGCTTTTGTACAGTAAAACAGGGAAAAAGAGCCCACGAGGCGGGTAGACTGTGGCTCTGATGAGACCGAAGTAATTTCTAGGGTCTCGCCACTCGTGTTCTCTCACCACCGTCACGCGGACGCCATGTTCGGACTCTAACGTCCTCACTCTCTCCTCGCTGTTCAACCATAATTCGCCGAATCTGACGTCTCTCAACGGGCACGTCTCTGCAGGGTCGAAACACGTCGGACACCCGTGGTAAAAGCACCCGTGATATTCCCACGCGTACTTTTCTCCGTCAATCTCGACGTTCCCGCTCCGACATGCGTTCTACCCCATAATCGGAGGCGGGTGGGTAGGGTCCTACGTACTCGAGATGTTCGGCCGAGCTGAATTTATGAGGAAAATACCCCTTGGTCTGATCGGTGAAACCTAAGGCTTTTGGGAAATCGCTAAGACGCATGGGTAGGAAAGACAGAGAGTCTATGAATTTTAGCTCATAATGAGGATCTTCAAAACTGAGGATTTTACTCCCCGTCATGAGAATATGTCGAGGCGATAACCCCTCTTTCAGCATACCTTTCAAAACCAGATAGCTGTCGAACCCTTTGGCGTTGTGAGCGATAAAAACGTTACGTCTGTAGCGCTCATTTCTGAAATACATAAGAAAATGTTTAACGCACCCATGACCGTAAAACCACTTCTCTTCGCCTTTCAATGTTTTTGCATACACCAAAAAAGGTACGTGCACACCGTTCTCTGTGGCGGACGTTTCAAAGTCATAAAAAATCAAATCAGGATGGTCGGCGCTCACGGGGAGAGGGCGAATGTAACACCCGTGGTCGGCTTCCAGCTCCCTCGTTAACGTCTCCCCACAGATTCTACATTTCGGTTTAGCGCAACGATGACCATTTCCTACACGGGTGTTCGGTCCTGTGTTGTAACACAGGCCGCATCTAGCACATTTGTTAACGAGCTCGCAGAGACTGACTGACCTACCCGTTACAAAGTTCCTCTTACCTTCTTTGTGACGGGCGAAACACGCTGGGGAATGACACTTTCTGAGACAGTCCGAGCATTCTACAGGATTGTACTCTTGCATGGGACACTCCCCATTGTTACAAATATGACAATAGCCCCGGCAGGAATGCACATAGGAGCAATTAAAACCCTTGTAGCAATAATTACAGACGAATCGCGTACCTATAAAACCCTTGAGGTTTTTTATCCCGTAATAATGGTTATCCAGTAAAAACAAAAACAAAGTTTGGGAACGGTCGGGGAAATCTGTTTCGAAATGCGAGAGGGTGCTAGACGTTCTGTAAAACACTATGATTTTACGTTCTAAAATGTCTTCGAATTTTCGCACGTCGCTAAAGGCTCGTCCAGACCGACGGCTCGCTGCCACTCTCTAGCTTGTCTCTCGCACTGCCCATCTGTGAAACTGCCATTACACACGTGAGCTAGACTGATGGCGAAGCAGAGCTGATCTCCGCGGTCCTCTGTAACGTACAGGTGACGTCTTTTTTTACATATGATTTTGCAGTCTAAAGTTTTCTCCAACTTACGTTTTCCCCCGCCTCTAGGGTTCCGCACCACCTGAACAATCAGATCCACTCTTTCATTCGCCACAACCCCAGTGTTCGACTGTACTAACCGATCGAGCATATCTTCAAAAACGGGTAGAATATTTTCACCCGTGCCGTCGGTGACTACCGACGCGTGAACTCTTACATTTTCACCCTCTACACTTAACTGTACCAAGTCCCCCCTCCCAGCTACGGCTCTCGCGTCGTCGTCCAATTCCCGAATGAGACCGATCACGTTTTGATAAAACGTAGTGATATCAGACTCGTCCCCTGGCGGAGGGATTGTTAACACGCGTCTCATTTTTACGGTATTAAAATTCTCGTGTGTCGTGACATCGATTTCTCTTTCACCTCCTCCTCCTCGCGTCTCTTCACTATCAGCACCGCTCCCAGCCCCTCCACCCCCTCCTTCTCCCAATTCTACCCCTTCGCCCACGACCCCTCCTTCTGGTACTTCTACCGCTTCGCCCGAGACCCCTCCTTCTGGCACTTCTTCCTCTATTCCCTCCCCCTCACCCTCCACACCTCCTTCTACCCCCTCACCGTGCGGCCCTCTTTCCTCCTCTTCTGTGCTTATAGAACGAATAGCGGCCTCGATTTCCAGAAGTGGATCATCGTGCCTATTTAGACCGAGGATTGCATTTTCTATTGCCTGTAGAGGATCTTGCTGGATCATCGAGGCATTATTGTATATGTCCTGCCGCATGTCTATGCGAAAGGAGGGGCGAATAAGCCGTAACCCTTCTACGCTCAGCCTTAATTCGGCAAGGACCCGTTCTAAAGTCTCATCCATTTTTTTTTTTTTAAATTATATATGTATTTTTTATTTTTTTAAATGATATGTATTTTATATATATATGTATATATATATATATATATATATATATATATATATATATATATGTATGTTTAATATATGTATTTATTTTATATGTTTTATAGTGTTTATATATTTATAGTGTTTTATAGTGTTATGTTTTTGGCTTATCTCGTATGCTTTTACTTTTAACGAGGGGTCTAAATAAAACGTCACACCTCAGGGTTAAATGATTTTTTTTATTTTTTTTGCACACTTTTATTATATAATTTTCCCCTATCTATAACCCAGCATTCACAATGTCAGAAATATTTCCCTGACGCTAACATACATTAGAAAACATGAATTCACAACATCAAAATATAGCTCGACACGGACATGCATTCAAACATTTCACACAAAACCTTTTTCACACGCGTTAGAAAACGTGTCGCTGTAGTCACGAATCAGGTCGCGAATCAAATCGCTCGTTATTTCGGCGAGTCACAAGATTCCGCTGTCACGGTGCTGGCGGGGGCGCTATTCTGGACGGACCCGTTCAGGTCTCGCTTCCTGGTTAGAGACTTTATATACGTATAGGTATATAAAGAAGAAATACAGATATATACAACATATATATACCATATATATAAATATATATACCGTTATTCCCTCGTTGAGGAAACCTGCGCTTAAACAGAGGTCTAGTGGGACTCTGGCGCTCTCTCCGACATCGCTCTGCTTCCTGATTCGGTTCTGGGCCGTTATCCGATTCGGTCTCTGCTTCGGTCTCTGTTTTAAAAAAGAAGGCTCGTATCAAAAAAAAAACTTATTCAGACACACACACACACTCGCGCGCACGCACACACACATATATAAAACACACCGTTAATCACGCTTTGAGATCCACGACCCCATTCCCTGGTTGAACACGCGGGTGATTCGACTGAATCTGTAGAGGATTAGAAGAAGAAGAATGTCTAATGATCCTTTATATTTATATATATATATATATGAATAATAAATTTTGAAATAATACAAACCTGTAAATAATCGCTTCACTAGAGACGCTGTCTTACTGACTAATCTCCGTCTCTTCGCTCGCTGAGGCGCGTCACAGGCTTTTAAGACGGGTGTCACGCTCGCAACTTGCAGCCTCACCGGTCTCGGAGTTGTTGATATTTCTATTACGCCATTTCCGCTTCTCAGAGGAGAGGAGGGAACGCGACGATCTCGCGAGATCGCTGGCGAAGCCCCTGTTAGAATCAAATCCAAATCATCCGCGAGACTGTCGCTTCCCGATCCTCTCGCAAACTCATCAGGATTAATTCTGCGTGTAAAATCTGTCACGCGTAGTAAAAAAAAAAAAACTTTTTTCACCAGGACTAAATAACAGAGGCCAAAAACAAAAAAACACAGAGAGAGATACGGTACCTGGGTCTGTCTGAGTGAGGCTAATACCCTCTAGTTCTTCAGCTGTAACTTTATTAAAGAGAAAAACATATTTAAAAAAGTACAGAAGAGTTAAAATAAAAGAGAAATTAATAGAAAAGCTTACCCTGATACTCAGGCACCTGGTGAATTTCAGCTTGAACTTTTAAAGCTGAGAATACATAAAGTGTTTATTTAAACAATGTTTTTAAGAGAAAAGAAATACCTTATAATTTCAACAAGTTTTCTTACCATGAGCCATCATGTCGATCCCCGAATTTCTTCATGGAAAATGTTAGTCCGTCTCGTTTCTTATATACCCTAAAATTCTTTTCCCACCGAAACACCTGTCACAAGTTCTCGAGCAACCATATACACCTGACGCATCATATCATCGCTTTAGAGGGTGGAGGGGTAGACTGTCACGGCCCCTCAGTCAACACGTGCTCTGCGGCCGCAGAGAATCAGAATGAATGAATCCTGGTACATGAATTAAAATATAATTTTCAGCTGACAAAAGAGAGTATGAGGATATTTTCATAAAATAAAATATATGCTTTTATTTTCATAAAATATATTTTCAGAATATGAGGATCACGCTGGGAAACAGAATAAAATGTGATGCTCGAATTAAAATCTATTTTTTTGCATATAACAGAGATACCGTATATGTTGCAAAAATAAATAAATAAAGTATTAATAAAAGACCCGAAATCGCATGATACAGGGGAAAAGGGAAAAAAAGTTCATCACTACGACCATCAACTTTGACTAGCTTCAAATAAATCACTTATACACAGCAGTAACAAATAAATAATTTGTACATTGTGCATTAAATGTTCCCCGTATGCTTGTTGGTAAAACGTGGCTAAATATAAATAGCGATACTAACCTAACTGATGCTAAGCACTGGATTTTTTTTTGCTAAACTCTTCCAATTGGAAAAAAAAGAAGAATCTCATCGGTCGAAAGGGGGGCGGGACTACCCGCCACGGTGTGCTCTGATTGGATAAAAAGGGGAGGGACTTCGTGACGTGGCGCACTCTGATTGGATGAAAAACTGTCAAAATGCAGTTTGATGAAAGGGGGTTAGTTTATTCTCTCTAACGAGTGTTCTGTGTTGCAGTGAGCTGGGTCAAGGTTAAGGGTGAGAGAGAGGAACACCTCTGGAGAGAGAGCCCCGATCCAGCACAGAGCCATGTGCATGCAAGTGTATGTGTGTGTGGAACTTAAATAGACCAAGGAAAGCAGAAAAGAAACTGAGAATAAAAGGCCCCTGAGTTGTTCTAAGCCTGCCTCCTGCTTCCTCATTTTTGCCCAAACCCAGGAGATAGCTACACACCGGCGCAATGGTCATTGACCGCAAGGTGAGCATGCAGCACGTGATTAGGGAACGGCACACTTGTGGGACTTGCAATGCCTTCTTTTCTTTCTTTAATTATATTATTGGAAAATAAATGCCAGTAATATTCTTCAAAGAGACTGCATCTCAATCTTGTAAGTCAAGACGTATCAGCATCCCCATAAAGTAACCAAGGACTGGGCAAACCAAAAGGTGTTTGGTGTACAGCTCATGTGGGTTGGAAGTCGTAGTACATGGTGGCCATTTCTGTAGGCCGCAAAGCAGTGTGGGAACTGTGGTTCTTGGCGGCCATGTTTGTAGACCATGATGCTTCTTGGAAGTTGTAGTGACAAAAATTTTGTTTATTTGTAAATTGTTTATTTAAATTGTCTAAAAATGCAGTAACAATTATGCAACTTCATGTCCAATATCCAATGGATATGGCTGTAGCAGAAAAACAGTCCAGTGTGAAGATGTTACAGATTATGAGGTAATTTTTAGTGCTTGTAAAAGTATGAATAATTTATGTTAAATCTATCTATTGTCTGACTAGATGGTTTATGTGGTCAGCTGGTTTTGGCTTTTGGTTAGCTTTATGTTTCAAAAATTTTATTTTTTCTTTGATAGACTCTCCCTGTACAAATCTGATGATATTGTCATTCTGAGTGATGGGAGTCCCTCAAGAAAGGAGCAGCAAACTGAAAATGAAGCCAAAAAATAAGTTTATTTGCATGATATAATTGTACCGCAACAATTTTAACCAAGCTTTTAAAAAATAATCTGAAACCTTATATATGAAACCTCCTGCAAGTAAACTGACCTCTAACCCAGGGAGGGATACTGGCACTAAGAGTGATATAATGGCAGATGAAACCTGGTGGGGAAGCAGTCATCAGGGAATATAATAGGGCCAACGACTTGACTGGCAGTACCAGATGATCGATATTCTTAGTGCAGATATGACTGTGAAACACGGGTAAAATTTATTTGAAAATTTAGCCCAACTGTGGAGAGAGAGGCTTAATTCATCTTAGAGATCAACAGTGCAGAGAAGCCATCTCTCTGATGAAGCATACATCAGAGGAGGATTCTATCAAAGTTAAGATGAAAGAAATATTTCTGTATTTCTGTCACAAGATGGTTCAAGCCTGTCAGATGCCCCAACTAGCTATAGTGAACAAGACTTTTCTGTCTGTCATGTTGCCTTTTACAGATTGAACAGGATTTTGTCATGATTTTTGGTGGAAAAAATATCAGGCAGGTTTTTTGGAGAGATGGCCATCTATATTCAAGCAGGTCAAGGTTATTTAGCACAGCAAGGGGCTTCACTTTTCCCTGTACCTTCAGGAGCTGATTAATGCAACAGAATCGGTGCCAAAGGATCTTGATGGAGATGATGCAGGTTAGACTAGCAGAACCCATTGGACAATTGTGTGGGTATAGCAGTGCTTTTTTGTACTGTGAAAGCCACTGGTAAATTTTGTATAGTTATTACAGTTTTACTTGCATGTTAGGGATGAAACAATGACCTTCCTTCAGTTCCTCTTCTCCATTTGATACCACCTTCACCACAAGGCCACAAGAGGCCCGGGAAGATTTCAAGCTGAGAAGCCTCTGGTCATCTTTAAAAGGCTAGTTTTGACTTGTCAGTAGATGTATATACCTACATTCTATAAGGGAACAGTCTATGACTTGTCAGCTGATTATATGCATTTTATTTAATGGCACCTTTCAAAACACCCAAGGGCACCTCACAAGCAGGCAAAAATAAAAATACAAATACAAATCACTACACAAGACAAAGGCACACAACAAACACTCAGCATATACAAATAAAATAAAGACTCAGTAAAACATATTATAAAAATTAAATTTTTAGATTTTAGATTAAAATGGAAAAGTCAAATTTGAGAATCGTTGTCAAATTATCTGGTGGTGTTTTGAAGTCACCAATATATTGATTATATCTTTAGGCTGGTACCAATATACAGTCAGGTCCATAAATATTGGGACATCGACACAATTCTAACATTTTTGGCTCTATACACCACCACAATGGATTTCAAATGAAACAAAACAGATGTGCTTTAACTGCAGACTGTCAGCTTTAATTTGAGGGTATTTACATCCAAATCAGGTGAACGGTGTAGGAATTACAGCAGTTTGCATATGTGCCTCCCACTTGTTAAGAATAATAATCATAAATCAAACTTTCACTTTTTAATACTTGGTTGCAAATCCTTTGCAGTCAATTACAGCCCGAAGTCTGGAACGCATAGACATCACCAGATTCTGGGTTTCATCCCTGGTGATGCTCTGCCAGGCCTCTACTGCAACTGTCTTCAGTTCCTGCTTGTTCTTGGGGCATTTTCCCTTCAGTTTTGTCTTCAGCAAGTGAAATGCATGCTCAATCAGATTCAGGTCAGGTGATTGACTTGGCCATTGCATAACAGTCCACTTCTTTCCCTTCAAAAACTCTTTGGTTGCTTTTGCAGTATGCTTTGGGTCATTGTCCATCTGCACTGTGAAGCGCCGTCCAATGAGTTCTGAAGCATTTGGCTGAATATGAGCAGATAATATTGCCCGAAACACTTCAGAATTCATCCTGCTGCTTTTGTCAGCAGTCACATCATCAATAAATACAAGAGAACCAGTTCCATTGGCACCCATACATGCCCACGCCATGACACTACTACCACCATGCTTCACTGATGAGGTGGTATGCTTAGGATCATGAGCAGTTCCGTTCCTTCTCCATACTCTTCTCTTCCCATCACTCTGGTACAAGTTGATCTTGGTCTCATCTGTCCATAGGATGTTGTTCCAGAACTGTGAAGGCTTTTTTAGATGTCATTTGGCAAACTCTAATCTGGCCTTCCTGTTTTTGAGGCTCACCAATGGTTTACATCTTGTGGTGAACCCTCTGTATTCACTCTGGTGAAGTCTTCTCTTGATTGTTGACTTTGCCACACATACACCTACCTCCTGGAGAGTGTTCTTGATCTGGCCAACTGTTGTGAAGGGTGTTTTCTTCACCAGGGAAAGAATTCTTCGGTCATCCACCACAGTTGTTTTCCGTGGTCTTTTGGTGTTGCTGAGCTCACCGGTGCGTTCCTTCTTTTTAAGAATGTTCCAAACAGTTGTTTTGGCCACGCCTAATGTTTTTGCTAGCTCTCTGATGGGTTTGTTTTGTTTTTTCAGCCTAATGATGGCTTGCTTCACTGATAGTGACAGCTCTTTGGATCTCATCTTGAGAGTTGACAGCAACAGATTCCAAATGCAAATAGCACACTTGAAATGAACTCTGGACCTTTTATCTGCTCATTGTAATTGGGATAATGAGGGAATAACACATACCTGGCCATGGAACAGCTGAGAAGCCAATTGTCCCATTACTTTTGGTCCCTTAACAAGTGGGAGGCACATATGCAAACTGTTGTAATTCCTACACCGTTCACCTGATTTGGATGTAAATACCCTCAAAATAAAGCTGACAGTCTGCAGTTAAAGCACATCTTGTTCGTTTCATTTGAAATCCATTGTGGTGGTGTATAGAGCCAAAAATGTTAGAATTGTGTCGATGTCCCAATATTTATGGACTTGACTGTACAAGAACACCTCAATGCAATTGAAGAGAGAACACAGCTCTACCTCCTAGCCATAGGAATGAATAAGAAGAGCATCCATGGATATTTCATTATCCTGGGCAAGAAAGCAATACCATGCAATGCAAATTTGTTAGTGCTCTTGGTGCATTTGATGAGCTATTTAACGCCCACTTTGTGTTTGGTGCCTCTTACAGCAAGGTACTGCATAACTCACACCTTTATTCAAACAACTGTTTTTCAAAGAGAGCCCAACGGTTGTTGTGCTGAGGACCACATTCCTACATTAATGACCTGACTGAGAGCTAAACTGCTTTGTTTTGTATATTCTTTGTATTTGGAAAACTTGCTAGTTAGACATCTCAAGATAATTCATGGTCTGTTGCCTGGCAAAGCAATTTGTTTAATATGTGGACCTTAACAGGTTCCTGTCTTGGGTTTGGTACATTTACAGGGTTTAGGAAACATTTGAATAGAATTCATATGGGAAAAAGCAGTTCTATTCATCTCTGAAGCTGGTGATGCAGTTACAGGGCAACCAAGCAGTACTGATGACATGGCAATATGTTCCAATAATAGTCCCTTTCCAGTATCCAGCAAGAGCACTGAGCATCAGCTATAGAGCATGTAGGTGTCAGTCATGCTATAGACAAAATGTTTGCAATGTCTATGGAAGAAGCAGTACAAGAGATTCTGGATTAGGCTAAGAGATGGCTCTAAAGTGATTACCTTTTCAGAACACAGAAACTCAAAATAGAATTTAACAGTCATTTAAGGACATTGGAAACCCTTTCACTTTATGAAATGCCATATCTAAAAGAAAGACTATTTTTCAGAGAAATGGGGAATTGTCAAGCCAGTGGAGAAAGTGCTTGGATTTAGATTTGATAACAGAAGAAATGAGAACTGGCACATATGATCAGGTGATAGTGATGGATGTTTGCCTATGTACCAATTCTGGAAACGTTACTGTCTATTTTTAAAAACCATAGCATCGCAAGCAGGCTGAAGGGGGTATACCTTCCAAACATGGTATTTTTTTCATGGCAAAACGTACACCCTCCTTCAAGTCTATATTTTATTTATCAGGGCCTAAATAACAATTGTGTGGTCCTCATCAACTTCACAATTGTCTTTTAATTGTTACTTGTATGTAGTCATTTCTTCCAAAAAGTAAACCACCATTCAGAAACCAGGTGGCGAAAAAATAAGGACACCCTATAATTCAGTAACATGCAAAACCACCTTTAGCAACAATAACTTCAAGTAATTTTTTTTCTGTATGAGTTTATCAGTCTCTCACATCATTGTAGGATTTTAAGTGAACAGGCAGCAAGAAAATCATAAAACAATGAATCATAGCAAACAGACACTGAGGAGCTGAGTTAATTATTGCCTGCTTAATTTCAGCTATCCTGTGAACAACAAAGCAAACATTAGAACATCCTTGCACAGAGGATGAATCATCTCAGCCAAAAGAAACCCTGTCAAACCTACTGATTTAGGGCACTGGCCAAGACTGGATGGCTGGTCAACAGGATAACATCCAAGGACCCTCAGCCATAAATCTGATAACCTAAGGCCAAAAGGGGGTTGACTTGCCCAGGGAGGCCTCAAGAAAGAATCAACACAAGCTGGTCTTCTGGACTGAGACCCTTTGTTCTTTCCCCCAGGAACACAATTATCACCCCGGTCTCACCACCAGTCACACATTCCACGGAACCCAGCTTTAAGAGCTTTAAGAGCTTTAAGAGCTTTAAGACTATTCACAACAGCTTATAAATGTCTTGTTTGGTATTTGTGTGATTGTTGTGTAATTTCCTAAGAGTTGGGATAAAGTAAATTTGAGTACAGTGTTATTACATCCATATTACAAAATTCATTCATAACCAAAGTCTAACTTTGCCTTGTGGAAAGTTTGCAAAGCACATAAGTAAGTTAATTAGTGTCAGAGGAGGAGAATGCAGTTTACATCCCACCCTATGATCATGCTGATTGGAACAAGCACTTTGGGGTCGGCCCAGCTGGAAAGGGCTAAAACACAAAGGAAGGTCTGAGCTCTCTTCTGCAAACATCTTCAAGGAGCTCTCTTCTACAAATGCCTTCTGAGAGTTCTCTTCAACCAACACCTTGGAGTCTTCATCCATTAACAATTCAAGGCTCCGCATCCAGACTGGTTCCTGTAAAGCCTCCAACTCCCACCTTTCCACCACTGAGAACCACTCATCAATGCTTTTCAACCTGCCTACAAGACTCCGCTAGGTGCGCGCTTCACTCCATTCATCATCCTGATTGGTCTTCTGAGACGCCACTCAAAAGCAATCAGACCGCTGACGCATACAAGAGACAATGTAAACGCAAGTACAGTACCTCCAGATTCTAGCTGAACTGGTGCTTTTCATTTAAAGTTTAAAGCCCTTCTAAATGAAAACAAGGTTAAATTGATAAGTTGTTTGTTTGTTCAGGTCATGGTCTGATTAATAGCATACAGTCCTAGAAACTAGGGACTTCATTCATTCTCTGTTCAAAACCTTCTCTGTTTGAACTTTGTGTGTATGTGCGTGTGTGTTTATGTGTTAGATTAGTTTCTGTGTTTTAGAATAGTTTAATAAAGTCTCATCTGATTTTTAAAGGCAAGTGTCTCGTGTCTCTGTGCTTATAATTTACTGCCTTAAACTGTTGATCTTGTTACTGTACTCTTAATATAGTGTTTTCCCTATATTTAGGATATTATTGCCAGTGGCCATGGATGTAATATCTTATGCACAATTAATAAATACACTAATTTCACCTTCACTGCAGACTGTCATCACTGGACGAATACTTGATCAGCTATTAAAATATTAAGTTTGCAAAGTTCCCCCCTCTGAGCTGATCTGCTAATTTTCTACATATTTTGGTGGAGAATGTGGGCAGCTTAACCTAAACGACTAATTTCCTACATATTTTGGTGGAGAATGTAGACGGCTTAATCTAAACAGCTAATTTCCTACATCATTTTGGATAAATTTTGTCCCACTTTCCTTTACAACATTGCTTCAGTTCATTGATGTCTGAAGAATATTCTGGTATAAAGACGAGTGCATTGTTGTCTCAGTTACTGCAAGTTTCCCAGGTCCTGTGGCTGCAAGACAAGCCGAAATCATCACCCCTCCACCACCATGCTTGAACGTTTGGTTTTTTGCCGAACCTGGCACTGTGCATGATGACCAAACATCTCCACCTTGGTCTCATCATTCCAAAGGATATTGTGACAGAACTTTTGTGGTTTGTTCAGATGTAATTTTGCAAATCTATGTTGTGCTGCCATATTCTTTTTGGAGAGAAAGTTTTTTTTCCTAACCACCCTTCCATGAAAACCATACTTGTTCAATCTTTTTGTGATTGTACTGTCATGAACACAAACATTCAATGTGCTTACAGAGGCCTGTAGGTCACATGATGTAGCTCTTGGGTTTTTCTTTATATCTCTGAGCATTAAAGGATCTGACCTTGGACTGAATTTGGTGGGAAGATTGGCAACAGTCTTCAAGTCTCTACCTATCTAAACAATCCTCCTCACTCTAGAATGGTGAATTTTTAATTGTTTGGAGATGGCCAACTCTCCCCAGACTAATGAGCAGCAACAATTGCTTCTCTGAGGTCATGACTTTGCTTTTATAGAGGTAGTCACACTTCTTGATTATTAACTATTCCTGTGCAGTTCGTTAGTAACACCTGGCTGCTAACTACTCTTTTCATAATTGTGGAAGTAGGAAGGGTGTACTTATATTTTTGCACCTGGTTTCTAAATGTTGATTTACGTTTTGGGAAAAAATCACTACCCAGCATTAAAGGAGTCAACAAAATATTTTGTGTGTGTGGGTTTTTTTTTTGTCACCTGAGATTGTTTGTTTGTTTACAGAAGTTGGTGAGGACCACACAATTGTTATTTAGGTTCATGACTGTACATAAGGAAGCATCCTCTGTTTGCCACAAATAAAAATGCACCACAAATTCAGCTATATTATGATGACTTTGAGACAGCCAGTCCATTGGGAGTGAAGAAGGGTATTCATAAATTAGGTGTAATATATTTTACTTTGAGAAATTTTCCACAACAGTTTAATTCATCTTTAGTGACCATATATTTATGTGCACTTTTCCACAAGCAGGACATAAAAATATACAGATTTGATGCACTACTAGAGCCTCTTGTGTCTGACTTAAAAGTCCTTGAGACCAAGGTTATAGAAGTGCTTAATGGTAACAGCAGTGCGCATGAGCAGGTGAAAATCTTGGGTTACACGGCCTGTTAGGATTTGTTGACTCCTTTAATGCTGGGAATTCCCGGAAAGTGTTCTATGAAGATGATCCAAAAGTGGCATTGAGAACAGGTTTCATACACTTAAAACACTGTGAAGCTATACAGTCAAACTCAACAATACCTCATGTTAATAGCATGAAATGTGCACGCCTACTGAACACCCTGCAGTACTTCAGTGTATCAGATAATTTTCCACAAGCAGGACATAAAAATGTCGTTTGTCAATTTTTCTTAAAAGTCACAGAGTGATTTCTATTCTCTATGTAATTAAATGACTGTATTCTATCATTCACTTCTTTTTCTGCCATAAAGCTAGCCTGTATATAACACAACAGAAGTTTTAATTCAAATCGTGCAACTCCTGACATTTTGGAAGGAGTCACTCTGTGACTTTTAAGAAAAATTGAAGAGGCGTCGAAGATCTTGATGAAGAAGAGGTTTATTTACAGCACAGCAGCAACAAAGTACATGAAGCACCTTGGATCCACCGGAATCAGAATGAATGCTGATCATCATTTACTCAAGCGTTTTTTACTAGTTCACCCTAATCTTCCCGCTTACAATGTAAATGAGGTTTCATCCTAATGTAAATTAAGAACAACACTCAAGGTGATACCCTTCCGTTGCCAACCCATTTCTACTGTTCCAGATGTGCTCTCCCCAATGGTAGGGTGATAGGATTATCTAGAGTCAGAAAGACGTCTGACTTTCTGACTGGCAATCACGATTGAATACTCTTTATTCAAATGATGGTTCTCAATGTCCGACTGCCACTCCCATTCTACAGTTGGTTTTGTGTCGTTCAGACGACACTATTCACACATTGTTGATATCAAAATACACTTTCTCTATGTTAATTAAGCCGTTTTGGGATTGGGATTTGTTCTCTCACCCACTTCGGATTGGAAGCTGGGTTGGGGCAGACCACATTTCTTACAGTCCCCACTTTGATGCTCTTGGCCCAAAAGAAGCATCACATCCACTCCCTTTTCACCTTTTCATACCTCCCTATAGGGCAGGTGCCCAGTGGCGGGGAAGCCCTGCCTTAGGTTGACCCCATCTGGCCACTGGAGAATCTTACCCATCATTAGGTCATCACCTCCTGCACACTGGTTACAGCTCCATCCAGTTAGGCAAAATCAACATAAGGTCTTTTTTAAAAATTTGGTACTGTATCAAATATTCTTGGGTTGGAAGAGGAGCATTCAGGAACCAACAAAGCCAACGAGAACGTCCTAAAGTGATCATCGAGCTATCTTCAATTTGGTTTCTTAACATAGAGCACATACAATACAACATAATGCATTGGCAAACAATACAGAAAATAAATACTCAAACAGCGGTTTTAAGGTTACATCCCAGATTAGACCTGAATAGGCAATAGCTAAGTCTCCATCGTGCATTTGTTTTGTCAGCAACTTATCCTTTCCTTCAAGCCCTTGTTGAGTCTTAACAATGTGGCTATCTTTTCTTTGCATCAATGACATTAGCATATTGTCGAGTTTCTGTAATTCTGGAATGTTTTCCACAAAATCTTGTTGTTTCTCTGGATCAGATGACATCATCTGTTGTGTAGTATTTACATATGGAAAGTAATAATTTCTATGGACCATGTTAAATCTGGTTTGACTGATTGAACATAGATTCTGATTATCATTTTCAAAGATGGAAAATAGTCCAGGGTCGTTGTAACACATGCATCCATGTCTGGAGACCACAATGTCAGGTTTACTTGGACATGGATCCAATGTACGTTGTTGATCAGCACGCCTTGATACGGTTTCGTCACTATGGCAGAAAGGGGGTGCTGGTTGCAGCTCCGGGCATTCTTGCATCATCACCATCACTGGAAGAACCACTGCCATGATCCATGGCCACATCTTTATTTCTCTTTGGTTAGGGGATTCTGAAAAACACATGCAAACAGAAAGAATTGCCCCCCCACACAGCAAACAATCTAAAAACAGCCAACTAAAAAGATAGGAATAAAACATTACAAAGTCATAAGCTCACTTGCTTTTATATATGTGGCTTTGTAGGATTGCCAGTCAAATTTTTGTATGATTTTAACTGATCGATGTGGAAACATTTCTTCATGGGTTGTCTGTTTTTAGACTTATGACAGATCTGGAGTTTTGTCCAGGGGTCTTAGGCAAGGCCTGTAGGTCTCAAACAGCCCTTCTTTTTAACTACATATTTTGGTGGAGCCTAGACAGGCCGGAGCCATCCCAGGTCTGTTGGGTGTAAAGGAATGCCTTTGTTCTCGGTGTGGTTGTAGAGACAGTTAGTTTCCTTAATTTGATAGTCTTGATTCCTACACAAAGTTAACACCAGGAAAGCATGCTGTCCAGACAACATCCCTGGATGTGTGCTAAAAGTCTGTGCTAACCAAATAGCACCAGTCTTTACCACCACTTTTTTAACCTCTCCCTCAGCCAGAGTGTTGTCCCCACTTGTTTCAAGTCCTCCACCATCATTCCTGTCCCCAAAACTGCCCATCCTGCCTCCCTGAATGACTACCATCCTGTAGCACTCACTTCTATAGTGATGAAGTGCTTTGAAAAGCTGGTTAGAAACCACATCTGCTCCCTCCTTCCCAGCTGCCTAGACCCATTACAGTTTGCATACCGGTCCAACAGGTCCACAGATGACGCCATCAACTACACCCTACACACTGCCCTCTCTTACCTCGACCAGAGGAAAGGGAACTATGTGCGAATTCTGTTTGTGGGTTACAGTTCCGCCTTTAACACCATCATCCCCTCTCAACTCTGCAAAAAGCTCCAAGACCAGGGACTAAACTCCTCCATCTGCCACTGGATTCTGGACTTCCTGACCGGACACCCCCAAGTGGTCAGGATGGGAAACCACACCTCCTCCGCACTCACCCTCAGCACTGGTGCTCCTCAGGGTTGTGTCCTCAGCCCCCTGCTGTACTCCCTCTACACCAGTGACTGCACGGCCACACACAGCTCCAACAGGCTGGTGAAGTTCGCCGACGACACAGTGGTTGGAGGCCTCATCACCAACAATGACGAGAAGGCCTACTTAGAGGAAGTGAGTATCCTCTCCACATGGTGTCGGAATAGCAATCTCTCCCTGAATGTCACCAAGACTAAGGAGATGATTATTGACTACAGGATGAAGCAGATGAGGAACTACAGCCTGCTGTTGATCAATGGGGCCACGGTCGAGAGGGTGAGCAGCTTCATATAGCTTGGGGTCCATCTCACAGAAGACCTGTCATGGACTACACACACAAACAGCTTGGCGCCAAGAGTGCACCAGCATCTCTACCATCTCTGATGTCTGGCCAGGTTCAGGGTCTCTCACAGGGTGCTGAAGGCTTTCTACACTGGGGCTGTGGAGAGTCTTCTCACTGGAAACATCACCACTTGGTTCGGAGGCACCACGGCCAAGGACCGGAATGTACTGAGTGGTAAGGGCAGCGGAGAAGACCATCAGGACTTCTCTCCCCTGCATCACACACATCTACAACCAGTGATGCAGGACCAGGGCCAGGAGGATTGTAAAAGACTCTCACCACCCCAGGAACAGTCTATTCTCAGTGCTCCCATCTCAACCATGCCATTCTTCATCATAAACTGGCAAGCAGCCTTCTAATCTTCTTCTAGTCAACTTATACGAAGCAAAAACAGGCTGAAGTGCATTTGCAATTTTCCCTTTTTTGTTCTTGGGAATTTTGGGATAGCTTTCAAACTTAGAGATAGTCCATTCATATGGCTTATCAACAATGTTCTCTATTCCATCAAACATACCCTGTGATCCGTGTTTGGCGATGTATTTGACAATCATCTCTTCCATTTCTAATTCTTATTGAATTAGGTGTCGTAATTTAATAGCTGTTCACAACGTTTCCTTCTCAGTGATTACACGTTATCTAGTTACTTTAAGATATATGTGAATCTATTTACTACTACTCCTGTACTTTGTACACTATGGATTGGAAATATCAACACTGTGTTAGGTTTCTGAACTTCTCGGTCTCACTGCTTCGGACACAGCCACACTCTGTTGGGCCTCAAAAGGTCAACTATTCTAACATTCAAGAACAGTGTAAAGTATAATAGTATAGTCAGACACAGCCACACCATGTCAGGTGTTTGTGTTAAACTTTAAAACAGTTTCCTTTAGCCACGGTTCTTTTGAGCTTAAACAATCTCTACCAAATTTAAAACACTGCCACAGTGCGTCACGCTTAATATAAAAGATTCTGTTACAGTTCAGAAATAATTCTGCGACCACACTGCGTCGGGTCCATTCAGTTACTTTCGAATTTCCAACAGAATTATAACAACAGACAATTTAACTTACGTTAGAAACTTCAACTTTGTTTCAGTTACTTTAGAAACAACAGATCTGATACATCTGATACATACAGCTGGGGGTAGAGCTTTCTCTTACAAAGCCCCACAGTTATGGAACAGCCTTCCACTTAGTGTTCAGGGCTCAGACACAGTCTCAGTGTTTAAGTCGAGGCTGAAAACATATTTGTTTAGTCAAGCCTTTTGTGAATAGTTTTCTTAGGTACAGGAGCAGGTCTGGAGGGTTTCACAGGCATAGAGTGTTGTGGCGAACTGGGACGTTTGGATGCTGTCGCCCCCTCACTCTCACACGTTCACTCAGGTTTGTCGACGGTGGAGTGGCTGGCTGCCTTATGTCCCAGGGTGCCTTCATGTCTGTGTTAGCTTCTGGCTCTCCCTTTTAGTTATGCTGTCATAGCTAGTCTTGCTGGAGTCCCTGCTTGCACTCTGCATGCAAAGTACATCGTGCTTAATCATTAGAGGACAAAAGCTCACCTAACAATCTTTTCCTTTCTCTCCATCTCTCTCTCTCCCTCACTCTCTGTCCGGACTTCTTACTAAAACTGTGATGAATTTATTGGTTGCACAATTGCACTATTTGTCCATATAGTACACAATAGAAGGGATTTATTTATAATCGCACTATCCGTTGCACCCAGATGAGGATGGGTTCCCTTTTTGAGCCTGGTTCCTCTCAAGGTTTCTTCCTCATATCATCTCGGGGAGTTTTTCCTTGCCACCATCGCCACTGGCTTGCTCATTAGGGAGAAATTCACGGTGATAAATTCAAATATTTACAATATATTTTTGCGGATCCATTTATATCTGTAAAGCTGCTTTGTGACAATGTCCATTGTTAAAAGCACTATACAAATAAAATTGAATTGAATTGAATTGAATACATTTCTACCACCACATTACATTGGGTTGATTCAGTTCCATTACAATCTTAAACAGAATTTGTATAGAATAGGCTTAAGAGCAACTCCTGCTAATGCTGAATAAACTAAATTGTCTTCTCCCCTTAGGAATTTTCTTTTCTAGATTTTTTTTAAACAAGGGTTCCCTGACAAAAAACAGCATAAAAGAAAGAAAACTGCTTTTTCTTACCTTTCCCCACCTTTTTTTGGAAAATCCCTGCTGGGTGGCTTGCCAATGTAAGAAAAATTGAAGAGGTGTCGAAGATCTTGTTCGAAGATCTCAAGTCAAGTCAAGTGGAATTTAATGTCATTTCAGCCATATACAAGTACATAGTGAAACGAAACAACGTTTCTCCAGGACCAAGGTGCTACATAAGAAACACAACAACACAGAACTACAAGGGACTACATAAATTATACAATAAAGTGCACAAGTGCAAACATGTGCAGACAGTACAAAACAGTACAAGACAGTACAACCCCTGGCAAAAATTATGGAATCACCACACTTAGAGTATGTTCACCCAGCTTTTTTACTTGATAGCAAACAAACAAATCACAGATATATACAGACTAAGGAAGATGTCAAAGCATCAGCATAGAAAACTCAAAGCACTATGCCTTGAAAATAGAAAATGCACAACAAAACAAATGAAAAACAAATGGGCGGAAACAGGAGTCAATGTTTGTGACAGAACTGTAAGAAACCGGCTGAATGAAATGAGATTTACATATAGAAAAGCCAAAAGAAAACCAGGACTAACACCAAAACAGAAGAAAAAAAGGTTACAGTGGGCTAAGGAGAAGCAATCATGGAGTGTGGATGATTGGATGAAAGTGAAATTCAGTGATGAATCATGAATCTGCATTGGCCAAGGAGATGATGCTGGAACTTTTGTCTGGTGCCGTTCTAACAAAACATATAAAGATGACTGCCTGAACCAATCAAATTTCCCAACTCATTTATGATATTGGGTTGCATGACAGGTAAAGGACCAGGGGAGATGGCAGTCATTACCTCAGCAGTCAATGCACAGTTGTACAGTGAAATTTTGGACATTTTCTCATTCCATCCATAGAAAATAGGTTTGGTGATGATGAAATAATTTTTCAGGATGACAATGCATCTTGCCACAGAGCAAACAGTTTTAAAGCTTTTTTCAGGAAAGGCCTATCAACTCAATGACATGGCCAGCAAACAGTCCGGATCTCAATCCAATTGAAAATTTATGGTGGAAAGTAAAAAAACTGGTCCATGTTAAGGCTCCAACCTGCAAAGCTGATCTGTCAACAGCTATTCGAGAAAGTTGGAACCAGATTAATGGGGAATATTGTTTTTCATTAGTGAGGTCTATGCCTCAAAGAATAAAAGCCAGAGAAGGAGCAACAAAGTATTAATTGTGTTTTTTTTTTGTTGATGATTCCATAATTTTTTCCTCAACATTGAGTGATTCCATAATTTTTTCCTCTACTTGATTTGGAAAAAGACATGCCATTAATAAAAAAAAATGTCCTTGAATTTTTTTTTTATGTATATTTCACAAACCAGAATGCTAAGCTATTGAACAAAACCTTTTTTGTGTCATATCTGTGATTTGTTTGTTTGCTATCAAGTAAAAAAGCTGGGTGAACATCCTCTAAGTGTGGTGATTCCATAATTTTTGCCAGGGGTTGTACAATGACTACTGGGACAGACAATGAGCATAGTAAGTCCCAGTGCAGCGCCGACCAGTACACAGTTCTATTTAAAGTGAACCTAGTGACAATAGTGCAAATAGTACAAGAGTACAAAACAAGTAGCTACAATAGTGTAAACATAAGTGTAGCAGCCTATGAACAGAATAATATAATGAGTAATGTAGCAGCATAAACATGTGCAAAAACTTGCAAAAAAATTGCAGAGAGGATGCTTAGTTGTGTGTATATTGGTATGTGGGTGTATTCCTTCAGTCCAGTTTCTGAGTATTGGAGGTATGTGTGTGTGTTCCTTCAGTCCAGTTACTGATTACTGAGGAGTCTGATTGCATGGGGAAGAAACTATTGCACAGTCTGGTCGTGAGGGCCCGAATGCTTCGGTACTGTTTACCAGACGGCAGGAGGGTGAAGAGTGTGTGAGAGGGGTGTGTGGGGCCATCCACAATGCTGGTGGCTTTGCAGATGCAGCGTGAGGTGTGAATGTCTGTGATGGAGGGAAGAGAGACCCCGATGATCTTCTCAGCTGTCCTAACTATCCGCTGAAGGGTCTTGCGATCCGAAACGGTGCAATTCCCAAACCAGGCAGTGATGCAGCTGCTCAGGATGCTCTCGATAGTCCCTCTGTAGAACATGGTGAGGATGGGGGGTGGGAGATGTGCTTTCTTGAGCCTTCGCAGAAAGTAGAGACGCCGCTGGGCTTTCTTCATTATGTAACTGGTGTTGAGCGACCAGATGAGGTTCTCCTCCAGGTGAACACCAAGAAACTTGGTGTTCTTGACGATCTCCATGGAGGAGCCGCCGATGTTCAGCGGAGAGTGGTCTCTCTGTGCTCTTCTGAAGTCAACAACCATCTCTTTAGTTTTGTCCACGTTCAGAGACAAGTTGTTGGCTCTGCACCAGTCCGTTAGCCGCTGCACCTCCTCTCTGTATGCTGACTCGTCGTTCTTGCTGATGAGACCCACCACGGTCGTGTCATCGGCAAACTTGATGATGTGGTTCGAGCTGTGCATTGCTACACAGTCGTGAGTCAGCAGGGTGAACAGCAGTGGACTGAGCACACAGCCCTGTGGGGCCCCAGTGCTCAGTGTGGTGGTGTTGGAGATGCTGTTCCCGATCCGGACTGACTGAGGTCTCCCAGTCAGGAAGTCCAGGATCCAGTTCAGGCCCAGCAGGTTCAGCTTTCCAATCAGGTGCTGAGGAATGATTGTGTTGAATGCTGAACTGAAGTCTATGAACAGCACTCGAATATAAGTGTCTTTATTGTCCAGGTGGGTGAGGGTCAGATGGAGGGTGGTGGTGATGGCGTCATCTGTTGAGCGGTTGGGATGGTAAGCGAATTGCAGGGGGTCCAGTGAGGGGGGCAGCAGGGTCTTAATGTGCCTCATGACGAGCCTCTCGAAGCACTTCATGATGATGGGTGTAAATGCAACGGGACGGTAGTCATTGAGGCAGGACACTGGACTTCTTTGGACGGGAATGATGGTGGTGGCCTTGAAGCACGTCGGAACAATGGTGCTGCTCAGGGAGGTGTTGAAGATGTCAGTGAAAACATCTGCCAGCTAGGCTGCACATCCTCTGAGCACACTGCCAGGAATGTTGTCTGGTCCAGCAGCCTTCCGCGGGTTAACTCTGTGTAGAGCCTTCCTCACATCGGCCGTGGTTAGACACAGCACCTAGTCATTGGAAGGAGGGGTGGTCTTCCTCACCGTCACGCCATTCTGTGCCTCAAACCGAGCGTAGAAGTCGTTCAGCGCATCTGGGAGGGAGGCATCACTGTCACAGGCAGGTGATGTTGTCCTGTAGTTGATGATGGCCTGGATGCCCTGCCACAGATACGCGCCGCGTGTCTCTGCTGGCCTTGAAGTGGTTGTGGATTGTCTGAGCGTGTGTGCGCTTTGCCTCTCCGATGGCCCGGGACAGTTTGGCCTTCGCTGTTCTTAGGGCCGCTTTGTCACCTGCTCTGAAGGCTCTGGAGTCTCGGGTCCTCAGCAGCGCACGCACCTCTGAGTCATCCACGGCTTCTGGTTGGAGCGTGTGGTGATGGTCTTGGAGACAGTGACGTCATCAATGCACTTGCTGATATAGCTAGTCACTGATGTCGCGTATTCTTCCAAGTCAGTGAAGTCGCCGTCAGTTGCTGCTTCCCTGAACATGTGCCAGTCAGTGTGTTCAAAGCAGTCCTGAAGAGCAGAGATGGCTCCTTTTTCACCTTTTTCACCTGCTTCAGAACCGGTTTGGAGCATCTGACTAGCGGTCTGTATGCTGGGATTAGCATAACAGAGATGTGGTCTGAGTAGCCGAGGTGGGGGCGGGGCTCCGCACGGTACGCACCGGGGATGTTTGTGTAAACAAGATCCAGCGTGTTCTTCCCTCTCGTTGCAAATTTAGGGAGCACTGACTTGAGATTTGCATGGTTGAAATCTCCAGCAACAATAAACAGTCCGTCAGGGTTTGAATTCTGCAGCTCGCTACTAGCCCCATACAGTTCACAGAGTGCGTCTTTAGCATTAGCACTGGGGGGGGGGGGGGGGGGGGGGGGGGTGTATACACCGATTATGAGAACAGTGGTGAATTCCCGTGGTAAATAAAAAGGTCTTCATCTAACAGTCACAAACTCCACCAGCGATGAGCAGTAACTAGAAACTAGCACCGAGTTCTTGCACCATTCTGTGTTGATGTAGACACACAAGCCGCCGCCGCGAGCCTTACCGCACAGAGATGTGTTTGTCAGCTCGAAACGAGGCTAGCCCGTCTAGCTGAATGGCGGCGTCCGGAACTCTGTCGCTGAGCCATGTCTCCGTGAAAACAAAGACACTTGCCGCGCTTCTGCTTTCTCACGCACCGCTTGCGGCGTCCCCTCCCCCGGCCACCGGCATCAGGCGACGCCGAGGGCTGGAGGCCTGGTCCCCGCAGCAAGCCGAGATCGCATAGCTTCTCCAGCAGATCATCATGCAGAACAGCTGTAGTGTTGTTTCTGAAACTTGTGAGTGTCTGGCGGTGGTATACACGGACACCGGTAGCTCCGATGTCCATGCGCCATGAAAAGTCGGGCTAAAGACAAAAATAGCACCATTTTGTATCCGGAGTGGCCGTTGCGTGCTACTGCCGCGCCGCCATCTTGGAATTCATGATTGACGACCGGCAATCACGATCGAATACTCTTTCATGTATGTGATGGTTCTCGATGTCCGACTGCCGCTCCCATTCTACAACTGGTTTTGTGTCGTTCAGACGACACTATTCACCCATTGTTGATATCAAAATACACTGTCTCTATGTTAAATAAGCTGTTTTGGGATTGAGCTTTGTTCTCTCACCTACTTCGGTGTAGAAGCTGGGTCGGGACAGATCACATTTCTTACAGACTGTAAAATTTGATGGTGGCAATGATTTGGGTATAAATGCAATTCAGTGCTGGTGTCTGCTTCAGAACGAGCCATTCATATTTAATAAAATAGTGTGCCAAGGTGATAAATACTAGCAGATGCTACTACTCTTACTTCAAATTGTCAACATTGTATTATCACCCATGTACATCATGTAATTGCAGAACATAATAGGCTTTTCAAGGACTTTTCCCTGACAAAAATCTACTACCTAAGCACCATTTAATGATACATTACCCTAGGTGCACCTAATGTTCATATGTGGTCTATGTGATATGAGGCCAAGCACAATTTCTTCAAGACACAACATAATAGTTTCAAGATCACGCACACTCTTGCTAAAAAGCATCAGCATTATATATTTGGGAGAGATTTAACTAGCATAAATTACTAACAGAACCAGAAAAAACTTTGTTTCTCACTGACATGGATGAAGGTTGTCAAATTGCATTTCAATTGCATGTTTCTTTGACTCACTGTAAACTTTTCCATCAAAATGTTGCACTAAACAGTGTAGGCAGAATCATTTAATGGAGTAAAAATTATTTTAACGTGGCAAGAGTAATTTTTTTAATGACACTACTCAGATTTGCCTTAAGAAGTAACACAGAGTGTTAAATACTCCCAGTCTTCATGATGATCAACACTAATGAGTGTAACGTTTTCCACTAAAAGTGTTCTTTTTTAACACTACACTAGTGTCATATTAACACTGAAATTTTAACACTGTAGACAGTACTTTTTACTCTGTGTAGACTGGGACCACATATGCGCCCAATGAGTGTTAAAATTAACACTTTACGTGTTGATTTTAATGTGTATAACAATATTAAAATAACATGGCACAATTATAGGGCCTCGGTGAAAGTACAATTCACAGAGACCATTATTGCTTAATTGCAGTGTAATACGGTTTGTAAGGGGCATCGGGCTGCTTTTGTCACGCAGACCAGGCAAGCTTGAGTGGGACAGTGATGAAGCCCTTTCGAGATGAAACGTTTTCAGAATTATAATAACATGTGTCCAGTTGCCTTTTCTTGATGCTAGTCATCAACCTGTCAAACAATCTTACTAGCAGAAAATCTTCATAGATTTGAAATAGAGCACAATTGCGACGTTTTCTTGTTTCGAAGGTTCTGAAACGCAGGGAATCACGTGACACTTTCGTCAATCTCCAGTTATCCCTCGGGCGCGCGGTGCTTTCTGGAGAATTTCACGTTAACCTTTCTTTAATCAACCGCCTGACTTTAACGCTAGTGTGGAGATTGTACGCGCCTTCGCGTCGGTTCAAACGTCGCGTCGGTTCACGGCTACGATGCTAATACACTTGGGTTTCTCGATTTTCGCCGTGCTTTATCCCTTCGTGACGCCAGCAAACAGACTGCGGCTTATCGCTTCTTAATCGTGGGGGTCTCTCGCTCGAAGAAGAAAATGTAAGGAACCCACGGAGCTCCGGTATTTCGTGCGCGAAAATGCAGAAGGGAATGCGACTCAATGATGGCCACATCACCTACCTGGGTCTTTTGGCAAAAAAGGACGGCACGAGGCGGGGCTGCCTAAGTAAGAAGAGCTCGGACAACACGAAATGGCACACCAAGTGGTTTGCACTGCTGCAAAACATGTTGTTTTATTTCGAGAGCGAGTCGAGCTCGCGGCCCTCGGGATTGTACCTGGTGGAGGGCTGCGTGTGTGACCGGTCGCCATCGCCTAAGCCATCGCTCTCTGCCAAGGAGTGCTTAGAAAAACAGGTAGGACTGAAATGAGGCCAATTTGCTCTGCTGTGTTTCCATCACTTTGAAATAACAGTTCTAGTTCCATAGCGGGTCAGGCAAAAAGCGCTAAAATGGCAATTTGATTTCTAAACGACCCCTTTTAGAAACGGTTTTTATCTGAGCAAGTGAACATAAACGATATGATAAGAATGATAAGTAGCTAGGACTGCTGTCTTACGTATGCAGTTTATTCAAATACCACGTCTCCCCGAACATGGGGGTGGGGTGGGAGGGTGCCTATATTGCGCTGGATAATATAACAGGTAGGTTACATAATGTGTAGAATACACTGGTTTAGATATTAAATATCCACGCCTAAAATGATCAAAAGCTCAGTTCTTCTTCTTCTTATAGTAGATTGAAAGCAAAAATGAAAAATGCAATATTTATAGTGGACAATTATATTGAATTTTATATATATCTATTATATTAATTATGCTAAAAAAAAAATATATATATATATATATATATATATATATATATATATATATATATATATATAAAATCTGATATACTCAATTTTTAAAATTATATTAATATATATTTTATTAATATATTTTATATTAATTATATAAAGTTCAATATTTGGGGGGTATTTATATGTTTAAATTATTGTATCAGATTAATTATCGTCAAATTTCTTCATCCTGACCAAAACGTTCAAATGTAGGCTTGATGCTCTTTTTTTTTTTTTTTTCCAAGAGAGAGAAAGTGATGCTAAGGAAGGCGCTTGATGAATCTCAGAGTCGCCATCATGCGGATAAATGTCATCAAATCAGTGTGTGTTTTGATGGGGTAATTTTATTCCTGCTCTGTTATTAATAGCATCATACCTTGGCAACCGTATTTTCCAAATTGTCTTTGATATTGGGTTTTAAGACACTCAGTCAGCATTCCTGCTTTCTCGCTAACATTTTGTTTAGTTTCAGACATTTTATTCCTCAGATGAACGTTTAGACATTTAATGACTTGGATGGGGCGTTCAGCTCAGTCAAGTCATTACTGCCATTTTTGTCAGCCTCTGAGCTCTGAAGTGTTCAGTTGTCAGATAGACCTTATAAAACACTAACCCTTTTTAAAAAACAATTTTTTTAAATTAATTTCATTCAGTTAAATTTTATGTATATAGTACTTATGACTATAAGATTTATATTTAGATCCCTAACAGTGGTGGCTCTTTCATAGGGCCAGGGGCCAGACCCATCATTTATATTAGCCATTCAACAAATATTAATCTCCTCCTGATTCATAACTCCATACATATTCCATTGATTTGCTCATGTTTCAGAGCATGAGGCTGCCCCACTTAGCTTCCACAGTTATTATTGCACCTAGTGGTCAAAATGGGAACTGCAACACATGCTAACAGACATCAATATGGGCAGGTTTTTTCTGAAATATGTTGTAAACTCCAAGTTTACTCCAAAAATTCCCCAGTGCCTTATAGTGTAAGTCAAGTGTGTCAAGCCTCTCAACGTATATTAGTTTGAAGCTTAGTCATTAGTAAGTAAAATCTAGGCTTTCCAAGTGAGACCATACACAGCAATCTTTAGGGTGTCTGTATGATACCATCCACAGCTATCTCACAGAAAGATTAAGATCATCCATGTGAGGCCATCCTCACATGGAGGTGAAGGAAGCTCCAAGCATTGCCTAGCGTATGTGTGATTATGCAGTTGGTTATGATTGTAGCTCAGCTAAACTTTAAACATTAGTGAACTCGAAACATTTTCCATTTACGTTTGCAGAGCGGGTGGGCCGTGAGTGTCAAGAATGTGTGAGGTTGAGGAAGGTGGCGGGCTTCCAGGAAGTGTCTGTTAATATCAGAGAGTTCAAAACACCTGCACAAAACATTTCGGATTCACATGTCATTTGGCTCAACCGCCATTTTATTGGGGAGAATAAGACTACTCTTTTAGTGTGTTTTTGAGTAATAACTTGTACTATTGCTGCCTTTCCTGATTTCCCCCTCCAGACTGTGTTGGGAGGCTCCCCTGTTCTTGGGGCACTCCAGGGCAGGAGTGTGCTAAACTTTCTGCCACTCTGAGTAATTTCCATATTTTTAGGTCTTTTCCCTTCAGAATGGCAGTGGTAGCTCAGTGGTTAAGATGTTGGCCTTCTGATTGGAAGGTTGTGAGTTCAAATCCCAGCACCACCAAGCTGCCACTGCTGGGCCCTTGACCTTCAACTGCTCAGTTGTGTAAATGAGATAAATGTAAGTCGCCCTGGATAAACGTGACTGTCAAATGCGGTAAATGTAAAAAAATATACAATGATGAGTCAGAATAATCTATATTGCCTGCTTCAATTTAGCACAGATTGTGTTGCACATGGATGTTCATATAGAAACTGTAAATACTGGTGCGTGGAAAGATAACGAACAATTTAAAAAAACAACGGTTGTGTTTATATAAACAATGGAGCAATAATTATTCATCCTCTTGATAATTGTCCTGCCGGCGTTCACTTTCTGTTGTTTGTACAGATCAGTGAGCCTGTTCCACCCTTCATTTATTGTCCCTCTTTATTATTATCTGCATTTGAGCCTGTGGTTCCTATGGCAACTCCTATTTGCATTAGAAAAACTGAGCCAGTGTGTCTTGTAGAGACAGGAGCAGAGTAGCATTGTGTTGCACCCTGCCCGATAATACTAACACTGATTATGTTAAATTTGCTTCTGTACAGTAGCTTGGAGAGGTTATGCCCCATTTTTAGGCAGGTACACTTCTCTCTGTCCTGCTCACTTTCAGTGAGAACTGCATTATTGGATAGGTTCATGAGAAAGATATGCATCATATAAACAAACATGCCCTCTGACTGTACATACCTTGAGAAAGACTTTTA
The DNA here is from genome assembly GCF_027358585.1 of Pangasianodon hypophthalmus. Classification (NCBI taxonomy): domain Eukaryota; kingdom Metazoa; phylum Chordata; class Actinopteri; order Siluriformes; family Pangasiidae; genus Pangasianodon; species Pangasianodon hypophthalmus. The sequence goes on along the minus strand of NC_069715.1, from coordinate 18,651,082 downwards.
TCCTAGCCCTAAAAACACAGAGCAGAGGCAAAGAACTGCCTTTCTATACTGCCTTTTCGAAAGCATACTGAAACCATATTAGCCTCTAGCCTTTTATAGTCTAGGTGAACCTATAAATAGACCTGTATCACAGCATAAAGTCATTGCTGTCATGACAGAAATGGCAAAAGCAAAAACACTGATAGGTACAAATTTACCAGTAACATTTTTTAGATTTTAGATATCATCTTCAGATAAAGAGAATAGAGAGGGCGATTTGCATGCATCTGAGTGTCTCACTAGCTGCTCAAGCATAGGTCTCTGTTAAAAACAGTCTTAGGTGCCTATAAAAGCATGTTCTAGGTGTTGGCACATATTCATTTCATGCTGTCAATAATATCAGTTTGAATTACCTTTGTCAGTCAGTCACATTATGCTATTTGGACATTTATTTATTTATTTATTACGAGTATTTGAATGGAGATCAGGATGTATTTGCTCATGATGAACATGACAATTGACTTCCTGGTTTGTGCATCTGTGTGCGAGAGAGAGAGAGAGAGAGAGTGTGAGTGTGCATCTTAAATCAAAAGTATATCTTGACAAAAGCACTGCTATATGCAAAACTTGTATTAGGAAGGGGGACTTATACTTCGATCTTGAAAATTTTTTGGGGAGGGCCAGCATGTCAGACGAACCTGTTCCACCATCTTCTATGAGGAGAAGAAAGCTGGAGACGATGAAGAGGCCGATGAGGCGGCCTCCCCCTGCAAAGCTCCAGCCAGAGGCAGATGAGGTGACCTCCATGGCATAGCTCCTTCCAGAAGCCTACAGGGTGGCCTCCACAGCTGAGCTCCAGCCAGAGGCTGACAGGGCAGCCTCCACAGCTGAGCTCCCTCCAGAGGCTGACGGCATGGCCTCCCAAGTCCTGCTCCTGGTAGAGGCCGATGGTGCGGCCTCCCAAGACCTGCTCATGCCTGAGGCTGACAGCGCGGCCTCTCACGCCATGCTCCTGCTAGAGGCCGACGGCACAGCCTCCCACAACATGCTCATGGCAGAGGCTGAAGGCACGGCCTCCCAAGTTCTCTTCCTGCCTGAGGCCGAAGATGCAGCCTTCCACGTCTTGCTCATGCCTGAGGCCGACGGGATGGCCCCCCAAGTTCTGTTCCTGCTTGAGGCCCGACAACGCAGCCTCCCACGACATGCTCCTGCCTGAGGCCAATGATGCGCCCTCCCAAGACCTGCTTACCACAGAGGCCAATGGCATGGCCTCCCAAGCCTTAGGTACCTGACCCCGGCCAGCCTGTCATTGACCCACTGCCTGCTTCCCGCCAAAATGCTTCATGTCTTCTCTTCGGCTCTGCTGAAAAAAACCAACAAGAGAGACAATGCCTACCTCGGGACCTTTGGTTTTGTGTGGACATTTTACATTACACCGCACCGCCGGGGGGTAGTGTTTGAACTTGGGGTTAGGGGGTGAGGTTTTATCTGTCAGGAATTTCCCCTTCGCACCGAGCGCTGTGTGCAGAAGCACTCAGTGTGCATACAGCGTGCAGCACCAAAGCACGCACTTTTATGTTGTGTGTCATGTCTTTGTTTACTTCGCCACATATGTTTTTGTTTTCTCTCATGTCCTGTCTCCACCCCGTCTTGTCATTGGTTGTATCCCTTTCGTGTCCTTATCACTCATACCTAGTTTTCCCTTTGATTAGTTTATATATTTAAACCCTTGTGTCTTTGTTCAGCGCGAAGTAATTTTCAGCGTTTTGCTGCCTGACTTTGCCGAGCCTTTGTTTTGTGTTTACGAATCCCGGTTTTGATCTTGTTCCATTCTTGTATTGTGTTTTGGATATCCCCTCATATTGCTGTTTGTAGATCACCAAACTTCTGACTGTTTCCTGTTTTTGATTCTGAGTCTCGTTTTGGATTGGACAGACGGACACCGACACAAACACAAAGGAATTATGGTGTTCGTGTATTTTTTTTAATGACATATAATAACTGAACAATTATTTGAACTGTACTTTGAACTAAACATCAGAACATTTTTTTTTAATGACAATTATCCGTAAAGTGTGCAGCTTTTGTCACTGCAGTGTATCTTTCTGGGCTTCTGAAAGAAAATTTCCAGAGCCTCTTGATATGGGAAGTCAGAAATGTCTGGCCCATTTTTCGAGATCCATCAGCTGGTGGTGACTGGACTTTTGCTGCTTGTCAGGTGCAGGGCATGCAGCATTTGGGCTCTTTTCTGTACTTTGACTTGGAGCAGGAGAGCTACTCCGGCTGCTACTCGCAGGAGAGTGAGTGTTGACATCTTCACCACCCTGGGAGTGTTTAAAAAACGCAGATATTTTTGTCTGTTTTTCAGGTGGTTGATGCGACATATATTAGGGGGTTGACCCCCCTAATATAATGGCAGGGGAAACACTGAGTGTGTAACAATAGATAAACAACACCTTGGGGACACTCATTTCTAAAGGAGTTATGAATCCATTGTATGGAACATTGTACTCTGACCATTACACCCATATCTGCCCATTCTTTGTGCAATTAGTGAAGAGAAATGATATATAATGTAGGTCAGCTGTCTTACTCAGCTTTGCTAATAAAGATCTGTTACAGTGTTTTGTTAAGTCAGACAATGGCAAGGTAGATGTTGCCTGAGTTCCCGACTTTCCCGATTTACGACCTTTCCATTGCACTTTTACATGTCAGAGGTCAGACTTTTCTGTGGTCTGAGTACAATGACTTCCAGCATTGGAGAGAAGCTGGCAATGGGATAATGCTAAAAAATATTGCTAATAGCATGAAAATCACTTGATATTTTTGATTAAAGCTTTTTTGTCAAATCTTTGTTGAAGTTTTTTTAGGAAACATTTCGGGACATGACTCCATACACATTCACATCTCTAATAAAAGACAAATTTGAGTATGTTCACCCAATTTTGAGGACTCGACTTCATGCACACAGCTCTGATGAAAGACACTTTTGAGTATGTTCCTCCAATTTTGGGGACTTGACTTAACAGTCAACAGTTAACAGACAGTTAACAGTAGGTGTTATTCCAAAAATATTTCAAACTGTAGCATGATACATCATGACATGACCACGTCATGTTGCGTGTTTAATTCAGTGGCTGTTTAATTTTGGTCATTGAAATAATTTTTTTAAATCTAATTTTGTCTAGATATGTTTTAACATTTGGCAGTATGATTTATGGAACACTTCTGGTTTAAAAAAAAATTAATAATGTTTTCATAAAAAAAGTTATTACTGTTGCTTGGCATATAATTAAGCAGTCAGAAATCATACTGATTTAAGTTTCATGAATCCTAACTACACAAAACATTTCTTGCTTCATTTGCAATAACTTAAGTCAATGTTATTATAGATCAGTACTCTGATGGTGACTCTGATGTGATTGGTTCGAGCGAGAACGTGCTATGATTGGTCAGCGCAATGTAGACGGTGGGTGGAGTCCACCTACTTGTGGATTTGTGTGCACGTCTTGATGCTAGAAATGTTTCAAAATCAACAAATGCGTGCAGCAATCCACAAATGAATGCCAGGCAGAGTTGTGTTTATGACATAAAAAGAAGGTGGCCTGGTCTGATAAATCATGTTTTCATTTGGACAGCCGGATGCGTGTGGGTCACTTACCTGGGAAAGACATGGCACCAGGATGCACTATGGGAAGAAGGCAAGCCGGCGGAAGTAGTGTGATGCTCTGGGCAATGTTCTGCTGGGAAACCTTGGGTCCTGGCATTCATTTGGATGTTACTTTGACACATACTACCTACTTAAACATTGTTTTAGACCAAGTACACCCCTTCATGGCAATGGTATTCCCTAATGGCAGTGGCCTCTTTCAGCAGGGTAATATTGCCTGCCACACTGCAAAAATTGTTCAGGAATGGTTTGAGGAACATGACATATTGTTCAAGGTGTTGACTTGGCCTCCAAATTCCCCAGATCTCAATCCAATTGAGCATCTGTGGGATGTGCTGGAGACACAAGTCCGATCCATGGAGGCCCCACCTCACAACTTGCAGGACTTAAAGGATCTGCTGCTAACATCTTGGTGCCTCACAGCATATCATATCTCACATCACGGCATACCTTCAGAGGTTTTGTGGAGTCCATGCTTCGATGGGTCAAAGCTGTTTTGGTGGCACAAGGGGGACCTACACAATATTAGGCAGGTGCTTTTAATGTTATGGCTGATCGGTGTAGTTCAGCATACTTTACTGGTGTGGATGAATCTCATCACAGATTAAATCTCATAGAGATTTAATCTCAATTGAGGCTCTGCATGAGAGAAGTGAGTGAGTGAAGGTGGAGTTGAGGCTCTACATGGGAGTGGGGATTGAGAGGAGGTGGTTTTGAGGCTCAATGTGGGAGTGGGGAGAGAGAGGATGTGTTTTTATGGCTCTCTGTGGTAGGGCTGACTGAAGAGGTGGTGTTGAGGCACTACATTGGGGTGGAGATTGAGAAGAGGTCGTGTTGAGACTCTGTGTGCAAGGAATGAGTACATGGACATGGTGGTGTGTTCTATGTGGGCTAGGAATTAAGAGGAGGTGGTGTTGAGGCTCTATATGAGAGGTATGAGTGAGAGGAGGTGGTGTTGAGGGTCTGTGTGGGAGGAGTGAAGGAGAGGAAGTGGTGTTGATGCTCTGTGTTGGAGAGGGAATTGAGAGGAGGTGGTGTAGAGGCTCTATGTGGGAGTGGGGCTTAAGAGGAGGTGGTGTTGAAGTTCTATGTGAGGGGAGTGAGAGGAGGTGGTGTAGAGGCTCTATGTGGGAGGGGTGACCAAGGAGGTGGTGTTGAGGCTCTGTGGGAGAAGAGTGAGTGAGAGGAAATGGTGTTGATGTGTACGTGGGGATTGAGAGGAGGGAGTGTTAAGGCTCTATGTGGGAGGAGTGAGTGAGAGGATGTGGTGTTGAGGCTCTGTGTGGGAGTGGGGAAATGAGAGGCGGTGGAGTTGAGGCTCTGTGTGGAAGTGGGGGAATGAGAGGCAGTGGAGTTGAAGCTCTGTGTGGAAGTGGAGGAATGAGAGGCGGTGGTTTGGAGGCTCTGTATGGGAGTGGGGATTGAGAATAGATGGTGCTGCTGAGGACTGGTGAGTGAGAGGTATATGTTATGTGTGATATGTGTGAACAGTTGAGCAGTGAATGAAAGGTATTAATCTGGATCGTCACTAAGATTCAATCACTCATGCTTCATATTGAATGGTGATGAATGTCTCTCTCTACTTATTGCTTAATGAGACTACAGTAAAGCTACTGGGAGGGACACTAAACATACACATATGCCAGTCATAATACATACTGTACAACTGGCAAGTTTTTTTCTGTACTGCCATCACCTAAGCTAAATAATAAACGTATGTTGCAGTGTTGCGCCTTACCTCCCTCTCTTTAGGCACTAAAACTATGCACTAAGTACACATCTAGATGTAAATATCAGGAAGTTAAAGCTGAAATTTTGATCTATCGTCTCACATTCATCTTTCGATCTTGCATTTCGATCTTGTCTTCAGTGTATAGTAATAACAAAAGAATTGGCCTTGCTGTTCCAATACTTTCAGAGCGGACTGTGTTACACTAGGGGTTTCTAAAAGTTTTGGTCACATGAATATTCTGTGATCCCAAGCCTTGACAACGCTACATTTTTAAAATTCCAGATTTACATAATATAAGACTACTGTAACATCTGAACATTTTATTATGTCAGTAACATGCATATGTTTAAAATAAGTGACCAAATGAATATTCCTTGCACTGACTTACCAGTTCTAGTGAGAAGTGTTGTGTTGTTACTGGAAAATAATCAGCTTGACATGAAGCAGAGAAGCCTGGTTTATAACTGACACATGTTTTGTGTGAGCATTCAGAAGGAGTGGCAGTGCAAGTGGCATTATTGATACACTTGCTGCATATGTGTAACGTGTGTTGTAAAGTGGCAGGACACAAGTGCGTATAGTCAATGTAGTGTTTATTTTGGGGAAGGTAGAAGTCATCATCAAAGACCATAGCAATGGTCACAGAACAGGCAGGCAACATCATAGGCAGATAATCAAGAGTCAAAAGTCAAAACAGGGAAGTCAGATAAACAGCCAGCATACATGGGAATACACAGGAAAAGGGCTCAGTGATGCACATTAACATAGAATGAAACTTCACAATGACACAGAGAAACATGAGGGTATAAATACACATCAGAACATCAGGAACCTAAACAAGAACAGCTAGAAACAATCAGGATAACAACAAGGACTAGGAAGTGAAATAAACAAATGTCACAATAAGAACATGGGTTAAAGCACCATGCTTTGACTGGGGTTCTTAACAGAGTCCCCTCTTTCAGGCACAGTTCCCAAAGCGCCTCAAAGTTATTAAACGAGGTCCTTGACCCCTTGGTAGAATGTCCTCCAGCGGAGCTGATGTCAGTGCAGCCAGGAGATGGAGCGAGGATCTCCTTGGCAGAAGGTGCAGGTGATGTCTGCAGAGACAGGAGGCACAGAGAGCACGACATCTGCGAAACCAAGAGGAGAAGAGAAGAAGACATCAGCAAAGCCAGGAGGCCGAGAGAAGACAATGTGGTCAAAGCCAGGAAGCAGAGAGGACACAACGTCTTCTCTTCGCCTCATGGCTTCACTAAAGAGCCAAAATATCCCAGTCTTTCAGGTTTCCAAGTTGAACTGTAAAATGTTCAGTGATTTTATGCACAGCAATGTTATACACACTGACAAACTTTGTGTGTTCATGATTATTTTTGCCAACTGTGTCTCAAATCGAAAACTCAGCCCTTACATTCAAAATATTTACTAATCTAGAAGTTCCAGAAGACTGGTATGCCTGAGAGGTTTGTAAATTCAAACACTAACTGTAGTATAACTGTAGGATTAATTTTCACTAACAGTCTAGGATAGCACGTGAACTTTGAGACACAAGTGTTTAGCTGAGGACAGGGAAAATTTATCCATTTTTACTCCACAATTCCCACACTAGTGCAGCTTGTCAGGATAGTGAAAAGAGTAAAATAGCATGTACCCTATTCATTTAAATGCGGCTTGTTTGAAAGTGACTTTCAATAACATTTCAACATTTGCAGTGTACATCGATGCCCCCTCTTTCTTTGAGGTGGACACCACTCCCCCCTTGCCTCGTGGCGGAAGTTGCTCATCTCTCAGGCTCCATGATGAACCTTGCTCCCTCCCTACCACCCCAAGAACTGATCTTTAGCCATTACACCATTGAATTCTGGATTCAACTGTAACTGTAGTTCCAGCTGTAATTATTAATGCGGTCATTCTAATACATTGTCATTTTTTATAACAGCATTCTCAGGGACGTGTATGGTAGACAGTCTACATAATCCAAGACTAATAAACAAATTATTAAACAGATGCTGTTATGTAACAAAGAAAAACACAATTGTTGATATGGAGAGGTTTTATGCAAGGAGACGTTTAGTTAACATTTATGGAAGGAGTGTCCAGTGTCATCATTATAAAGGTCAATAAGACTTTGGACTTTTCAGGACAGAGTGTTTTACGCTTTGTGGTTTGTTGGTAACATGAAAACCTGCGTTGCTATAAGCGATGACAGGAGCTAACTTGTCTCACAGTGTTCCACAACTTTAATTTTAAAAATATACAGTTAAAAAACATTTCATTCTTTAAGAAATTAAAAATTGGAATCATTGGCAAATCACTGTTATGAGGAATAAAACACTTCAGTACAGGCTGTTATAGGAAAATAATCAATTTCAAGGTGGTAACAGTAACTTCTTCACTTAAAAACCACCCTGGTATAATAGCATAGGTACAGGCTGGACTACAGCCATTATGTACTTGTCTATTCTGCATAGAGGCTACCTGGGAACACTAAACATACACATACACTCTACACAGTACATTTTGGGGACAGGCTTCAATAAAGGTATATGGTAAATATTGTTCATACTTAGGCTTCCTATTCAGTGCTAGTTGTGATGAGTTGTCCATGCCTCAGTCTCTGGGTTGATTAGAAGTTTCTTATTAGTCTTGGCATTGAAAGCTTCTGCTTTTGCCTTGAAAAAAAGGGAAAACTAAAAGACACACAAAAATGTTAAGAATTATAGCATGTGACATACATTTAATTAGTTAGGTGCTTAATTATAAGATGTTAATGTTAAGAGTTAGTTGCTTCTCTGAACACTAACATTTAATAGTCAGTTAAAGCCATTAGTTATTGAGCTACCATTTAGTATATGTTATCTTAAGAGCTAACACTAGCTTGTACCTATATAGAAATGTCTTTCTACATTTCTAAACACATGATAGCTAAACACTTAATTTTTTTGCAAACAAAAAAGTTTTTTGCAAATTTTCATTAAAATAGCCTGTGAGATTACAGGCACTCAATTATAAAAATACTTTTCTGGATTTTCCCTCCTATTTTCTGCCTAATTTTGTTTTGGCAAATTCCCACCTACCAGTTTCCCCTATCATACAACAGTTACCGACCAGGGACGGTGAAAGCTAATCATGTGCTTTGTCTGAGACATGTGAGGCCAGCCAACTTGGTGCTGGGCGATTTTCACAATTCAGTTAATTCAAATTAATGTTTTAATATGACTTTCAAAATGCTTTAATTGAAATTTTACAGGTTTACATATAACAGGGTTTTTGTTAGCCCATAAATACTGATATTTGACTGGTAAAACTCTGTGTGACTGGCAAATTCAGATCCTGCCAGACACAGAGTCCAGTAAAAATATTCACTTAATAGGCATACAAATTTCAAGGTAAATAAAGTACATATAAATTTTAAGCTAAGTAAAGATCTTTTCTACACCTCCTTCAATTCAATCATGCATGCCTCTTTAAATGAATACAGCCAATATAGCCAAAAATTTCAGTGTTTTCTTGAATCAGTAGTAATTAACATATGACCAGGAGTAAACTCATTTGTCCGGTAAACTGCACCTTGTCCTGCACTAAAAATCCCTAGTGAAAAGTCTGACATATACATGTTAAATTTTTTAAATTAAAAAATCCATAAATGTTATTTAAAATTTTAAACCAATACGAAGTAAAAACAGCTTTCCTAACCTGATAAATGCCTCCTGAAGTCTGTCCTGCCCCTAAACACTGCAGGCTTAGACAAAAAATAAAAATAAATAAAAAAATCGCCATTATGGAGACAGGCAGCACTTCACAGAGGACTGAGCTCCTGGCAAAGAAAGGTGGAAATATCACTTTAGAAATATGGAATTGGTACAGGTTTGAAAAGTTCGGCAAACCTCAACACTGTGGAAAAATGGACATCTCCATGTTTGTCTTTTGTTAACAACAAACTGGCCAGCTAACTGTAATGAGCACTGTATATTTTCCTGCAACCATGAGTTACACAGACATCTTTGGTGGAGGGCCACACGAAGTCACCAGGTGCATACTGAGGTGTTTTGTCTTGGCGCCCAAGTCAGCAAACTCCTTGTTGACTTGGGCTAACTGCTCCTGATGCTTATGGGTGCTCTCCATACCCATTCACTCCACTTGAACCATTCATCCACTGTGGGGGAAATCAGTGGTGTTAGGAGTCCAGGGGAACAATGGGGGCTGGTAGCCGAGTAAACATAGACACAGGGAGAGCTGAGTGGTGGAATGGCAGAGGGAATTTTGGCCCACGGCAGAAACCGAGCCCAGTCGTCTTGGTTGTCAGCACAGAAAATCCTTAACAATCTTCCAAATATTTTGGTTGACTCACTCCACTTGTCCGTTAGCTTTCAGGTGGTAACCTGAGGTTAAACTGACTAAGATCTCACGGCTTTTCCATGAAGTTGTTCCACACACATGAAATAAACTGAGCCCCCATGTCACTCACTATTTCCACTGAATTCCAAAGTTGTGGAACACATGATTCAAAACAGAGGAACTCATTTTTAAAGTTGAAGGTAGGTTGGGCAGGGGAATCAGAGACTTTGAAAACTGGTCTGTGGTGACCACAGTCATCATGACTGAGTTATTGGAAGGCCCTGGGGGGGTTAGTGATAAAACAGATGGGACCATGGTTACTGTGGCGTGACCAAGCTTACCAGACAACAGGGTCCTTGGCCTGGGTACAAAAGCATGAGGATATGAACTTGGGAATATTGGCAAGTATATTGGGCCATTTTGGAGTAGCTGGTGGTCAGTTGTTGATCAGTTGGTCACTGAGGATGGCAGGCACATATTTCTTTCCAGTGGGGCATGAAGTTGGCACCTGTTGTTCTGGTGTGCATGCTATTTCTTGCTCAATGGCCCATGTTAAAGCACCTATGAAGCAGGACAGTGGCAGAATGGGCACATCACTTGGTTACTTTGGAGGGGCAGGGTAGAGGCGTAAGAGGGAGTCAGCTTTCATGTATTTAAAGCAATGTCTATAAGAAACCCTAAACTGGAATCACACAAAGAAGAGAGCTCATCATGCTTGGCAGGAGTTCAATTGCTTAGCTGTTTTTAAGTCATCTAGTTTCTTGTGATTGGTATAAATGATGAATGTATGCACTGCCCCCACCAACCAGTGCGGCCACTCCTTGAGGGCCAACTTAACAGGTAGTAGCACCCTGTTACCAATAACATACACTGCCTGGCCAAAAAAGGGTGCTGTTTGGGTTTAAATAAGCAAATACTTAAGAGCCTGTAGGATCTGAAGTGAACAGGCAAGGAAAGCAAAGAAGCCATAAAGCTAGGAATCCTGCTCCCAGACTTTGCAGACCCAAGTTAATTACCACTTGTTTACTGATTGCTGGATTTCAACTGCCCTGTGAACAATCAGCAACTGATAGGACATCCCTGACCAGAGGACGAACCCTCTTAGCCAAGAGGCACCTCTGTCAAACTTGTTGATCTAGATCGCTGGCCAAGACCAGATGGCTCACCCAACACGATGCTAAAACTGATAACTACAGAAAAGGAGGGGGGGAACTCACCCAAGGACCCTCATGGAATGAGACCTTTGTTCTCCCCAGGAACACAAAGTTCACCACCCTTCACACATTCCACAGAACCCAGCTTTAACAGACTGCATAAGGCTACTTTACATCTCCTATAAGGACAATGACTTTTAAGATGATGCACCATAGTTTGGAAACTTGTTGCCTCTTTTAATGTCATTCCGTATGTGTCGCGTCAAAACACACTGAGCAACAAAACACACTCAATTCATTCAAACATACACTCAGCTCCGAGCCTCCAAACCTGTAGGTGGCAGAAAAAACAGTTGTTAGTCAAGCACTCAGACTCCAAACCTGCAGGGGGCAGCGAGAACTGGATGCTAGTATGCTGCTTCCTGTAGAAGCTTCAACACCTGCATACCTGCATGGGAAATGTTTGAGAACAAAGGAATCACACTGGCAACAAACAAGCAAGAGAATCATACTGGCTTTTTCAACCAAGCAACTAAAACACAAAAGAACTCCGCTCGTGGATCAACTACTGAAGACGCAACTGGTAGGAGCTTATGTGAAGCTTATGTCAATTGGAAAAGCTGAATTGTTGTCTAAGTTATTTCAGTTGTGTTTAAATAATTTATTATGATTGGTAGACTGCCTACTTATTTCATTCTTTGAAGGCAAGCAACTTGAATGTTTAGTTTGATTAATATATTGTTATACTATCATGGCTCATTGGTTGTACTGAGAAACTTTAAATTTTGAGTTCATGCTTGTATATATGTAACTAGTTGTTTAAGTTGTTTGTGTATAATGAAGTATTATACTTAATCTGCAATTTTTTCATTTTTGCTATGTCCAATTTTGAGTTGTTTTTGAAATTGTTTAATTGCAGTACTTATAATAATGGCTGTTTTTGTATAGTTTAAAAATATTCATTTAATAATTCAATGTTGTATTGTGTTTTAAGGTTATCAACCTACTGAATCCTAACTAATCCTACTGCTAAAACCTGCTGCTCCTAAATAAAAGAAGATAAAAGGATTTGAGTTGTCCCTTGCAGTCCTTCAGTACTGATCAGGCCGTTTTTCAAGTTTGGGCAAGAGCAAAAACATACATAACTTGACAGTATGTGTGTCATGCTTATAGCCACCAGGTCATTATAATGCTTTTTGATCGGTTAACAGGGACCAAAGTGTTCGTGTGTGTATCAATAACAGCAGGTATGTCATGTTTGGTATGTGTGTGATCACTATTGAATTTCCTAAGGGTCGGTATAATGTAAAGTTGAGTACGATGTATTACATGCATGTTACCAAATTCCTTAACAAAGTTCTAACTTAACCTTATGCAAAGTTTGCAAAGCACATAACTCAGAGAACAGAATGTTAATTAGTGTCAGAGGAGGAGAATACAGTTTACACCCTGCCCCAAGATCCTGCTGATTGGAGCAAACACTTTGGGGTCAGCCCAACTGGAAAGGGTTAAAACCCCCTGACACAAAGGAAACTCTGAGTCTCATCCACAACATCTTCCAAGAGTCTCATCCTATCCATCCTTGAGAGAGTCCAACACATCTTTGGAGTCTCATCCAAAACACCTGTGCAAGAGTCCATCAACATCTTCAGAGAGCCTCTACCAACAGAGAGCCTCTACCAACATCTTCAAGGAGTCCTCTTCAACTAACAGCTCAAGAGAGTCTCCATCCACATCTGAAGGAAGTCTCATCAACCAAGAGCTTTAGAAGTTCATCACAAGGAGATCACGCTTGCTCTGAGACTGCATCCAGACTGGTTCTTGCAAAGCTTCCCACTCTCGCCTTCGTTCTGCTGTGAACCACTCTTCAAAGTTTTGCAACCCGCCTACGAGACTCCGCCGGGTTCGCACCTCACTCTGACGCTACATAAGGCCAACCAGACCGCCAACCAATCAACATCGCTGGAAACTCCTTCCAAACAACAACACAACGAGGGAATCCCTGGCAACACAAACGCAAGTATAGTACCTCCAGATTCTCGCTGAACTGGTGCATTTAATACAAGTTTAAAGCCCTTCTAAACGAAGCGAATATTAAAATAACTGATAAGTTGATGGTTAGTTCAGGTCATGGTCTGAGAAACTGCTAGTAACTTGGAATTTCATTCACTCTCTTTTCAAAGCCATTTTCACCCCTGTTTACACGTGTGTGTGTGTGTTTGTGTTAGATTAGTTTCTGTGTTGTTAGAATAGTAATAAAGTCTCGTCTGATTTTATAAAGGCCAGTGTCTTGTGTCTCTGTGCTTCAGATTTATTGCCTTAAACTGCCGATCTTGTTACTGTGCTCTTAATATAGTGTTTCACTATATTTAGGATATTATTGCCGGTGGCCACGGAGGTAATATCCCATACACAATTAATAAATACACTCATTTCAACTTATCGCTGGACGAATAGTTGATCAGCTGTTAAAATAAGTTTACAAATTTCCCCTTTTGAGCTGATCTGCTAATGTCCTACATATTTTGGTGGAGAATACAACAGCTTAACCTAAGCAGCTAATTTCCTTACATATTGGTGGAGAATATATCAGCTTAATCTAAATGAGCTAAAATTTTCCCTACAAGCCTATGATTGGATCATTACTGCACAGATTAATATGTTTCAGCCGGTAACAATTCTTTTAACCTTAACCAATGCAGTGTGTAGCTTTTCTTCTTCATTTCTTAAACAACCATGGCAGATTACGTATTCCGTGGTTGTGGAAAAGATGTTACTGAAGGGGAAAATTGTTGGCCTGCATCAAGCAAAGAAAACAACTAAGGAGATTGCTGAAATCACTGGAACTGGGTTATGAAATGTCCAATGCATTATTAAAGCCTGGAAGGATAGTGGTGAGCTGTCAACTTCACAGAAGAAACGTAGTCGGAAAAAAATCTTGAATGATCGTGATTGGAGATCTTTAAAACGCTTGGTGATGTCACATCGTAAAAAAATCGACAGGAGAACTCACGGCTATGTTTTATAGTGAAAGTAAGAGCATTTCCACACGCACAATGTGATGAGAACTTACAGGATTTGGACTAAACAGCTGTGTGGCCACAAGAAAGCCATTTGTTAGTGAGGCTAATCAGAAAAAATGACTCCAATTTGCTCTGGAGCCTAAAGACTGGACTGTGGTGCAATGGAAAAAGGTCATGTGGTTTGATAAAATCAGACTTACCCTATTCCAAAGCAATGGGTGTGTCCGGGTAAGAAGGGAAATGCATGAAGTGATTCACCCGTCATGCATAGTGCCTACTGTTCAAACCTCTGGAGGCAGTGTTATGATCTGTGGTTGCATCAATTGGTCAGGTCTAGGCTCAGCCTCATTGTGTGGCAATAAAATGAAGTCAGCTGCGCATCTGAATGTACTGAATAACCAGGTTATCCCGTCACTGGACTTTTTCTTCCCTGACGGCACAGGCATATTCCAGGATGAAAATGCTAAGATTCATCAGGCTTAACTTGTGAAAGAGTCGTTCAGGGAGCACGAGGAATCATTTTCACACATGAATTGGCCACCACAGAGTCCTGACGTTAACCCCATTGAAAGTCTTTGGGATGTGCTGGTGAAGACTTTACGGAGTGGTTAGACTCTCCTGTCCTCAATACAAGATCTCAGCCATAAATTAATACTGAACATTGTTTGCATAACTCTGGATGGAAATAAATGTTGTGAAGTTGCATTGTTGAAACAATGCCAGGATGAATGCGTGCCGTAAACAAAGCTAAATGCAGTGCAACAAAATATTAGATTGTGCGACTTTTTTTTGGCCAGGCAGTGTAGTTTCTCATGGTGAGGGAAAGCTGCTTTGTGAAAATCGACACTGGAAGAAGCTTGGCTTTTCCCCAACCATCTGAGACAATACAGCCCCTACCAGTGTTTCAGAGGCATCAACCTTCACAATCAACAGCCTTGAGGGGTCTGGATGTTTTAAGATGGTGGTTGTGGTAAATGCCTTTTTGAGTTTTGTGAATACCTCTTCAGCAGGGAGGTGGGGGGTTCGCGATGGACTTGGAAGCCTTGGATGAACCTCCTTTAGAAGTTTGTGAACCCCAAATACCCTTGTAGTTCCTTAACTGTGGTAGGTGCCTGCCAATACTTGACAGCAGTGACCTTGTTTTGGGTCATCTTACATTTTTCTCCTTTGAGGTAGAGGTAGTTCTGGAGGAGGAGTGTCAGGACCAGTTTGACACGAACCACATGAGTCTTTTTGGATGGCAAATAGATCAGAAATTTTCCAAACATCAAGTAGTATGCCATTTATGAGACAGTGGAACACAGAGTGCACAAGAGAGCCCATATGGCCTTGCACAGTACTCAAAGTGACTTGAGGTGATGTTAATCTCCCTCTCATATGTGGATTATGTTATAAGCAGCATGCAAGTCCAGTTTGATGAAGATTTGGGCACTTTGGAGCTGTTCCAACCAGGGAACCAGGAAGGAACCAGGAGTAGAGGATAGTGGTACTTGACTGTCATTTGGTTTAGCCCCTGATAGTCAATTCAGTCTGCCCCTTTTTTCTCCATGAAGAAAAATGCCACTGATGCAGGAGAGGTTAAGGGTCAGATATAGCCCTTTTCAGTGCCTCCTTGATCTATTCCTCCATAGCATGACTCTCAGTGGTGGAAAGTGGATACGTACGGTTTCACAGAGGCATGGTGCCTGCCATGAGCACAATCTTGGGATGAATGAAGAGCAAGGCCACTGGCTTTGGCCTTACTGAACACCTCCAGGATCTCCTGATAATCTATGGGAATTTTGATCATGGATCTTGATTCAGGGCTTTCGTTGGAGGTTGAAGAGGAGCTTGGAGACAGTTTGCCAGAAAATTTGTGGACCAGAGGGTAATTTTCCTTTCAGCCCAGCAGATTTGTGTGTCATGGGTCTGCATCCAGGAAAGTCCTAGAACTATGGGATACTTGGTGGTGACCGTGACGAGAAGACTAATATGTTCGTGGTGCAAGGTGCTGACTTGGAGCATGGTGGGTTCAGTGCAGTGGGTATGGACCATCCTCCAATTGGTCTGCCTTCCAATGCTTGGATGTGCAGTGGGTGCTGGAGTGGCTGGGTGCAGATATTGAGTCTTTCAATGGGGGCATGGCTGATGAAGTTGCCAGCTGCTCCAGAGTCGATCAAGGCAGGAACAGTTGAGAGACCTTCTGAGTGTCTTATCTGCACTGGGATGAAAAAATTTAGTGGAGATGAAAATTTAGAATTACTCACCATGGGTAGGCGAGGGACTGCTGTGGACCATGTGCTGCACCATTCCACTTGGTCTGAGGGCTGCCAGAGTAGAAGCAAGGTCCTCATCTTATGCACTTTTTACATCCCACCATGGTGAGTTTAGCCTGTCTAGGTTGCATCGATTCACTGATGCTCGGTTTGGCTCCACTCAGTTCACATTATGCTTCGGTTCTGTAGGAGGTGGTCTAGGTGGATGTACAAGTCAAGGAGTGAAACCAGCCAGACTTGATTGTCATGGCAAGCGAGCTTTGTGAGGATGTCTTGGTGTAGACTGCCTTATCAGTAGGCCGCCTTGAGCGCTGGCTCATTCCAACTGCTGCCAGTGGTGATTGTTCTGAATTCCAGAGCAAACTCAATGGTGCTATGCTTGCCTTGCTTGATGGACAGGATCTACTCTGTTTTTTCGCCCTCAGGCGAGTGATCAAAAATGTACTGAAAGAGCTAGATGAAGCATTCATAAGATGTACAGTAATATTTTTCCCTCCCTGAGAATAGACCACTGTAGCCCAGGATAGAGCTTTGTTGGAGAGCAGGTTGATGAACAGAGTGACTTTATGCCCCTTAGAAACTCCATCCTGACCATATAGAGGGAGCACTGTAGCATAACCCCTTACAAAAGTCGGGATCTTCAGAGTACTTGTCCGGGTGTGCGATAGGAGCAGACTGGGAATGTGCCACCACTGCAGCTAGTGGTGGCATCAGCGTGGTGGTTAGCTGTGCTAGATTGGCGTAGATCATGGCTAGCTGCTGCTGCTTCTCTCCTACTAAGTGGCCTTGAGCCGCTAGTGCCTGTTGCTAGTCAAGCATACCTGCTGCATCCATACTGACATCAGAGTATTCAAGCTGAGACTGCTGAAGTTGCAGGTAAAATGCTTTGTTGCAAAAACTGACTAACCCAGGTGTTTGTTATTGTAGTTCATGTCTGTGTTCATGAAATTATCTTAAGGTTTACAGTTCAGAAAGAGAAAAGATAACATTAGACTTTATTCATCCCAGAGCGAAATTTCTGGAGGGAAATAGTAGCTTGGCATCAGTGTTATTCTGAGAGACAGCAAACACAAGACGAGGTTCAGTAGAATAATGTTTATTCAGCACATAAAACAAGCAAGCATAAAATCGGTAGCAATGCATGATAGAATTGTAGTGTTTGTTTTGAATGAATAGATACAACGACTGGCCTCACATTAGTAACATAAACACATACAAAGTGTAACATATACATAAATGCCAGTACCCAAGGTTTCCCAGCAGAACATTGCTCAGAGCATCACACTGCCTCCGCCGGCTTGCCTTCTTCCCATAGTGCATTCTGATGCCATGTCTTCCTCAGGTAAGCGACACACGCACCTGGTCATCCATATGATTTAAAAAAGTGATTCATCAGACCAGGCCACCTTCTTCCATTGCTCATGTCCAGTTCTGATGCTCATGTGCCCAATATGGGCGCTTTTGGCAGTGGACGGGGTCAGCATGGGCTCTCTGACCCGGTCTGCGGCTACGCAGGCCCATACGCAGCAAGTTGCGATGCACTGTGTGTTCTGACACCTTTCTATCATAGCCAGCATTAACTTTTTCAGCAATTTGTGCTACAGTAGCTCTTCTGTTGGATCGGACTAAACGGGCTAGCCTTTGTTCCCTATATGCATCAGTGATTCTTGGGCACCTGTGACCGTGTCGCCCGTTCACAGGGTTCCAACACAGTATGGAAAAGTATGGAATTTGATTTTAGTAATTTCCAGGTCTGGATAAGTATAAAAAAGAAAACAGAGTATGGAAAAATATTTGTGTTTCCAGACTATTGCCCTTATTCTGTTTTCTAAAATATAAAATTGAGAATTAAAAAAAAAAAATTATCATACAAGCGAAGAGTTTTTCATGGCTTTTGGAGTGGGCAGTCAGCACAGCCAAAGGTCGGTGCTAGACTGGATCTTCAGGAGGGACGGTCTGCTGTGATTGGTTGTTACGTTGTTAAGCAGCAGTTGCCATCACAGTGCAGCGATGGCCTAAACACTTGTAATATCGTCCAGCTTTCAGCGTTGGGGTGTGGACTGAACGGCCACAATGGGTAAATGCAAGTTTTCCGAGGGCTGGCTTGACAATCCCAAATATAAAGCCTGGTTGGCTAAGGATTTCAAATGGGAAAAGAAAGCTACATGCAAATTTTTGTAAAATCTTTTGACATGTCCAATATGGGGGAGGCAGCAATTGTAAGCCATATGCAAAAGCACCTTCGTATGGTCACAGCATCCTCTACACCCAGAGTCACAACGTTTATGGCCCAGCCCAACATGAGACCAAGACCGACCACAGCAAATAATGAACCCACCAACACGCCGAATGATGAACGGTGAGAATTTTAGCTAGTCAGTCTAGCCTTCAAATAACTAGGTGACATTAGCTGGAAGATAGATGATGAACTGAAGCTAACGTCAGCTATCGCACCCAGATAATGATTTGAATGCATGGATCCGTTAGCTGCCTGTATAGTGTCACTGAGTAAGCTAACAGCCATTGCTAGTGGTAATGTGGAGTATTTGCAGTAACAGTAGTGAAAAAGACGGAAACATGCTGAAAGAGAAAAACACGACCCAACAAGTTGTCCAGCACACATTGTATATACACTTAATAAAAGATTATAAGTATACCATTTAATTTGGAGAGGTTGCTGTGCTTCATCAGGTGCATTCACAGAGCGCTTGTGCTGTATGATGTGCGTGACATGGTGTGATTGCATCACTTACACCTGTATTTTACTGTTATTTTATGTTTTATAATGTATCAGTGGTTTAAATTCAAGGTGCGTATTTCCAGTTCGCAAAACTGTTGGTCTTTAGTACAGACGAGTCTCCGTTAAACGAGCGCGCGATCAGCGCCACACAATCTAATAAGCAAAAGTTCAAGGGAGCGCGCAGTCATTTAGATTATACTGTGCTTTGCTGTTTAGTGATCGTGCAACACGACTGAATGAATTCAAGGCGCGTATTTCCATAACATAATACTGTTTATCTCTACCATAAGCGAGTCTTTTTTTGAACTTCACTAAATGAATGAGCGCACATCTGCGTCACTCAAACCAGCAACAAATAAAAGAAGCACGCAATCATTTAAATCAGACTGTACTTTGTTGTTTGGTGATCGTGCAACATCAAACCACGATTACAGTATGAAACCGTTGTGTCAGAGGTGAATATATGCAGGTTATAAAGCGTTTTAGGTTTCTTCTCATAATGTAAGCTCATGTTATTAGTTCGAGAGAACCAATGCATGCGCTAAACACGTGAGAGTGGATCTGCACTGCGCAAGAGAAAATGAATGTTTACAGTTGAAAGTACTATATTAAACTACTGAATATAATGCTGAAAATAATGTAAAATAATGCTATATGGGTGAATACTTGTTGGGGCATACTTGGAGGAAATGCATGGAGTGGTAATGCCTAATAAATTATTTCATCAATAAGTTTATAGTACAGCAAACATTATTATACTGGATAGCATATCCTGCCATTATTCTGAAAATAATATTTTCTAAATAAATGTAATTAGTGACAATATTATTTTAAAACCTATAATATGAATTTAAAATATTTAAAATGTGTGTGAAAGTGTATCAAACATAATCCTATATTTTCAGCTGAGCAGAATTATGAATATTTCTGTTCAGTTGTCACCATTTGCCCTGTGCTTGTGTTTACAGCATTTACAAGTATGTTTTATGCTTTATCTAACAATGAAGCAAAGTCAATGGACTTTAGTTTTCTTTTCTAGTTTCCTGGTGAACTGTACATGAACATCCCTCCTGTTGCTGTAGGGGCTGAAGGTTTAGTTATTTAAATTTACATGACAAAAACTGAATAACATTGTGCTGTTTTAACATTGCACTGTTTTAGCATTGCAGTTTTAATATAATGCAGTGCATTGAACTTGTCTTGGTTTGGTGTTAATTGATTTGTATGAGCTACAGTACCTAGCTACGATCTTCTGGCAATTATTTGGCAACATAATAGTAAACAAAGTCAGAATGTAACATACATGTTAACAGTTGGATTTTAAAACCATTTATCAGATGTTAAATATGGTATGAAAAATCTACCGAATAGTCTGGAAATTTGAGTCTGGAAAAGTATGGAATTTTGAAATGGAAAAGGTGTAGGAACCCTGGGTTCACCAGTTGTCCTTCCTTGGACTACTTTTGGTAGGTACTAACCACTGCATACCAGGGAACACCCCACAAGACCTGCGATTTTAGAGACTCTCTGACCCAGTCATCTAGCCATCACAATTTGGCCCTTGTCAAAGTCACTCAGATCCTTACGCTCAGATCCTTACAGTTGCCCATTTTTACACATCAATTTTGAGAACCGACTGTTGCCTTGCTATGTAGTATATCCCACCCCTTGACAGGTGCCGTTGTAATGAGATAATCAATTTTATTAACTTCACCTGTCATTGGTGATCTGATCCGTGTGTGTGTGTGTGTGTGTGTGTGTGTGTGTGTGTGTGTGTGTGTGTGTGTGTGTGTGTGTGTATGTATGTATGTATGTATGTATGTATATATGTATATAGGGGAAGGAACTCGGATTTGAGAAGAATACCCCACGTTGACTTCTCAGTTGTGGTGGCATTTCATGTCACGAAAGACATAGTCCCCATTTACTTTGTCGAAAAAGAATGGTTCACTAAGTTGTGCAAAAATAGTACCAGCACCATCTAGTGCAAATAATAATTTTAAAAGCCTTTCTTTAAATACCCTTTAACTGAAAGAACCATTGTTTGCACTATTTGTTATATATGGTGCTGTTACTATTTTACCAAACTCCATTTCAAGAAATAAAAACTTTATAAATAAATTATGTAATTTTTCAATTGCATTATGCAGTGACACAAAAAAAGAAATCGAGAACTGTTCATAAAGTTGAAGTTTTTTCATTTTTCTTTTTTGCAACATCATCCAGCCCTGATCTGTATTGTCTGAAAAAGGTAGATTCATACCCTTAAGCTGCTATCAGTTTTCACACAAGCTGGGCTTGCCCAGCCTGTTTACCGCTGGAAGTTACTGTATAGTACTCAGAGTCATTTGGTAATTAACAATTAAGCATTGATAGTAAATGAGAAAATGTTTTACCAGGTCTGTTCATTTCTTTTTTTTTTACCTCATTAGTTAATGTTATTGTCTCTCTCTTCACCTACCCCAGGCTGCATTCATGTCTCTGCCAAATTAGAAACAAGGTGCCTCAATTTCTTGGAATGGTTGAATAAATACTATGCATTTTTTATGGGAAGAAATCTACCTGGGCACTGGTCAGTATACCTGGGTATGTTGCCAAAGTATCACCTGTGTGTATTGAAATTCTGAGCTTACAGTGGTGACAGCTCTGCAAAGTTATATGTATTAAGGGTAGTCGTAATCTTGTTTTTGTATGATCTGAAGTGAACAGGCAAGGAAAGCAAAGAAGCCATAAAGCTAGGAATCCTGCTTCCAGACTTTGTAGAGCCAAGCTAATTACCGCTTGTTTACTGATTGCTGGATTTCAACTGTCCTGTGAACAATCAGCAACTGACAGGACGTGCCTGACCAGAGGACGAACCCTCTCAGCCAAGAGGAACCTCTGTCAAACTTACTGATCTAGGCTGTTGCCCAAGACCAGATGGCTCACCCAACACGATGGTAAAACCGATAACTACAGAAAAGGGGGGGGGACTCACCCAAGGACCCTCATGGAATGAGACCTTTGTTCTCCCCAGGAACATAAAGTTCAGCACCCTCCACACATTCCACAGAACCCAGCTTTAACAGACTACATATGGCTATTTTACATCTCTTGTAAGGACAATGACGACATGATGCACCATAGTTTGGAAACTTGTTGCCTCTTTTAATGTCATTCCATATATGTGTCATGCTTATAGCCACCAGGTCATTATGATGCTTTTTGATCGTTTAACAGTCCATCAACATCTTCAGAGAGCCTCTACCAACAGAGAGCCTCTACCAACATCTTCAAGGAGTCCTCTTCAACTAAACAGCTCAAGAGAGTCTCCATCCACATCTGAAGGAAGTCTCATCAACCAAGAGCTTTAGAAGTTCATCACGAGGAGATCACGCTTGCTCTGAGACTCCGCATCCAGACTGGTTCCTGCAAAGCCTCCAACTCTCGCCTTCGTTCTGCTGTGAACCACTCATCAAAGTTTTGCAACCCGCCTACGAGACTCCGCCGGGTTCGCAACTCACTCTGTTTATCTTCCTCATTGGTCTCTCAAGACGCTACATAAGGCCAACCAACTTCGCCGGAAAATCCTTCCAAACAACAACACAACGAGGGAATCCCTGGCAACACAAATGCAAGTATAGTACCTCCAGATTCTCGCTGAACTGGTGCATTTAATTCAAGTTTAAAGCCCTTCTAAATGAAGCAAATGTTAAATTAAACTGATAAGTTGATGGTTCGTTCAGGTCATGGTCTGAGAAACTGCTAGAAACTTGGAATTTCACTTTCTTTTCAAAGCCATTTTCACCCCTGTTTGTGTGTGAGTGTGTGTCTTAGATTAGTTTCCGTGTTGTTAGAATAGTAATAAAGTCTCGTCTAGTTTTTAAAGGCCAGTTTCTTGTGTCTCTGTGCTTCAAATTTATTGCCTTAAACTGCCGATCTTGTTACTATTAATATAGTGTTTCACTACATTTAGGATATTATTGCCGGTGGCCACGGAGGTAATATCCCATACACAATTAATAAATACACTCGTTTCAGCTTATCGCTGGACGAATAGTTGATCAGCTATTAAAATATTAATTTTACAGATTTCCCCTTCTGAGCTGATCTGCTAATGTCCTACATATTTTGGTGGAGAATATATCAGCTTAACCTAAACAGGTAAATTCCTTACATATTGGTGGAGAATACATCAGCTTAATCTAAATGAGCTAAATTCCTACATTTTTATGAAGATAAATCTCAAAGATTTAGTAAAAACATTTACTGGTTTTACTAGATTATAGGTATATATATTTCAAAAAACGAAAATCTGTCAAAACAGATTTTATTAGGGGACCAGGCACCAAGCATGTTTTTTTGGGCCAAAAATGCATGTTTCTAGATTGCATTTGGAATCACGCTGTTTTGTTTATTCAACAGCTGCATAACCTGCACAATTTGAAAAACACCAGCTTCCTATTCATAATTTCTTTAAATTTAAACCTTATGACTATGCTCTGGAAACACTAGTATACACTGAAAGAAAACAGGGCTGCTCGAAAAAATTTTAATTTACAGATTTTAATGATAAATAGCAATTTATAGAACACAACTTTATTAAACTTATGAACCAGACTCCTTGTGGAGCTTTCTGGATAGCATTCTATTTTTTGTGACTGAGTAAGCAAGAAAACTATGTTATAAAGTAAAAATGGGCCTCATTTAGCAATCTTTTAGTTAAGTTGTGTGTAAAGGTTTGATTTAAGGTTGGATTTAAATTACCAGGTGTGTTCATGACGCAGCTGATTTACATTTATAAAAATAAAGCATACAATAATGCTAGTATTCTAATGCCACCACAGAGCTTTGGGCTGTGCAGGTAGGGATCTCGTCTGGATCCTATGTTTTTAATCAACAATATACAGGGTGCCATGACACACTTTGATTTATGACCTTGTGTAAATAAGTAAATTAATTAAACCTAGTCAAATCATAGAATAACTCCAATATTCTAGTGCCTCTGCAAAGCTTCAGGCTAGGTGGGTAGGAGAACTTGTGTTGAATATAGTTCAAGTTCAAGTGGATTTATTGTCATTTTAACCAAAAACAGCTGGTACTGTACACAGTAAAATGAAAAAATGTTCCTCCAGGACCATGGTGCTACATGAATAACACAGAACTAAATAAGACTACAAAGACTTACACAGGACTACATAAAGTGCACGTTTGCAGATGTGTGCAACAGCACAAGACAGTACAACAATTACTAAGCAGGACAATAGGCACAGTAAAGGACAGTGCAGTTACGACCAGTACACACCTCTTGTGTGGGGTAACGTGCAAAGAACTATAACATAATAACAAATATTGTAAATGTAAACATAACATAGTAATTAGCAGCAAGTGGTCACAGGTGGTCACTACAGTATTTTGTTTACAGTGTTTTAGCAGCAATTTAAGAAAGAAATATGCAAACAATTGCAAAACAAGTGGAATGGTGTTCAGTTGATTATTACTGTGTGTATGCATGCATGTATGTGTGTCTGGGTTTGTTTTAGTCCAGTGTTTGGGTATTGAGTGTAGGAAATTAGCTGTTTAGGTTACGCTTCTTGCATTCTCCACAGAACGTGTAGGAGATCAGCTCAAAAGGGATATTTTGCAAACCTAATATTTTAATATTTTATCCATCCAGCAATAAGTTGAAATTAGTATATTTATTAATTGTGCATGGGATATTTACCTCCATGGCCACCGGCAATAATATCCAAATATAGTGAAACACTATATTAAGAGCACAGTAACAAGATTGGCAGTTAAGGCAGTAAAACAAGACACTTGCATTTAAAATCAGATGAGACTTTATTACTATTCTAAGACACAGAAACTAATCTAACACAAACACAAGCACACGCACACATAGACACACAAACAGGGGTGAAAATGACTTTGAACAGAGAGTGAATGAAATCCCAATTTTCTAGCAGTTTCTCAGACCATGACCTGAATGAACCATCAACTTATCAGATTAACATTCGCTTCGTTTAGAAGGGCTTTAAACTTTGTATTAAATGCACCAATTCAGCGAGAACCCGGAGGTACTATTACTTGCTTTTGTGTTGGCAGAGATTCCCTCGTTGGGTTGTTGTTTGGAGGGTTTTTTGGCGATCTCAATTGGCCGGCGTTCTGGTTGGCCTTAAGTAGAGTGAGGAGTGAACCTGGCTGAGTCTCATGGGTGGGTTGCAAAACGTTGAGTGGATCACAGCAGTGCAAAGGCAGGAGTTGTAGGCTTTGTAGGAACTAGTCTGGATGTGGAGTCTTGGCACAAGCGTGATCTCCTCGTGATGTCGAGGAGCGAGAATTTCTGTAGCTCTTGGTTGATGAGAACTGCTATTGACTTGTTGGAAGAGACTCCTGCAGATGTTGGTTGAAGAGACTTCCTCGAGATGTGGATGGAGACTGTCTTGAGCTGTTAGTTGAAGAGAACTCTCCTGGAGTAGTTTGGTGACGAAAACTCTGTTTCCATCGTATCCGAGGGTTTTAACCCTTTCTAGCTGGGCTGACCCCAAAGTGTCTACTCCAATCAGCATGACTTCAGGGTGGGGTATAGCGACGCTCTCCTCCCATACTTTACTCTGTCCATTATCTTTATGGTCACGTAATTTTGCACCTTTTCTTTCTGCTTTTTTATATAGTTTGGATCCAACTTTTAATCCTGACTGTTAATACATGCATAAAATGACATTCTACCTGAATTTCCTTATTCTCTACTTTCATAAAATCCTTCAAGGAACACATGCATTCCAAACATCACATACTTGTTGATACGCTTATTAACATTCTGATAACCATGATAACCATAGGCATGATACATGGAGTAGGAGTAACATTAGGAAAAACATATGCACAACATTAAAAAGGCAGCACTATTCTAATTATGGTATATTAAATTTTAAAGGTCCTTGTTCTTCCAGGCTTTTATTAAAGCTGGGCTCTGTGGAATGTGTGAATAGTGGTGAGAGCATTGAGATCTTTGTGTTCCCAAGACAAAGGTCTCATTCATAGTGACTCCCTGTTGGTTCTTTCTTGGGGCCTGCTGAATGAGTGACCCCCTTTTGGGCTTAAGTTATTAGATTTATGGTTGAGGGTCCTTGAGTCTTATCCTGTAGGCCAGTCATCTGGTTTTTGTGAACAGCTTAGATCCGTAGTCGTCTTCTTGGCTGATAGAGTTCAACCTCTGGTCAGGGATGTTCTAATGTTTGCTCTGTTGTTCATAGGATAGCTGAAATTAAGCAGGTGGTGATTCACTCAGCTCCGCAAAGTCTGTGAGAGGGGCTCATGGCTCCTTGCTGTTTCTTGCCTGTTCGCTTACAGATCCTACAGAGGAATCTGGAGGCTTGGGGGAAGAAACTGTTACACAGTCTAGCTGTGAGGGCCTGAATGCTTTGGTACCTTTTTCCAGACGGCAGGAGGGGGAAGAGTCTGTCAGCAGAGTGAACAGCAGTGGACTGAGCACACAACCCTAGGGGGCCCCAGTGCTCAGTGTGGTAGTGCTAGAGATGCTGCTCCCGATCCGGACTGACTGAGGCCTCCCAGTCAGTAAATCTAGGATCTAGTTGCAGAGGGAGGTGTTCAGTCCCTGCAGGCTTAGCTTTCCAATCATGTTAGCACTATTTGATTTTACATCATTGAGAGATGACGGCAATTGTCACAAATCCCCTCAAAGCACGGTGCTCAGCCATGCTATTATTGGGAAAATTGTTTATTTTTACTTCCTGGTTCTGTCTCTGCCCCTTGTGAGCTCATTTGCATGTCATCCTATTGTTTCCAACTGTTGCCTGTTTAGTTCCTTAATTACTTTGTATATTAATACTCTCATGTTTTGTGTCATGTTAATGTGCGTTACCAAGCCTGTGTTTCCTTTTTCCTAAGTTCTGTGTCCTAAGCTCCCGACCACGTTACTTCCCGAATTTTTGCCTGTGTCTCTCGTGTAAAATTATGGCTGTTCCCTTTCTAATAATGCCTTTCTGTGTACACAACTTTTCCACAGACTGTGATTGTAATTTCTGGTTTGCCCTAAATGAAAACCTGCTGTAAAACTACCTTAATAAAAGGGCACCCCCATCTGTGGATGCATGGTATTTACAAGGGCACATATTTAAAATTTAATTAAGCAATATTGCACAAGCATGTGTAGCGTCACCACTGGCACCTGCCCGCCAGAGGGAGCCCTTGCCCGAGTTTTGACGCCACCCACGGGGAACACTTTCGGGATTTTATGGACATTTAAGCAGCGCATTCACCACGCTAGGACGCAAAGTATTGTTTTCGGGACATTACCAAGCCTTTTCTCTCTGCCTTTGTGTATTTGTATTGCCTTTTGTATATGACCCTGTTCTCGTTTACGGATCCACGGCATCTACGTTGGACGGAACCGGCCCGATCAGCATTTGCCCAGCTAAAGGCTAGCTTTACCACAGCACCGATCTTGAGGCACCCAGACCTCAGCCTGCCCTTCATCATCGAGGTGGATGCCTCCAGCTGCGGGATCGGGGCCGTTCTCTCACAGCGTCATGGAAGTCCAGGAGAAGTTTATCCTTGTGCTTACTTTTCCCAAAAGCTAACCTCAGCTGAAGCTAACTATGACGTCGGCAATCGGGAGCTCCTTTCTATCAAGGAAGCATTAGTAGAATGGCGGCATTAGTTGGAAGGAGCGTGTCACCCGTTCATAGTGTTAACTGACCATCGTAACCTGGAATACCTGCATAATGCTAAGAGACTGAACCCATAATGCTAAGAGACTGAGGATTTCCATCGCCTCCACCCCAATCGGCCAGCTCCTCGGCCCCGGGGCTGTCCACGTCGTAGAACACCTGGAGGTGTTCCTAGATGGGGGGGCTCTGTAGTGTCACCACCGGCACCTGCCCGCCAGAGGGAGCCCTAGCCCGAGTTTTGACGCCACCCACGAGGAACACTTCTGGGATTTTACGGACATTTAAGCAGCGCATTCACCACGCTAGGATGCAAAGTATTGTTTTCGGGACATTGCCAAGCCTTTTCTCTCTGCCTTTGTGTATTTGTATTGCCTTTTGTATATGACCCTGTTCTCGTTTACGGATTACTGCCTTTGCCTTGTGTTTTGGATTTGGTTACCTCGCTGCTCGACTTCCTGGTTTTTCGGACTTTGCTCTTGTTGCTCGTTAACGTTTTCTGCCTGCTGATTTGGATGTGTTTGCTATTAAACTGCTGATGGATCCTACACAACCCGCCTCCGGCGATTCATTACAGCAAGAGTGCTGTTGTAGTGAATATCAGCACAGCTGTGATTCAGCTGTAAGCATGAGGCCACAGGCCGAGACTGACAGCTGTTCTTATATTCAATACAACAGCACAAATGTGAGTGTGATATTGCTTTTATACCACAGTTCTATAAACAGGAAATTAACATTGAGTAACTGATATTTCAGATACAATATGTCCATATATTTTGTTTAATTTTGCTGTGTCAATATTTTGTCTGGTCACAAAAATGTAACTTTTAACTGGCATAGTATGAAAACATATGTTCACCAATTTGAACGTCAACACTATGGCAATGCTTCAAACAAAGTAAGACTTTATTTAAAAAAATCTTGTGGACAATAATGATACTTTAAGTATGGTGCAGAGAATGAGAACATCTATCATGGACACATGGTTTTTCCTCTATTATTTCATTACTATTGTACATATATTTAAATAACCATTTTTCTGCCTTTAGCATGTGTAGTTAGAACATGGCACCTGTTGTTTGAACCTACCTATTTTTCAAGTGATCAGAAATATTGGAACATGGTGAAGGTGCTGTCGTGGCTTGGGCTTGAATGGCTGCTTCTGGAACAGGCTCACTAATCTTGATTGGTGATGTACCTCATGATGGTAGAAGCAGAATGAATTCAGAAACATCTGCCAATTTACAGAGAAATGCATCCAATCTAATTGGGAGGAATTTCATCATGCAGCAGGACAATGACTCAAAATCACTGCTGACACACCAGGGGAAAACTGTGTGCATTAGCTGAAACGTGAATGTACGTTTAATGCTGTAGCATGGCAAATCGAATGTATTATAACTAGTACACATTTTAAATGAGACGAGGTAATGATCTGAGATAGGTTCAGACTGTGACTGTATTTTCTATACATATTTTCTAACATTCATTTAATATGAATGTTAGTATTAATTCAAGTATGTGTCCCTTGTAATGAGTGGGTCCTATTACGTTCTGATTAGCCCCCACTGAATCTAGAATGGACACAACCACTGTTCTCAGCGAGTCTTGCGGATTGTTAAAATGAATATTAAAGTCTGTATCAATTAATGCTTTGTCTACTTTTTTACTTTACTTGACAGTGTAATTCTCATATTGCCCAAAATTTCAGTGTTTTCTCGCAGCAGTAGTAATTAACGTATGACTGGAATTATACTCATTTGTCCAGTAAACTGCATCATTCCACTGCACCATGACTGGCACCAAAAATTCCTAGTGAAAGCTCTGAAGTAAATATCAGGAAATGAAAGCCGAAATTCTGATCTATCATCTCATATTCCTCTTTTGATCTCAAACCAAAATAGTGAATAGCAAAAACAAAACAATTGGCCTTACAATTCCAATACTTTCAGAGGGGACTGTATATTGCCTCAGTACAAAAATTTGAATTTGTAGGGGCCATTTGTGTTTTGGCAATCCCAAAAAGTATAAAAATTATTTGCATCCTTAACACAAAAAACGAGAAACATTTTCCAACAGAATTCCCTCGAGCTTAAAGAACTTGTTCTCCCATGTTTCCTCTGAAAGTGATATGTTGCCCTTTTTTTCCCCATTTTTCCTTAATGAGTAAGTTGTTGTATTTTCTGGAGAAGAGGAGAGCCTCTTTATAGAGCCTGGACATTATTTTGAACTTAATTCTCAGATTATTATATAACAGAAGACTCAGAGACAGTGTAAGGGTCCATACGTGTAACACTTCAAAAGACAGGCAAAAATATGATCCAAAATGTGGTCAAGAGACAAGGCAGAGTCCAAAAATAAGAAAGCAGAAAACACTTTAAAAGCCAGGGGCAGGGTAAAGACAAAAAAAGAAAAATGAGGCAAGAGGCCAAAGCATGGCAATGGTCAGGCACAGGAAAACTATCCAGATAAATCACAGCTCATGATGCACCCGATTGCAAGCAAACAGTAGGGCTTCACACTGAAGCAAAGTCCATGTGCTTTTTATGACCTTTTATGTCATAATTTTAGAAAGGAACTATATGTTGTGAGGCCCTGTCCTTGCCATGTTTTAAACCTGTCATGTTTGTTTGGGAGAAATTCACTGTCATAGGCACACCACCTGAGCAGTTTCACTGCATCCTGTATGCCACTAAGGGTAGTCGTCTTTTCACAAATCTTTACTCTAAAGTGAATCCAAGGATTTTGCTTGTCTAAAAGCTGATTTATTAGTGCTTTGTCTGCTATGATTGCTTGTATTGGAAAGCTCACTGTCATTGCATGTTCAATTTCCTTCCATCTTACAATCATCGATACACAAGCATATTAATGGTAATACACTGGCACAGTAATAGTCAGTAAGACAAGGTAGGGCACTTGTAGTGTACTAAACCTTATTCTAGGTTTCTTCCCCTGCCAGATAAAACAAGAAATCCTCGTGTCCCATTATTGAAATTGATGATATGATATTTCAGCTGGCAGGATATGAAACAAGAATAACATTCAAGACAACACGTTCATTTTGATTGTTTCAACAGCTCAGGAAGAAGGCATGAATAAGGTTCCACCTTTCTATATCAGCTTAATTCTTGAAGATAAGTGGGCCATAGTAGTTTAGGTAAAGTAACATCAAGGTATTTCATTCTGTTTGCCTCCCAGGTGAGATTGTATGTGGCTCTAAAACTATTAAGAAGAGTGCAGTTAAATGACCTGGGTTTTCTGTATAACGAGTTTATGTCCTGATATGGTTTAGAGAATCATCCAGGTCTGTCATAAAGAATTGGAATGACTGGTGAGTTTTCTGATAATGATGAAACTTAGTGAATAACAAAGAACTTGAAGGATGTACACTATGTACAAGCCTGTTTTGCAAGTGTTTCCTGAAAGCCTTCGTTATCAGAAATTTAATGAACAAGTTGTAAGTTGTTCTTTGTTGCCCAAGCAGAGTCTGACTAAAAGCCACAGAAGTCAGTAGAAGTCAAAGAATCGATTCACAGTCCAGAAGTAAATTTAATAGATGAATCAGCAACTTAAACTGCATAAATAGACACAAATAGACAGTATTTATAAATAGTGGATGATAGACACAAGTATAATTAACAGTTTACAACAGAAATTAGATTTGTTTGTTTGGAAGAACAAGTTATCTCATATTATAAAGGGCATGCAGAGGAAAAAATAAATAAAAGAGAGTGTGTGTTATATTAACTAAATAAACAATGGGTTACCTTTTGGACCAAAAAAAAACCCCAAAAAACCCTAGACTTTGTTTTAGGCACAGATTTATATTTGTTACATATGTTTTCAAGTTAGTCTTTGCACGTTTGGATATATTGTTGATTAGTGTTTTCTAACCAAAACATTTAAATAATGTTTTGGTCTTACCACTCTCTCTGATTAGAAAATGCAGAGTTCTGCTTCCATTTCTATCCACTTGTCCTCCTAGCCTTCCACATTAGGCAGGTGTGTAAATTTCACTTTATTGAGTGTTATCCTAAGGTCCTCTGTCTTATATGACAGAATCTTATTTCCATGCATATTTGCTCTTTTCACCATACTGTGAGTCCTGAAGAGAAATGTTGCTCAGCTATGGGCTGTGGGCAAGTAACTGTTAGTAGCAAATATATGGAGAGGAAATCCACTATCACTCAGTAGTCAACCACTATAGTTGGCCAAAATAAAGTACTCCACAGCAACCTGGTCACAATAACGGTAAAAAAAAGTCCTTGGCAGTCAAACTTGCAGACTTGCGCATAAGAATTCATATGGCAACTGCACAATGGATATAAAACGTCTACACACCCCTGTTAAAATTGCAAGTTTTGAGTAAAAAAATGAAACCAATATAAATCATGTCAGAACTCTTTCTACACTCTATGTGAAATTACCACGTGTAAAAATTAAGTGAAGAACAATCAGGAACATTTTAAGGGAAAACTAAGAAAAATAAAAAAGTTACAATAACCTGGTTGCATAAGTGTGCACACCCTTTTATAATTGGGGATGCGGCTGTGTTCAGACTGAACCAATCACATTCAATCTCATGCTCAAAAGTAATTATCATACAGCTGTCATCAATGAAATTATTCTGATTAACCCCACATAAAGATCAGCTGTATCTGTAGGATTTTCTTCACATCTCTTTGGTTTCATCTGACTCCTGAAACCATGGTGTACAAAGATCTTACACAGCATGCACTGGTATGTCACTTGTCGAAATTTATCAATCAGGAGGGGGAATATTTTGGAAAATAAATGTTCGTAAGTTAGGGTATTTAAAATCAGAACCACCCCTCTCCTTTCCCGCTCATTTCCGCTTTATATGGTGAAATCAGGAGATTACTAGAGCCCGTCATCTTTAGTTTAGTATGTTCATTCAGGTGTGTTTCCTGGAGGAATGAAATGTATAGCTTATCTGGGTAATTTTTTGTTTATTAATTGGATTTAACATTCCATGAACATTATATGTGATTACTTTCCTGTCTGATTTTGTTGACATGTGCAGGTCCCAAAGGTAAGGATTAATATCTAGGGTTCCTCTCTTCTCTCTTTAACAGAACTGAGCAGGCAACCCCCCTGGTACCATTAACAATAAACAAAGCAAACATAAATAGAACATCTGTAATGCAGTTAACACAGAAAAATGAACTTCCGATAGTGAGGTCCCATATATGACCCTGAGCAAGTTCAAAAGAATGTCTCTTTGAATGTCTTTAATGACATCAAACAGTTTGTGTTTCCCAACTTCAACATTAACAGCTGAAATTATTAGGCTATCTATTTACCTCTGTAAACATTACGCTTTGCCTGGGATGTTTCTCAAAAAATAACATGAGAGCGCCTTTATCTGCATTGCTGAATCTTAGACTTGGCCTGTCTGGCTGCCATGGCAGTCACCGTACCTGATCCAAATTTATCGGGTTATTCAATCACTGTTAGATTCAGGCCTCTGTTCCTCATGTTTTGCGTTGCCCCTTCACTGATTCATGGACAATGAGTTCATCATTGTGGAAAACTTTCAGTCTGGCTGGATACTGACTCAGAAATTTTATGTAATTGTCCTGTCGTGCTTCTGCGTTCTTTCTTCTGTTGTTAACGATGTGTTGTATAGTCTTGGTAGTAATCCAGGATTATTTTACTATTCAGACATGTATTTTCATACAGTATTTCCTCTGATTAGATGGGATTTTAGAAATTTAACCGCAAGCATTCTTGACCAAGTGCCAGACTGTGGGTGCTGGCCCAGAGTGCGATGAGCTCATTCTGTGTAAGTCCAGTGTAGAGGGTACTTTTGAAATCCTTCTCTGGTCCCTTCGGGACCCTGTTATATTCTCATGTTTTCTTTCCTTGAGTTACTCTCATGGTATAACAGCTTTGCTTGGAGTTGGATTTGCAGCTTTAGCATTTTGCCCATTTCCTCTTCTGAGTTCCCTGGGTTATTTGTATTTCTGCTTCATCCGGTATTGAATTTGCTTTCGTTCTTTCTCCAGCAATACCTTTGAGGTGCTTTAAATCTTCTCTGAAATTACATATTTCTTTGTGTATCAGTTCCAATTTAAATGGCTCCCCTGCATCTTTTGCTCTTTCGCCATCTTGTATGGTTGCATTGTTAGCTCGAGAAGCATTGGTACTGTAATTAGGTTCTTCTTCCAGTTTTCCTGGCTGCTGTCTGTTCTTTTTGTCTTTAATCCTTGTCGCCATCTCTGCTCCTTCAATTATGTTCAGTATAAACTAATTCTCTGATGTTTTTTTTTTTTCGATGAACGGGGCTCTTTCTGTCTTTTTTTAGTTGAGAGAGCCTTTCTCAAGCTGCTATTATCCATGCCATGGCATCACGGAGAGTGCCATTATCTATGGTAAATGTCTTCGAGAAAGAGGATCCTACTCTAACTAAAGTCAGTAATCTCATTATACATTCTTTCCTGAATTCTAATTTGATTAGTAGCCTTTCTTTCCACAGCATACCATAGGCTTTTTCTATATAAAAATACTCCAACCACTAATTGTTTATTAATTTGTGCCTTTCTAATATCTGTTTCCAGACAGAGAGCTGCACCAATGTAGTCTAGCCTTTTGGTATCCACTTTTATTCCATGTCTTCCAAAAAGTTCCACTTTTGACTCACCAGGCCACAAACACTATCCCAAAAGGCTTGGGGGTCATCAAGGTTTTGAAAAGATCAAAAAAGATCTTGACATTTTTAACCAGTATGGTCACCATACATCAATAAAGAGGCAGAGCTGGATTACTCAAATAGTTGTACTTCATGATTGGTGATATGGATTTGAGCAAAACTTGAAAGACATGCTCAGTTTAAGAATCTGAGAACGCCTGCGAAGAGTGGGGTGTGGTCATCAATAGGCAGTGGAATTAAGTCCTAATTAAGTCCTTAAGCCCTATTTCTCAGGAACCAAAAGTCCAATTGAGCTGAAATTTGGTGTGCTGCATCGAACTGCTAATCAGTAACTGAATTTTTAATCATCACTGAATTACTTCCAGAACCTGGCCGCCTGCAGCCAATCAGCTTTCAGCAGGTTTTTCGCACAGCTAGCATTGAGCTATCATCAACAAGGGGGTGGAGTTAAGTTCAAATAGCTGTTTCTTAGGAACTGAAAGTTTGATTTAGCTGAAATTTGGTGCGCTAAATTGTATGCTTATCTGTAACTGGATTTTAACTTCCATTGGGTTACTTCAAAAACATGGCTGCCTTCAGCCAAATGGCTTTTAACAACATAATCATACAATTTCAGACATATCATATTTATTTGTAAGCAATCCTCACAAAACTTGATAAGTATGCTTGTTTATGTCATCTTTATTGTTTATATAACTTGGCAGGAACTAGCCACTATTTGCTGAAGATGCTTGGACCCCAATAATCACAGCTTCTGGCTATATTTGTTATAATGATTTTTATTTTTGTTATAATGATTCATAATTATTATTTTTTGTCATGCACAATTTTTTTTAAATAGTTTTCCTTTTAAACATCCAGCTGGGAATCCTGTCTTCTATCTGGTACTGCTTTACAGCAAACAGGCAAATGGTCACTACTTATTGTTGTTCACCCCAATACTTTAAACATTCCTGTATTTACCAAGTGCAATATTGATTCTTGTATTGGTACCATTTTTTAAGTGACTGGTTCCCAAATCTTTTGTGCAATCTTTTGCCCAAATTGACATAATGAACTTTCTGTGACCCCAGGCCTTGACTACCCTGCATTTTTTTAATTCCAGATTTATAATTTAGGACTGCTGTAACATTTGAACAGTTTTTACTGTCAGTAACATACTGTATGTGTAACATAAGTGGCTAAAAAACAGAGGAATATTCCTTGCACTGTATGACCTGTCTAGTGGGAAAGGGTGAACTTTCTTGTCACACAAAAAAGAAAAACAATAAAAATCCGAATAAAGACAAAAGCGTTCCAGCAGTTCCTGCTTGAATCTGTAATAATAAGAAACATATAATCACTATAGGGTTTCTACAAACCTTTGCATAATATACATAAATTGCCTAAAATTGTATCTGAACATACCACAAAAGTTCTGGAACAATATCAACAAGACCCAGGTGATGTTTGGTCATCATGCACAACGCCATGAAAAACCAAAAACTGTGTATCACCTCATACCAACTGTAACAAATCTCAAAAATGGGCAAGGAGGAGGCAGGAACTGAGTGAACTTAAACGTAATGTTTAATTGTAAACATAACATAAAACACAAAACACACGAGCATCTCTCTCTCTCTCTCCCTTGGGGTCTCCAGCCCCTCCTTTATCTCTCTCTCCCACTGATTAGCCCACTCAGTGCCAGGCGTGCGTCCTCACAGCCTGGCCCCTCCTTCCTGCTTGTCACACTCCTCTGTGGGCAGATTGAGGCCTCCGGCCTGACGGACATCCCCTCCCCCCCTCTCAGGAGGAGCGGTGCTGCTGCCCTTCTGGCTACGTCCTTCAGCCGGCCGGCCCCGCATCCTAAAAGTGAGAGGAGAGACGAGAGGAGGAATGGGGAGAGAGAAGGAGCGAGCAATAGAGACAGGAGGGGAGAGAAAAAAGAAAAGTGGTTCCCCAGTCCCCAGACACGCCGTCCTCTGGTCCTCTGCCAGCTGGGAAACGATCCCTACGATGCCAGTTGCTGACTCTGGACCTCCTGGAGGACGGCTATAGCTCTTCCCCTTTTCAGGAGGATGGCAGACGGCAGCGGGTCCTCCGTCACCAGGTGGACAGCAGTGACGGCACCAATGTAACAAATCTCAATGATGGGCAAGGAGGAGGCGGGAACCGAGTGAACTTATACGTAACATTTAATTGTAAACATAACATAAACATAACATAAAACATAAAACACAAAACACGCGTGCATCTCTCTCCCTCTGTGTCTCCAGCCGCTCCTTTATCCCTCTCTCCCACTGATTAGCCTACTCAGTGCCAGGCGTGCATCCTCACAGCCTGGCCCCTCCCTCCTGCTTGACACACCAACTGTCAATCATGGTGCAGCGCTGATGATTTAGGCATGTTTTGCAGCCATAGGACCTGGGAAATGTGCAGTCATTGAGACAACGATTAACTTTATACCAGAATATTCTTGAGACAAATATGAGGCCATCTGTCCAGCAGCATAAGCTGGGCCAAAATTGGGTCATGCAACAGGACAATGATCCCAAACACCAGCAAATCAACAGCTGAATGAATAAATAAGAAAAAATCAAGGTGTTGGAATGGCCAAGTCAAAGTCCAGCCCTCAGCCTGCTGTGGCAGGATCTTAAGGGAGCTGTGCATAAATGAATACCCTCAAATATCAATGAACTGAAGCAATGTTGTAAAGAAGAGTGGACAAGAATTTCTCCAAAAAGATGTGAGAGACTGATCAACTCCTACAGAAAATGTTTACTTCAAGTTATTGTTGCTGAATGTGGTTCTACATGTTGCTGAATTATAGGGTGTACTTCTTTTTTCCCACCTGGTTTCTGAATGTTGGTTTACTTTTGGGAAGTATGACTACATATTGAAGTCTTTTTTTTTTTTTTTTTTTTTGGTCCTCCGAGGTTATTTGTTTATAAAAGACTATGACAATGACTTGGTTTCTGAAGACTTAGTTTTGCAGACTTAGTTTGGCTTTTTGCGTTATCAAAGTAATAACCACGACACAACAATAGGATGTTTACTAATATTAAACATCCTATGCTAGCATTTATTGAAATAGAAAAGAATAAACACCAATCAACTATTAACTATGAGCTTAATTCTAAATGGGGACAAAGAAGAGTTTTGTGTGAGAGAGAGGGAGGGAGGGAGGAAAGGAGTGTGTGTGTGCGTGTATATGGCACGCATGTACGTACACTACCAGTCAAAGGTTTGGGGTCACCTAGAAAATTTCACACTTTCCATGACAACTCATTTTTTTCATCAAATGAGCTGTAAAAAGAACAGAAAATGTAGTTAAGACATTGACAAGGTTGGAAATAATTATTTTTTGCTTGAAATAAGAATTTTGTTCTTCAAATTTTGCTTTCTTAAAAGAATCCTCCCTTTGCATCAATTACAGCCTTGCAAACCTTTGGCATTTCAGCTGTCGGTTTGTTGAGGTAATCTGAGGATATTTCATCCCATGATTCTTGAAGCACCTCCCACAAGTTGGATTGGCTTGATGGGCACATTTTATGAATCATAAGCTGCTCCCACAACAGCTAAATAGAGTTGACATCTGGTGACTGTGCAGGCCAGATCATTACAGATACCAGAATACCAGCTGAGTGCTTCTTCTCTAAATAGTTGCATAGTTTGGAGCTGTGCTTTGGGTCATTGTCCTGTTGTAGGAGGAACATGGCTCCAATCAAGTGCCATTCACAGAGTAAGGCATGATGTTGCAAACACGAGTGATAGCCTTCTTGTTCAAGATCTCTTTTATCATGTATAAAGCTCCCACTTTATCCCAACCCTTATGAAATTAAATAACAATCACACACATACCAGACATCACATACTTGCTGTTATTGATACACTCATTAACATTATGATACCTGTTAGATGATCAAACGCATCATAATGAACTAGTGACTAGTGACACTTATAAGGCATTACATTAAAAAGGCAACAAGTTTTTCCAAACCATTTTAAGAGCCATTGTCCATTCAGCATATGTAAGGTAACCTTGTTAAAGCTGGGCTCTGTGGAATGTGTAAACAGTGGTGAACTTTGTGTTCCTGGGGGAAAAGAACATAGGTCTCATTACAGTCCTCAGCCTGTGTTAACCCTTTCTTGAGGCCTCCCTGGGAAGTCACCCCCTTTTGGCCTTAGGTTATCAGATTTATGGCTGAGGGTACAGGGGTTTTATCCTGGGGACCAGCGATCTGGTCTTGGCCAGTGGCCTAAATCAATAGGTTTGACAGTCTTCCTCTTGGCTGAGAGGGTTCATTCTCTGGTCAGGGATGTTCTAATGTTTACTCTATTGTTCACAGGATAGCTGAGATTAGGCAGAAGCAAGCATTAGCTTGGTTCCTCAGGGTCTGCAAGTGTGTGTCCATTGTTCTATGATTCCTGTGGTAAGCTAAGTGAAGTTTGGTTCAGGCTTTTGTGATTTTCTGGCTGCCTGTTCACTTAAAATCCTACAGCAGCATGTTTTAGTTTGTCTTCATGTGCATTTTGCTTGTTGATCCATCTGTGGATTCAATTCTTGAGGAAGTTCCGTTGGCTTCATAACTCACAGAAATCCAGACATCCAACAAAGTTGAAAGCAGCTGTTTTACAACTCCTCTTTTCAGCCATATTATGCATGGTGGTCAGTCTGAGTGAGAGCTTCTCTCGTTTGTGGTCCCTTCCTGGTTGCCTCTTGGACCCAGAGAGAGCAAACAAACGCTGGTGATCCTTTTGATGAATAGACTCATCTTATGCATGTCAGTTTGCTGTAAAGTTCTTAATAGAAGTGCACTCCCTATCTGTGGATGCATGGTACCTACATTTCCCCCACAATCTGAAGGTGGAACTGAGTGGAGCTCTTAGGGCACAACTTGAAGTGCAATCCACAGTGGGCACAGGGTTGTGCATTAGTCCAAGGTGGTTGAAGTTGTCCGTAGTCCACAGTCCAGCGTTGCTCCAAATATTCCTAGTAGACAGTCCCCCCTTCATTAAAGGTTGACAGCATATGAACATATCTGGCCAGTTAACAACTAGAAATACCTGGGCAGATATCAAGTAATAACCTTATGCTGACACAGATATATCGTGCACAGTTCATGATGGCTATAAACATATCTGGCCAGGTAACACCTAGAAACACCCGGGCAGTTATCTAGTAGTAACCCTATGCTGACACAGATATAATGATGGAAAGAAAACACCTAGTGATATGTGAAACTTTGTTAGACAGTGTTAAATGGTTTTTCATGGAAACAAGGAAAGACATCATCACACCTGTAGCAGAGGAAAGTTAGGCTGGTAGCCCGCGCACAAAAAACAATGCTCCTCACATGACTGCCGCCATGGTGCTGAACAGACAGTGCCGGTTCTGCACCACCATTGTTTTGGACAGCCTGAGAACTCGTGGCTGCAAGGTAGGGTGGGGAAACTCAACTCAGCTGGTGGCAAATGATTACCGCGGCAGTTCTCTACCCTCCAGCAAAAGCCTGGAGATTATAAAAGGGACCTCCACAGTGGTGGATCGGACTACCCTCTCTACCCTCTACCCTCTCGCACGCCAAATGGACACCCTGTTACGCACCGCCAAGAGGTGGCTACAGCTCGAGATCCTCTCTGCTGCCAAGGTCGTTGAGAGGGTGGCCATGGACCGTTTACTGAGGGCTCTGCCACCCGAAGAACGGAAAGCCATAGGCGTGCGGGGTGCCCCGGGCAACCCCCGAGAGATACTAGAGGCACTGGAGTGTGCAGCGGCCGCTGCCGAGACGCCTAGACCGGCACTCCTGTGGGGAGGGGAGGCCCACCAACAATCACTTCGCCTTTGGAACTCCCAGGGATGATCCCATGCCTACCGAGTCAGACCCCCATCATCAACCGACGTGCCGACAAGCCCTGGCTCACAGGCTGCGTCCTCCATATATCAACCCCTCCCAGCTTCCCTACATCCCTGTGGAGATCAACGGCAATACAGTCTCGGCCTTCCTAGACTCAGGAAGCACCTTAACCCTGGCCCGACTTTGCCTGCTTACAGAGTTAAACACCAGGCCGAGGAGTGGACGCTTCTCGTGGGGCTCATACCAGAACTTCCCGTGCCCCTTCTACTGGGTCGAGACTGGCTGGGTTTCTCCACCACCAAGGCATTGACCTCCCCGGAGGAGGAGATGCAGAA
Source organism: Pangasianodon hypophthalmus (assembly GCF_027358585.1). Taxonomy (NCBI): domain Eukaryota; kingdom Metazoa; phylum Chordata; class Actinopteri; order Siluriformes; family Pangasiidae; genus Pangasianodon; species Pangasianodon hypophthalmus. The sequence continues at coordinate 18,610,674 of NC_069715.1, read as the reverse complement.
CAAAGAGGCCACGGGTCTGGCGGTCCTGCCTGGCCCAGGGTGAGGAGATGCAGAACAAAGAGGCCACGGGTCTGGCGGGCCTGCCTGGCCCAGGGTGAAGGCGACGACGGGGCGACCTCGGCAGGTTAGAACCCCCACCCCTACTGACCCTGTCTTCTCTGTGTTTTCACAGGTTGCCCGGGAGGGGGATTTCAGGTGGGAGCAGAAGGAGTACAACAGGCTGAAGCACTGTTGGGGCTAGATGCAAGTTATCGAGGGGTTCCATCAGAATCCAGAGCAAAGGCTTCCAGCTGCATACTTCCTGGTACGCACCTCCTATACTTCAGAACGGAGTGCCAAGGCCAGCCCTGCAAGCTGCTGGTGGTTCCCTGCAGCAGGACCCAAGCCCTCATGCACCTGGCCCACTCACACCCACATGGAGGACACACACAGCACATTAGAGAAACTAAAGTGGGGGCACACAGCACATTAGAGAAATTAAAGTGGTAAGATTTCCCTGGCCCGGGATGGATGCGGTGGTCCACACGTTCTGCCAGCAATGCCGTCGATGTCGGAGAATCATGCCCTGTAAGTCTGCACCCGCTCCCCTCATTCCTGTCCCTATCATTGGCGTCCCCTTCGAAAGGAAAGGCATGGATCTCTTAGGGCTGCTTCCGAAGTCTGCCCGGGACCATAAATACATAATGGTCATCATGGACTACGCCACCCTATACCCTGAGGCAGTTCCATTTCGAAAGGCCACCTCCCGGATCATCGCCCATGAGCTCCTCCTCCGCTTTAGGTGGTATATCTCCACCCTGGACCTTAGAAAGGGGTACTTGCAGGTGGCCCTGAGCCCAGAAGCAATGAGGATGTTACACTGACGATGTTGTGATCTTTTTCTCCACCTGGTCTGACCACCTCCACCATCTCAGGGAGGCGAGCTCCGGAAGTCAGGATTAACCGCCAACCCCAAGAAATGTCATCTGGGGCTCACGGAGGCACAGTGCCTAGGATACCACATTGGCAGGAGGCTCCAGATGCTGCAGGAAAAAAAAGTGGAAGCTGTCAGGGACTACCCGTGACGACAACGACAAAACAGGTACATGCCATCTTGGGGTTGGCTGTTTATTACCGAAGTTTTGTGCCCAATTTCTCCTCGATTGCCTCTTCCCTCTCAGACCTCACTAGGAAAGGGCAGACGGACCGGGTGCACTGGAGTTGGTAAATGGAAGAGACCTTCGAGACACTGAAACAGGCGCTGACCTGCTCTCCCGTTCTGCGGAACCCCGACTTCAACCTCCCCTACACCGTGCAGAAGGATGCATTGGAAATGTGACTGGGAGCCGAAGAGAAGTATGCCATTGTGGAGAGAGAGGCACTGGCGGCCAACGATTACCTCGGCAGTTCTCTACTCTCCAGCAGAAGCCTGGAGAGGATAAAAGAGACCAGCAGCCGCTCTCAAGGTCAGTCGTATATGGTAAAACACAGGACAAATTTCTCTCCCTCTCTCCCTGATGGAAACCGACGTCTTCAAGGACGAAAAGCTCAGACCTCTTCACGCCAACCATCAACCTGGCTGAGAGCAACTGCCATGCCACCTGCTTCCCACCGCCACGCTTCTCCTGCCAGCTTGCCGTTCCCAGCTCCAGGACGACTGCGACCGCCCTCGCTTTCACACCAGCCTTTTCACTTCACTACCACTTAAAATAAAGGGCACGTTTCTCTCACCCCCGTTTCCTGGTGTCTGTGCTCAGCTCTCCTACGGTCTTGTGGTGCTATACGGTGTTAGTACATTTAAATACTTATGCAACAGACTAATTGTGTACTAGTAAGTTGGATCTCTGAAATCAGGATAATCTCTGATTATGACTAGACGGAGTGTTTTACGTGAGCATATCACTCAAATGTAACATGAAGGTGTTATGCTTTTATCTTAATCTGAACCTTTGTGCTAACTATATGCTTTTTTTTGTTTTTGTTTTTTCCAAAAAAGTGATTCTTTGTGGGTGTTGGCACTGACATTTCAAATGCTCTTTAGGACTTGCATACTACCAGGCATGGAGCCTCTGTAATTCTTGTAAATTAGCGTGTTCTAGTTTCTTGTGAAACTCAAACCATTATAGAAAGGTCATGGGACTTGTTCATGAAGTTTGCACATTGCACATAAGCAATCCACAGGATATGGCAACACACTGTGTTATCCAACTGTATAATCAACTAGAGCTAATTATAACAGTCAACTAAAGCATAGAATACTTCTCATATACTGCTGCCCCCACACAGCTTTAATCTATGCAGTTATGGGGTCTGCTCCCAATTCTCCTCTGACTATAGTTAGGGTGAACTACAGAAGTTACAACAGTTAGAGGGGTAGGGGAACTAGTGTTAATTATAAAGGTAAATTAAGCATAGAATAATGCCAGTATTCTCATGCCTCCACAAAGCTTCAGGATAGGTGGGTAGGGGATCTCATCTGGATCTTATGTTTACCTTAACAACACACAGGTTACCATGACTGGCTGTGGTTTAAGTTGTGTAATTAACAAGTGTTAATTACAAAGGTCAAAAAAAGTATAGAATAACTACAATATTGTAATGCCTCCACAATGCTTTGAGCTAGGTCGGTAAGGGAACCAGCGTTAATTATAAAAGGTAAATAAAGCATATAATAACACCAGTATTCTAATGTCTCTGCAAAGTTTCAGGCAAGGTGCTGTGACTGCAGGGCTCCCATAAACATGCACAAACTATGGCATGCTCCTCACACGACAGCCGCCTGGGTGCTGAAGGGACAGCGCCACTTCTGCACCATTGTTGTGAACTGCAAACAAGTACAATAGGGCCAATAAGGACTGTGGCAGCTCCTCACTCTCACAGAGAAGCCAGGAGGGTATAAACAGGGCACTGTGGCCACAGCGATGTGAGCAAGTTCTGTCTGCTTAATTCCGCTGAGGCCTTTCTGTCTCTCCACCACAGGGATTGATGACAGCAGCATTCACCCCCTGCGCCATGCCGAAAGCTCTCATCCCTGGCACCCATGGGAGCATCCCAGACCTCTCGAAGCCTCAAATTCAAATTCAAATTTTATTTGTCACATGCATAACCATACACAGTATGACTTGCAGTGAAATGCTTTATAAAGCTGTACTGACATAAAATAAGAAAATATAGAAAAATAATAAATATAAAGAAAAATGTTAAATATAAAGAAAAATATATATATATAAAAATATATGTAAAGAAAATTATTAAGAAAAATATTAAATATAACAAAAACATATAGATATGGATATAGGGATGGTGGCAGCAGCAGTCTGACAGTACCTATATAAAGTGAGGATATGTGCAGTTTTGTGCAATATGTGCCGTTTGTGCAATGTAATGTGCAATAAATGCAATACTAAATACTAAATTGTAATACTACAATAAATTAGTAACGTTATGTAATGTAGATGTAGATGGAGGTTGGGTGTTTGAAGGAGATGTATGGATGGAGATGGATGATTCTTAGTCCTTGGTGTTCTACTGGTTGAGGGCCCGAATGGTCTGTGGGAAGAATCTCCTCCTCATCCTCTCTGTATTGGCCCTTGGGGAGAGGAAGTGCTTCCCTGACCGCAAAAGAGAGATTGTTCCATTGTTCGGATGATTGAGGTCTTTCACTATTTTCATGGCCTTGTTCCAGCACCGCTTGCTGTAGATAGAGTGTAGATCGGGGAGCTATGTACGGATGGTATTCTCAGCTGATCGCACCACCCTCTGTAGAGCCCTCCTGTCCTGCTGGGTGCTGTTCCCAAACCAGGCTGTGATGCTTCCCATCAGGATGCTCTCGAATGGTGCAGGTGTAAAAGTTTCTTAGCACCTTAGAGGGCAGTCAAAAGTCTCTCAAGCGTCTAAGGTGGTACAGATGCTGCCAGGCCTTCTTTACCAGGGTGTAAACATGGCAAGACCATGACAGGTCCTGCGTGATATGAACACCAAGATACTGGAAACTATCCACTCTCTCCACTGGGGTCCCGTTGATCGTGAGGGGTTGGTAGATCCTGGCTACGCAGTCATATGTGTACAGTGAGTACAGCGGGGGGCTCAGAACACAACCCTGTGGGGCTCCAGTGCTGAGAGTGAGGGAGGATGAAACAAGTTCACCCACCCTTGCTGATACAGAGACGGGCTCAGTCCCAGGTCCTCCAACTTGGTAGTGAGTTTTGGAGGGAATTATAGTGTTAAATGCTGAGCTGTAGTCAACAAAGAGCATTTTCACATAATTCCCGTTGTCCCGATGGCTCAGGGTTGTGTGTAGGAGGTATTGCATGGCATCCTCTGTAGAGCGATTGGGATGGTATGCAAACTGTAGTGAGTCCAGTGTATCAGCTAATGAAGAAGTGATGAAGTCTCTGAACAGTCTTTCAAAGCACTTCATCACAACTGAGGTCAGGGCTATTGGGCGATAGTCATTGAGACAGGCAGGCTGGGGTTTCTTTGGGACATGAACAATAATGGACTGCTTGAAGCATGTGGCCTGTTCCAGGGAGAGGTTGAAAAGCTCCATGAACACCGTTGCTAGCTGGTCAGCGCAGGCTTTAAGGACCTGACCTGAAATGCCGTCTGGTCCTGCTGCTTTCCTGGTGTTCACTCTCCTGAAGCCCATCCTCACATCGTGCTCCGAGATGGTGAAAGCATTTTCAGCTCTGACACTCTCCGCATTCAAGCTGGCATTGGCACTGTTAGCGCCATTAGCCCCGCTAGTGCCATTAGCTGCAGCCTCGAAACGCCATCCTGCAGCCTGCACCTCTACACTTGGCCCACGGAGCCCACTGCGACGCACATCCCTGGCACCTCAACACAACCCATGACCCTCAACACCGGCACTGCTCACTCTAAGAAAATAAATTTACCCTCTTTTGCACCAGTCCTGTTTCTTGCATGCCTGTGTTCTGCTCTTCACTGCAGTGAGTTGCTACACTGGTGGAGAATGTGGGCATGAACACAGACCCAACCCCACTGACACCATGGACCCTGTCCTCAAGCATCTACTGGAGACCAGCCTCCATCAACAAAGGGTCACCCAGGAGCTGGCACTAGGGCTCTGCACCACCACTGAAGAGCTGCTGGCCCTGCAAAAGCTGAGTATGGCTGCCGCCACCCCTCTCCCCAACCCCTGCAGAGATGCCCAAGCTGACAGTTATTGTTGCCCCAGAGGCCTTCATGCACACCTTCAAGCGCATCTCTGCCCGTGAAGAATGGCCTAAGGGCTACTGGGCCCAGATCATCTCATCCCATATGGATCTGGTAGGGCTGCTTCCAAAATCCATCTGGGGCCACGAATGTATACTGATCATCGTGCATTACGCCACCCGGTACCATCATCTGGGGCTGACGAAGGCACAGTTCCTGGGGTACTGAATCGGCCGGAGCATTAACTACATTTAACTACATCCTAGGTTTGCATTAACACCACACAGGATACCATGATACACTGGTGTTTTATGACCAGTGTAAGAATCGGGTTATAGATTCTCACGGTTTCCTCAGGAACAAAAGTGGATATAACTCAGCCAGACTCGAAGAGATAATGCTGTCCCTCATTTATTTCAGTAGGTTACTATATACTCACATAGGGTTGACAGATTATTCCGTTGTCAATGAATGAAAGATAAATATTACACTTATAATACACTGTATTGCCAAAAGTTTTGGGACACCCCTCCAAATCATTGAATTCAGGTGTTCCAATCACTTCCATGGCCACATGTTTATAAAATCAAAGCCCCTAGGCATGCAGACTGCTTCTACATTTATGAAAGAATGGGTCGCTCTCAGGAGCTCAGTGAATTCAAGCGTGGTACCGTGATAGGTTGCCACCTGTGCAATAAGTCCAGTCCATTTCCTCACTACTAAATATTCCACGGTCAACTGTTAGTGGTATTATAACAAAGTAGAAGCAATTGGGAACAACAGCAACTCAGCCACGAAGTGGTAGGCCACGTAAATGTACAGAGTGGGGTCAGTACATGCTGAGGCGCACAGTGTGCAGAAGTTGCCAATAGTTACAGACCTCCAAACTTCGTGTGGCCTTCAGATTAGCTCAAGAACAGTGCGTAGAAAGCTTCATGGAATGGGTTTCCATGGCCGAGCAGCTGCATCCAAGCCTTACATCACCAAGTGCAATGCAAAGCATCGGATGAAGTGGTGTAAAGCACACCGCCACTGGACTCTAGAGCAGTGGAGACGTGTTCTCTGGAGTGACGAATCACGCTTCTCTGTCTGGCAATCCGATGGACGAGTCTGGGTTTGGCGGTTGCCAGGAGAACGGTACTTGCCGGACTGTATTGTGCCTAGTGTAAAGTTGGGTGGAGGGGGGATTATGTTGTGGGGTTGTTTTTCAGGGGTTGGGCTTGGCCCCTTAGTTCCAGTGAAAGGAACTCTTAATGCTTCAGCATACCAAGACATTTTGGACAACTTTGCTCCCAACTTTGTGGGAACAGTTTGGGGATGGCCCCTTCCTGTTCCAACATGCATGCGGACCAGTGCACAAAGCAAGGTCCATAAAGACATGGATGACCGAGTTTGGTGTGGAGGAACTTGACTGGCCTGCACAGAGTCCTGACCTCAACCCGATAGAACACTTTTATGAATTAGAGTGGAGACTTTCGAGCCAGGCCTTCTTGTCCAACAGTGCCTGACCTCACAAATGCGCTCCAACTCCATATTAAACCCTACAGATTAAGAATGGGATATCATTAAAGTTCATGTGCATGTAAAGGCAGACATCCCAAAACTTTTGGCAATATAGTGTATATAGCAGTGGTACAACACATCCACACACACGGCAAGGTGCACGAGGGAGAGAGAGAGAGAGCACACATGATGTCATCATCGGGCGATCATTACACCAGGTATAATTAACTAGATTAATTAAAGATAGTCAAATAGGGAATAGCCTCAATATTCTAATGCCTTTTCTAAGCTTCGGGCTATGCAGGTAGAGAATCTGCTCTGGATCCTAAGCTAAAATAGTTATTATTGATTAGTACATATTGTTACATAACTTGGCTAAGATCTAGAGATAAGGGGGGGCCTGTAACATTTTACTGTCCAATAGTGGATGAGAGTAGGCAACCAGCAACCAAAAAGATTATACACATACACACCAGAAGAATGTGCCTCAATGCATTTAATGTGCATATAGAGCCAGTCATTTAATGCCATGGTCTTTCAACAGAAAAGAAAGTACATGACACAATACATAAAACAGTAAACAGTCTTGAACTAAAACAAACAGAGGCTGGTTTATGGATGGCGCTAAAGGAAAAAACAAAGCAAACCAAAAACAAGCTTTCATAAAGTTAAGCATTATTTATCTAACTGAAGTCAAAAGGAACAGAAAAAGAGTCTAACTACTCTAAACTTGCCTGACAATTAACAGAAACTACAATGGCTGGCACTCGCCCCTGTCTAGACAAAGGGATGTTCCTGCATGGTGAAATCTGTAGGCGTACCCCTACTTCCCTGTTCAGACCTCAAAAACCAAAGAAGCTGCTGGAAGTAGCAGTGCTTGTTTAGGCACTTTTTAACAATAATTTACACAAGTAGAGTATTTATAAACACTGGCGGGTGCAACAGCGATTCCTTAGTAACAGGGAATAACTGTTCACACAGGTATGTTTGAACAATATAAAGCACATTACAGCTTTTTATAGTATTTCACAACAACATTTAGGCTTATGGAATAGTCACATTTAGGCTTACGGAATGGGACGGGGGGATTTGAATACTTTCCAGAGGCACTGTGTATTTCAATAACTAACTTTCTAATATCTCACATAATCTGTTTTGATTGCAGCATAGTTGGATACTTTTGCTTACTTCACATTGCTGGAAATGTTCTATTTAAGTGATGTTTATATTCAACACTATCTAGTCAGGACGTTGTCCCATGAACCAGTGTGCCTTCTATACCTTGTAGTTCCCAATCATATGCAGAATTATTTAGCTTATGGCAGCTTAACGAAAAAGGTGAGATTTTACACAGGCTTTCATAGATTTGTCATTTAATTTACACGCTCTGGTCTGATGACATAGCTTGTTAAATAAGAAAGCTGAAGTAAAAAAAAACAAACAAACAACAACAGATGTTTCATCTACCCAGAGTCCACATCTGCCCAGAGGCAAAGCAGCCCTACAAAACAAAGTGTTATATCTTCAAGTCGATGTCTTATTTATAGTAATAAACTACTCACAATTGGTTAAGCATTAAAAGGTGGTTGTTGTCTTTATTCATTCATGGTAGTTGCTTATCTGGACCTATGTAAGCAAGGAATTTTATGTAGCTAGCCTTCAGTTTAGTTACATACCCCTGGTCTAGGATATTGCTTTTGGCTACATTTCTCCGTTTGTTCATAAACGATTGCTCGCGTGAAGTTTCCAGTCAAACTCTCTTTCCAGCCCAGTGTTCCAGTCAAATTTGGCCAATTTATTATTTTCCTCTATCATAACTATCGTAACAGTTTTCACGGAATTTTCTGCAGTTTGCTCTAAGTTTCTTCATTCATGCTCAGGTCTAAGTGGCCATAGAAAATGAATGGGCCAGGCTATGAGAAGAGGTAAGAAGATGCAGAACAGTAATTTTCTCTCTCTCTCTCTCTCTCTCACTCACACAAACACACACACTTTTGCAGGTGGAAAAAACAAATCTATACGTGGTATTTTTTTTTCCCTTGCTAGTTTAAGATTAGTCTGCAGCCCCCAAGATCTTATTTTAAAGAAGATAATCAAAATTAAATCTAATCAGTTTCCACAAACATAGGATATGGCAAACAAAGGGACTGTGTAAGTGCAGAAAGAAACATTACTATTTTAAGTTATATCACCCGGCAACTGTGGTTACAATTTTGACCCCAGATCTGTGCCCCATTGTGACTCTGTATTGTCATTCATGTGCATGAACACACACATGCAAACTGATGGGACTGACTGAATTTGCAAATTAACTATTGATTTTATTCATTTGCCTCATAATGTAAATGAATATGTGGAGTATGCAAAACAAGTAAAGCTTTGTTGTTTGGTCATAGTTTGGCAGTTTTCCTTTTATGTTGAAACCTGATTAAATTTGTAATGTTTAAAACACCTTGGCTATACTTTGACATATCATTCTAGCCTACCAGTATTTAATCACTCAGCAAGGTTTTTTTCTGGTCTACAGTTCCCCAAACAAAATATAAATAGTTCTTATTCTGCTCAAAAACAAGTATTATTATTGCATGAAAGTGAGGTATATTAACTTAAATTGCAAAAAGGAATGTAAATCTTGTGATAATTACTAGGAATGGGGTGGCCTAAAAAGTGTAATGCAACAATAGATGATAAAAATATAAGCGGACTAGCCAATTTTGACCACGTACACCAAGGATGGAAGACTGCCTCAAGGACAACATAAAGGTTAATTAGAAAGAAGAAAGAATCCATGTTTATGATTTTTTTTTAGTTTATTACCATAAATTGTAAACAAAACAATTAGTTCATACTACTGAAAATAAGACTTTTATCAGACTGATGAGCTGCTAAAACTTGCTTTTTTGTACATTTCAGTATTATTTCACAATCAGCTTCAACCATGAAAATCAGAAAGCTCTTGAGCTTCGCACTGAAGATGTGAAGGACTGCGATGAGTGGGTAGCAGCAATAACACATGCCAGGTAGGCTGATTCCACCATCAGAAACACTTTAACACTGCTCCTGGTAATCTATGCTTTAGTTTAGATCTGACAGAATCTAGGGTTAACATTCAGATTCTCCTGAGGACCACAATGGCTGGGTCAAGTATGTGTAGATATGTTTGAAGTAGCATTTTCTAATTACCATTATTTGAATTTGAGCAAAGTCCAGAAATTGTGTCATAAAGATCTGTAACTAGTAATCTAAGATTGTTTTATTAGCTTGCTTAATTTTTTTTCATGGAAGAACTTTGAGTTAATGATCACCATGTTCATTGTGCACTAATCAAAACACAGCATTGTCTTAAGGACAAAATGATTTTGGGTTTAGTGGACATACACTATATGGCCAAAAGAATGTTGACACCTGACCATCACACCCATATATGCTCGTTGAACATCCCATTCCAGATTTATTCCCCCTTTGCTGTTATAATAAGCTCCACTCGTCTGGGAAGCTTTTCCACTAGATTTTGGAGCATGGTTGTGAGCTTTTGTGTTCATTCAGCTACACGAGTTAGTGACATTAGTCATGGTCGACATTAGCGAGGTCAGGCACTAATGTTGGGATGTCGAGGAGACCAGTCGGTGTTCCAGTTCATCCTAAAGGTGTTCAGTGGGGTTGAGGTCAGGGCTCTGTGCAGGACACTGGAGTTCTTCCACTTCAAACCTTAACACACCATCATGGAGCTCGCTTTGTGCACAGGGGCATTGTCATGCTGGAGCAGGTTTGGGCCTCTTAGTTCCAGTGAAGGGAAATTGTAATGCTACAGCATACAAAGACATTCTATACAACTGTGTGCTTCCAACTTTGTGGGGAAGAACCACATATGTGTGTGATGGTCATGTGTCCACATACTTTTGGCCGTATAGTGTATTTATAATTAGCTTCAATGTTCTATTAAGTATTATTTTTAGTGCCTGGCTTATTTTGGTTTTGTCAACGTATTCACCTGATGAGGGTAGCTCAGCAATGCATAATGCACAAATCACAGTTCAGATAATGCAGTTTATATGTGGCCATGCTTAATCATTGCTTAATATTTCATGAATAATAGGACACTGCAATGATTCTTCAGTTTATATTAGATAATACATTCATGTCCATAAGTATTTGGACAGCTTTATTTCAAGGGGTTTAACAAAAATATTGCATTAACCATTTAGGAATTTCAGACATTTTTTACAGATTCTCTCCATTTTCACAGGCTCAAAAGTAATTGGACAATTGACTGATATGCAGTTTCTTGGCCAGTTGTGGCCTGTTTCCTTGTTATTCCATGACAAATTAAGGAGATAAAAGGTCTGAAGTTGATTCCAAGCATTAAATTTGCATTTGGTAGCTGTTAATGGGAACTCTCAATATGCGGTCCAAAGAGGTGTCAGTGCAAGTGAAGGAGGCCATCATTAAAAACAAAACAGACCTATCAGAGAGAGAGCAGAAAATTTAGAATTGGCCAAATCAACAATTTGGTACATACCTAAAGAGAAGGAAAGACCTCAACCCAATTGAGCATGATTTTCACTTAATGAAGACAAAACTACAGGCAGAAAGACCCACAAACAAGCAGCAACTGAAGGCAGCTGCAGTAAAGGCCTGACAAATCATCTCACGGGAGGAAACTCAGCATTTGGTGATGTCCATGGGTTCCAGATTTCAGGCAGTCTTTGACTGCATAGGAATTGCCTCCAAGTATTAAAAATAATCATAATATTTATGATTGTTAGTTTGTCCAATTACTTTTGAGTCTGTGAAAATGGTGGAACTCTGCAAAAAATGGCTGGAATTCCTAAACGGTTAATGCAATATTTTTGTTAAACCACTTGAATTAAAGCTGAAAGTCAATATCTCTTCATTTCAAATCCATTGTGGTGGTGTACAGAGGTAAAATTATGAAAATTGTGTCACTGTCCAAAAAGTTATGGACCTGACTGTATGCGTGATGTATGCAGTTTTATTTCATGTTATTTTTTGCATTCTTCAGACAAAATCTGTGTTATTTTCTAACAGATCCATAGGCATAACATAAGTATAGGTATCAGCAATTTTGTTGCATTGTTTTAATTTAATTGTTTTCTGTAATGTTTCCTCTACATGGGTTTTAGATCTCACATGGAAACAATCCACATGTCATTACTTGCATACACTTCCTGGAGTGCTTCACTTGTTGACACCTTGTGATTATGTAACAAAGTAGATGCAGTTTGTAGGTTTTGGGAGCATTACTGTGCATGCAGATTGCATCTCATCTAATGAGAGTAACTCTCTTGCAAACAGCTGTTATAAGGCTTCCATACCTTTGTGACATTTTCACCAACTGTATATATGATGATTCATGAGTTTTTTGCTGTGTTATTTAGTTTGAATTTAAAATATTTTGTTGTGATTGGTTTCTTTTCTCATTTTTTCAACTGTAAATTTAAGTTTGAATATTTGTTAATTTTTAGATTTTTGTGTTTAACAAATATGTTTATGATGTTTCAGCTGACCAGCCCCTGTATTGAATAATGCTAGTTAATTAGGTACTAATTCCTGCAGATTTAGTGTCTTACTTCACTGCAGTATGATTTACTGATTGTACTAAATGTCCACTTGATATGTATTAATTATTTTCCTCTGAGTATGTGAAGGTTCTTTTAAACGCAGGAGCAGCGTGTATAGAATGGTTATATGGTTGTTCAGAAGAGACCTCCACATGATTGTATGAAACATCTACACAGACTCTGGGCTTCATTCTCAAATATGAACTAGAATACTTACACTATTTATTTCTAGAGTAGCACAAAGCAGTTTTATGTGATTTTGGGTGCTGGGGAAAAAAAAAACATTGTCCCAACATTTCTGAAAATGATGAATTCACAATAGGTCCAGAAAACCTGTGTAGCGTTATGATTATGAGTAATGATGGTCCCATAATATGATATAGTTGATTGTATGATATTTTTGTTTGCACATTCAGCTACAGAAACCTGGCCACAGAGCATGAGACTTTAATGCAGAAGTATCTCCATCTGCTCCAAATCGTGGAGACCGAGAAAACAGTTGCTAAGCAACTTCGACAACAGATAGAGGATGGGGAGATTGAAATTGAACGCTTAAAGTCTGAGGTAAGGTTCATTTGAAGTGCAATAAGAGGTAATGGTCATGCAATGGTAAAAAAAAAATAATAATTTCCTTGACAAGACACAACTACTTTTTTGTACTTCTCTAAAGCAACATATTTCACTGATATTCTTAGTAACTGAGTGGGTCTTTCTTAGATAAAGAAGCATTTGCATCTTTCTGCATCTTTATTAAAGCATTTACCTCTTAGAACCATCCAGGCAAACTCCTGTTTGCATCTTTTCTTGAAAAAAAAAATCCCTCCAATAGATCTGTGGTCTTTACTGTGTCCCTTATCAACCAGATCAAATAATCACTTTACTTTAAAGTGCAAATGTGGTGCTCTGCATGGAATGGCTTGCTGAATATTCATGAACTCGTGTGCATGTTGCATCTCTGTACTGAAACATGCTGATTAACCCTTTCAGTTAGTCAGTAAATGAGAACTTTCTGACTACTTTTGGCAGAGAGGTGGGAAGGTGTTTTACAGTGGGGTTGCTGGCATTTTAAGCAGCACACTTGGATGATAGTCAAATAATTTTTCTTTTAACTAAGAATGTGTGTTGACTCCAATAATTATACCACACCATGGTTCAATTCTCGAATCAGAAAGTGTTGAATAATTTTCTGTAGTAGCATTGAATATCTACAACTGTAGTGTAAATGAGAGTTTTATATTAATATGCTCATTCTAATATGTTATCACACATAATTGTATAGAATGTCTTTGTATGCTGTACCAATTTCTCTTCATTGTAACTAAGGGATCTAACTGAAATATGTTCCAGCATGTCAGTGTCCCTGTGCACAAAGTGAGGTCCAGAAAGACATGGATTGCCTAGGTTGGTGTGGAAAAACTCAAGTGGCCTGCACAAAGCCTTGACCTCAGCGATGCTGAACACTTTAGAGATAAACTGTAATGTCAACTGTCCTCACCTTGCATCATTGCCTGAGCTCACTAATGCTGTTTTGGCTGAATGGGGAAATCCCCACAGCCTCGTTCCAAAATCTATTGTAAAGCCTTCCCAGAAGAGTGGAGGTTATTATAACAGCAAAGGGGAGAGTAAATCTGGAATGGGATATACAGTGGCACCTCTGAAGGGCTCGAATATATTAGGCAGCAAGCAAACAGTCAATCCTCAAAGTTGATGTGTTAGAAGCAGGAAAAATGGGCAAGCATAAGGATCTGAGTGACTTTAACAAGGGCCAAATTGTGATGGTAGACGACTGGGTCAGAGCATCTTCAAAACAGCAGGTCTTGTGGGGTGTTCCCAGTATGCAATTTTTAGTACCTACCAAAAGTGGTCCAAGGAAGGACAACCGGTGAGCCAGTGACAGGGTCATGGGCGCCCAAGGCCCACTGATGCACATGGGGAGTGAAGGCTAGCCCAATCTTTGGTCCAATCCCACAAATGAGCTACTGTAACACAGATTGCTGAAAACGTTAATGCTGGCTATAATAGAAAGGTGTCAGAACACACAGTGCATAGCAGCTTGCTGTGTATGGGGCTTTGTAGCTGCAGACTGGTCAGAGTGTCCATTGGTGAGCAGTGTCCACTGCCGAAAGTGTCTACAGTGTGCACAACTGGACCATGGAGCAATGGAAGAAGGTGGCCTGGGCTGATGAATCACCTCCAAATTTCCCAGATCTCAATCCAATCAGGAATCTGTTGGATGTGCTGGACAAACAAGTCCCATCCATAGAGGCCCCACCTCATAACTTACAGAACATAAAGGATCTGCTGCTAGTATCTTGGTGCCAGATACCACAGCACACCTTCAGGGGTCTTGTGGACTTCATGCCTTGTCGAGGTAGAGCTGTTTTGGCAGCACAAGGGGAACCTACACAATATTAGAGAGGTGGTTTTAATGTTATGACTGATCAGGCTATCACTTGCAGTATGTTATAGCAGCTATATACATTTGAGTTTAAATATCAAAAGTTTAAAGTGCCAAAAGTTTAAATATCAAGGCAGTCAAACTCAATCTTTTTTGTTATATTAATTATGGTATCTACTTTATTTTCATAAGATGTCATTTCAAGATAATAGCTAAGAGACAGATTTATTTCAGCTTTACTATATCAGATTTTCAAAGGACAAAATTTACATAATTTTTTTTAGTATTTGGTGGCATTTCTTGTTAATTTTTAGTTGCTTCTCCCAGTACTTTGCTGGAAATTTTGCTTATTTCTCTTGACAGAACTGGTATAACTGAGTCAGGTTTGAGGGCCTCCTTGCACAGACATGATTCAATTCAGTCCACAAATTTTCTCTGGGATTTAGGTAAGTGCTTTGTGATGGCCACTCCAGTATTTTTATTTTTTGTATTTAAGCCATTTTGTGATATGCTTGGAGGTATGCTGAGGATCATTGTCCTGCTGGAACTAGTTACGACCAAGTTTTTACTTTCTGGCTGATGTTTTGAGGTGTTGATTCAGTATTTCTAGACAATCCTCCTTCTTCATGATGCCATTTATTTTCTAAAGTGCACCAGACCCGTTTCCCACAGCCTTCACAGTTGAGATGGTGTTCTTCATATTAAAAGCTTCACTCTTTTTTCCTCCATACATTTTGCTGATCATTATGGCCAAACAGTTAAATTTTTGTTTCTTCTGACCAGAGAACATTCCTCCAAAAACCTGGTGATTACATGCAAACTTCAGTCTGGCTTTTTGTGTCAGTCTTACAGTATCCTTGTGTTAAAGTCTTTCAGGCAATGGCAATGTAGGACTTAATGGTACATACTTTAGTACCTGATGTCTCTAGCTTCTTCATCAGTTCCTTCCTTTGTTGTTGTCGTGGGGGTTCAGTATAACCTTTTGGACAAAGTCTGTTTATCCCTATGTATGGTCCCAAGATTTATATATTTGCATACAGTTGTTTATACAGATGCTTGTGGTACCTTCAGCTGTTTAGTAATTGCTCCTGAGGAGTAACTGGACCTGTGGAATTCCACAGTTTTTTTCTGAGGTCTTCTCTGAGTTGCTTGGATTTTCCCATGGTATCAAGGGCGAAAATGCACTGGCTCTAAATGTAGGCCCTTTTACAGCCACAGGTGCACTCCGAGTTAACTCCTAATTATGTCAATGGGTGAATCATTAGCTTTTAAAAGTAATTACATCAATTTCTGGAATATTCCAGACTGTTTAAAGAGACGCTTAGCTTGTTGTATGTAAACATTTGACCCACTGAAATTCTGATATAGTGAATTAAAGCTGAAATAAATCTGTATCTAATCAATTGTTTTAAAATTACCTCTGATATAAACAAAGTAGATGCCCTAGTTGATTTGGCAAAAGAAAAGTATGGTGAAATGTGTGGAGTTGTGAAAAACTGAGATTAATTATCTTTAGCCTTGGTGTATGTAACTGTAATGTATGTAACTTTTGACCTCTGCTGTACTGTTGTTCCTTCACCACCCTCTCTTTTTTCTTTCTCTTGAAGTTAATAAGGCAAAAAAAAAACGCATCGTCATTTTACAGAGAATCCGGAAAAAATAAGCTTCTCTGTCCTGAAGATTCAAGGCTTGCAAATGTTCCATAGCATTAAATGTAACTATGCTCAGTTAAAAAGTGTCATGTGTTGTCAATTAATAAATTAAAAATTGTAATCATTGACAAATCGCAGTAGTATAAAAGGGGTGCTCTATCTCTGACATACAAACTCAAAAACTACTGAAAATTTAGCCCATTTTTTAATTTTTTTTTATTTATATATGATAATGTTAGCAGTTGCACCTCGGTCTAACAAATGTAACACAGGATATACTGTATAGATATACTAATTCCAGTTTCATAAATAATGAACTAAACTAGCTATCTCATTTTTTTTCCCTGCCATTTTAAATGTGCGCTGCGTGGTAAACAATAGTGCAACACTTTGCACTCGCTATAGCTGGCATGGACTTTCAATTTCCACATTTTATAAAATTAATCATGTTTATGTTCATTCTACACTTGATGCCTTCTTAGCAAGCAAAGGGTTCTTAGGCACAATTAATCTTTGTCTGTTCAAGTACTGCAGGTATAAAAATATAAAAGTATAAAAGAAAAAAAATACCAGTAAAATTTTAAGATAAGTTCTTGCAAATAACATCAATGTAAAAGACAATTAGTGTGGAACAATAAGGAGACTGTTAACATTCTATTCTAATTCCAAGTAAAAAATTAGGCAACAATGTTAACAGTTAGGTGACAGAGTTATGCAGACAGTGTTATGTGAATAATAAGTTAGAGTTTAACAGTTTACAAGTTTACCTGTTACAAGTTATCTCCATCTGCTCTAAATCGTGGAGACGGAGAAAACAGTTGCTAAGCAACTTCGTCAACAAATAGGGGAGATTGAAATGGGGAGATTGAAATTGGATGCTTAAAATCTGAGGTAACGTTCATTTGAAGTGCAATAAGAGGTAATGGTCATGCAATGATAAACAAGTTACAAGTTACAGTTTTCTGGTAGTGACTGTGGTGAAGAGTGCATGACAGTGCAAAAATGCAGCAACACCCTTGTCTAGTCTCAGTACTCCAGCTCATTGCGACAACAGAAAGAGGTGTTTGATGGCAACTGCGAGGAATGACTTTGGTATGGTGTTCTGCGGAGCACCTTGGTTATCTCAGAGTCCTGCTGAAGGTGCTTCTGTACTGTTATAGTGTGCTATGTACTGGGGAAGAGCCATTGTCAGACAGACAAGGTTGTAAAAAGTATATTTTCATCTGTCTTTTTTTCATTTGCCAGTTGAACAAATCATTCTCCTGATGACTATGCTATCATATCCAGTGAACGAAGAGCCATTGCCACTTTAATCACTGTATATTGAAATGCACGAGTGAAAAGCAAATCAAAACAGTCTATTAATGGTATACAGTAACAGTAAATAACTATCTACATTATTCATACTTTGCTGGCTAGGTAGTTTATTTAAGCTGCAGTTGCTAATGAAAACAATGGCAATAAGTGAAGTGAAGTGACTTGTGGCCAAGTATGGTAACCCATACTCAGAATTTGTGCTCTGCATTTAACCCATCCAAGTGCACACACACAGTAGTGAACACACACACACACCGTGAACACACACCCGGAGCAGTGGGCAGCCTTTTTTGCTGCGGCGCCCGGGGAGCAGTTGGGGGTTTGGTGCCTTGCTCAAGGGTCTCACCTCAGTCGTGGTATTGAGGGTGGGAGAGAGCGCTGTAGAACAGTAGAAGACAACATTGGGTTCCACTCCTGTGAGCCAAGAACAGGAATCTGAGGTTGTAATGGGCACAGGCTCACCCAAACTGGACAGTTAAAGATTAGAAAAAAAATAGTCTGGTCTTTTTCCAGTCTTCAGCTGTCCAGTGTTGGTGAGTCTGTGCCCATGATAGCCTCTGATTCTTGTTCTTGGCTGGCAGGAGTGGAACCTGGAACCAGGTGTTGTAACCCATCCACCTCAAGGTTCGATGTGTTGTGCATTCTGAGGTGCTTTTCTGTTCACAGTTCTGTAAACAGTGCTTAGATGAGTTAATATAGACTTTGGTCTCCTCATCATTATTATCATAGCCAGTGAACTAATATTCCAGCTGTGGGGTGGAAAAAACAGAGTTCCATCTGTTTTGCCAACAGAGGGCAACAAAAAAGCCACACAAGGACATGCCATTGCTGCCAACAAACAGACAAAATGAACCTCACTCCCTGAAAATGTAAGGCCTGTCATGTGCCTCTCTGTCTGATTGTGGACAGAAATTGTTTTGAGGAGTGGCACAGATTAAAAAAATCTACCTACCTATTACCTTGTACATAGTTTGATTTTATCTTTTTTTTGTGCCTATTTGTTTCTTTTCTTTTTTCCCTGGTTCTTTCTAAATCTCCCAAGCCCCCAACCCCCAAGCTAGCATGGCTCCGATTGTTTATTCTCAGACTGGGCCATACTCCTCCCAAAGAGATGAGCCAGGTGGAAGGGCGATGCCTGCCCACAGGAATCCTCATTAGCATGTTGGGGTGATCAGTGTTGGACCTGAAAGAGAAATGTAGGAACCAACTACAGACTCTTGCACTGATGTCTTTAGTCTTGCTTATCCATTGGAGAGTAGCATAATTGGTAAATAGGATAAAGGATCTACCAGTTAAACAGTATATCAATTCTTCGACAAGCCACTTAATGAGTAGAGGTTCCCTTTCAGTAGTGGCATGTAGTTGTTCAGCAGGGGTCCCCTTTCAGTTGATAAATGTTACTGAGTGTTACTCACCTTCAGAGTCCTTTGGGATGGCTGCACTGAGTCCTGTGTCTGAGTTGGATGAAGGTGCATTCTACAGTTCCCTCTGAAAGTACTGGAATGGCAAGGCCAATTCTTTTGTTTTTGCTGTACACCAAAGACATTTGGGTTTGAGATCAAAAGCTGAATATGAGACTAGAGATCAGAATGTCAACTTTCATTTCCTGACATTTACACCTATATGTGTTAAACAACTTAGAACTTGGCACCTTTGATGGCACACTATCCAGTGTTTAGGTGAAAAAAATATTGAAATTGGTAGTCTTAAAGTAAATAACACTTAATATTTAGTTGCATATCCCTTGCTTCCAATAACTGCATCAAGCCAGCAACCCACTGACATGATTAAACTTCTTTTGTGGTGGTTTGCCAGGCTTGTACTGCAGCTTCTTTCAGTTGTTGTTTCTCCCCTCTGGCCCCTGCTTAATTGGTTTAAGGTCTGGTGATTGACTTGGATATTTTAAAACCTTTGAAGTTTTTCCCCTGAAGTCGTTTGTTGTATTGGTGGTGAGTTTTGGGTTATTGGCTCGCTACATAATGAAGTTCCTCCCAATTAGATTGGATGCATTTCTCTGTAAATTGGCAGAGAGAATGTTTCTGTAGACTTTTTCAAACAATATATTTATTGGGAACACACATCAATGTAAAACACAGTAAAATATTAAATATAATAATTTTGTTCTACAAGATGTATTGTTTTTTTTTATAAGAACAAATAAAGATAAAAACAGGAACAGGAACGTCATACCCTCTGCCCCACCACCCCATGTACAAGACCCAAAATAAAGGAATAAAAAAAATATAAAAATAAGTGATAGATAGATAGATAGATACTGACAAGGTGACATAGAATAAGAAATAGGGAAAAAGAAAAAGATGGACTATGGTACATTTGTGCTTTCTCCACCCTGATGCTCAAAGGTCAAGTGTTAACAAAGGGCGACAAAAAGTCCCATCTTTTGTGAAACTGTGTAGTAGAATCTGAGCTTGTAATGAATTTTCTCTAAATGAAGAAAAGAAAGAAGATCCTTAAGCCATGATGAACTGCAATGTGGGAAAGGGCTTTTCCAATGCAATAAAATTGTTCTATGGGATATTAGAGACACAACAGCCAAGGGATCTGCAGTTGTATTGGTGAGACCAGTTATATTTACAGATATACTAAATAAAGCTAACAGCAGGCTGGGTTTCAAGGCTCAAGGGCTATAGACATGTCGTCAAAAAAACAGGACCAGTAACCAGTGGATTCATAGATGAATGGATTATGTGCAGGAAGAGGTGGAGTTTACCCTTTCAAGGGCATCCTTTCAACATTCGTCCTCTATGAACAACTCTCCCAAAGACTCCTACTCTGAGTATAAGCTGCTGTCTCTGAAGAGGAAAGTAAGTTGTAGATGATGGAAATAAGACATGGAACAGCAAGAAGTGAGTTTTCTGTTAATTTTAGAAAAGAAGGAAAGTGTGTGTGCAAAAATAACACGCTTGAAAGGAAATAAAAGTTCCATCGAAAAATAAATGAGCAGAAGACAGAATAATTGTTGCTTTCCACCAAGTGAAGGCAGAATGTATGAATATATAGTTATTACAGACAGGACTATGCAGGGAGACAGACTGTAACCCAAAATAACACCTCAGGGGGGAGGATGAGTGACATGAGTGTGCCTCAATTAGATACCAGTCTATGTCACCAAGTGTGAATCCTCTGGATATTTGCTGCCCAGTAGTAGAATATGAAATTAGAAGAGCTAAGCCCTTGTCTCTTTTACTACATTGAAGATTTGCTTTCTGTATCCTTGGTGTCCTGGTTACCCCAAATAAAAGAAGAAATTACCAGCATTTTAAATAATGATTTGGTTAGAAAAATATATAAGCTATGTAAAATGTAAGCTATTCATTTTGACAGACCAAATCCTGTCAGGCTGGAGGCTGGCTGCCAGGCTAAATCCTGGAGACTTTAAGTGCAGTGGAGAGTGGCTCTGTCACTAGGGCAAATAGTGGTGGGGATAATGGACAACCTTGGCATGTACCTCATGAAAGAGGAAAATACTGAGAGCACAAAAAGTTTATTTCAATGGAAGCAGTGGGATTAGAATAAAAAAGATGTGTCCATGAAATAAGATTTGTTTATTAATATTTGTTTAATACTGAAAACAAACATCCCACTCTACCCAGAAGCTCTGATTGTCTCGTTACCCTGTTTAGCTGTGTGGGCATTGTAAGAAATTATTTTTCCCCAAATAACATCTTTGAAAGGTTCTCATAAAGAGAAGGAGAAGTAGAATCTGTGTTATTTGTTTGAATAAAGAATTTATTATTTAATAATATAATAATTTAATAATAGACTTTGGCAGAGTATTCAGCTGATTTAACATAAGGAAGAAGGGCCTTGTCCAAGTAAAATAAATAATCTGAAAATACGCATGGTGCATATTAGAGAAAAAAGAATATTCCCTATTGACAAGGTGGAGAAAGTGCATAAACACAACCGTTCTGGCTCATAGAAGTAACAAGAACCTAGAAGAGGTAAGATGAGACTGATCAATTCTGGGTTCAGTTACACAGTTTAAATCACTTCCAAAAATTAGATGAAGAGTATCCAGTTGCACGATACGAGAGAAGAGAGAGGTCATAAAGCCAGGATTGTCCAATTAGGAGAATGAACATTTACCAAGACAATTAGGGTCTGACAAAGAGTACTGCAAACAATAATATAATGGAGTATATATGGATATATATTTATATATACATACAGAGAGAGAGAGAGAGAGAAATGTACAGTCATGTGAAAAAGAAAGTACACCCACCTTCAATCCTCTGTTTTTATTTATTATTAAATAACAATTTTGTGGTCCTCACCAACATTTTTATACAAACAGATAACCTCAGGTGACAACATAAAAACACAACAGATTTTAATATGTATTAATTTTTTCCCCAAAAGTAAACCAACTTTCAGAAACCAGGTGCGAAAAAATAAGAACACCCCTCTTATTTCCACAATAATTAAGAGAGTAATTAGCAGCCAGGTGTTACAAATGAAATGTACAATATTAGTTAATAATCAAGAAGTGTGACTAGCCCTATAAAAGCAGACCTTTTGGCAGTTTGGTGTTCTGGAGCATTCAGGTGTGTGTTATCATGCCATGAAGACAGGACACCAGACATGACTAATTGATGCTACTCATCTGTCTGGGAAGTGTTATAAGGCCATCTCCAAACAATTTGAAATTCACCATTCCCAGGAAATTCAGTCCAAGGTCAGACAATTTTATGCTCTGAGATATAAAGAAACACCCAAGAGCTACATCATGTGACCTACACGTTTCTGTAAGCACATTAAATGTTTATGTTCATGACAGCACAATCAGAATAAGAAAAGTATGACTTTCATGAAAGGGTAGCTAGGAAAAAGCCTCTTCCCTCCAAAAAAGAATATGGCAGCATGACTTGGGTTTGCAAAATTGCATCTGAACAAACCACAAAAGTTCTGGAACAATATCCTTTTTACTGATGAGACCAAGGTGGAGATATTTGGTCATCATGCACAGCATTATATTTGGCGAAATCCAGACATAGCATGTCACCACAAAGACCTCATACCAACTGTCAGTCATGGTGGCAGAGGGATGATAAGGCAGTCATTGAGACAACAATGAACTCCACTTCATACTAGAATATTCTTGAGGCAAATGTGAGGCCATTTGTGCAGGAGCTTAAGCTGGACCAATATTAGGTCATGTAACAATCATGGCCAAACACACCAGCAAATCAACATCTAAATGTCTAAAGAAGAAAAACAATCAAGTTGTTGGAATGGCCAAGTAAAATTCCAGACCTCAACTCCATTTAGAAGCTGTGTCAGGATCTTAAGGGAGCTGTGCATAAACGAATGCTCTCAAACATCAATGAACTGAAGCAGTGTTGTAAAGAAGAGTGGCCCAAAATTACTCCAAAATGATGTGAGACTGATAAACTCCTACAGAAAATGTTTACTTCAAGCTATTGTTGCTAAAGGTGATTCTAGATGTTACTGAATTATAGGGTGTACTTATTTTTTCTACTTGGTTTCTGAATGTTGGTTTACTTTTTGGGAAGAAATGACTACATATCAAAATCTGTTGTATATTTTTTATCACCTGAGGTTATTTGTTTATTTATAGATGTTGCTGAGAACCAAACAATTTTTATTTAGGCACTCATAAATAAAAACAAAATGTACTTTCTTTTTTTCCCCATGACTGTATATTTATGTAATCATGAATATGTGATCAAAATGGATGTTATATTTCATTAATTGTCTGTTATAATCAAATGTAATCATGATTATACATGATTAACTGAGAGTATATAGTCATGATCCACCATAAATCAGCATAAATATATCGTCTTAAACAAATATGTCAGAATCTAACTTCTTTGGGCATGGAGGAACAGGTGATTTTGGTCATTGGGATGTAGCAAGTGAAGGTGGTGTCACTGAAACATAAGAAGGCACAAAGGCTGTAGAGAGCTGGGGAGATGGTGGCGGTGCTTGATTTGACACACAGGGAGCATTGACAGGTAGCGATATAGAGTATCGGTACAATTACAACAGGAGCAATACTTTCTTTCTTTATTGGTATTGGGGTAAACATTGGAGACTGAACACCAACTTCATACAATTCTTTTCCAACCCCTGCAGAGAGCCTGTTGTAATTGTACCGATACTCTATATCGCTACCTGTCAATGTTCCCTATGTGTCAAATCAAGCACTCTCAGTTAATCAAGCATTTTTGATTAGTAAGAAATGTTCAGCAATTGTGCACAATGTTTTAGCAGAATGTCTCAGACATGAATCAGTAGGCATATTGCTAGCTACTAACAGGCACCAAAATTGTAATGACAATGGATATAGGGACTTTTGCAACCACAGTTCAACTTTATTTGAAATATCTATGAAGACTCACAAACAACCATTTTCAATTTCAGGGGGGAGTTTTTCGAACGATTAAAAAAGGAAATTTCTTTTAGAATTTCCATGTAATTTGAATGCATATATTGTAATACAAGTAATACAAGAGCTATACTCTCTGGGATGAATGCAAACCATGTTTGATGATTCTCAATAGTGCTTCACTTCCTTATTGCACATGGTGTGATCTCGTTTCATTATGAAATGACTCTTTGTTGGAAAAGGTTACATTGAGGACACAGTCAATGCATTTGTCAGATGAACGAGATGAACATTTAAAGTCAAACTTGAAGTTAAATGTGAGATTTGATCTTATTATCTTATCATAGAAACATTAGCGGCATTCATATCACCAGTATTACAATTGCATAAGACAACCATAGGGTCCCAACATGCTAATAATGGGGGAAATTGGACTAGAATGGTGACTAAGAAGCAAACAATATATTAAGCTGCCATTGGCCAGAATAGTTCTCAGAATCAATATGAATACAGTCACACAAAGCATTCAAGCAGTTGCTCTTTCTCAGTTTTCCTAATGTTTGATCCTCAAAGTGGGTTCCTCATGATTTCTGTCAGCATGGACCTGCAAAAAATTGTAAATCACCTAAGATGGGTTTAAATTGGAATTTATTCCTCCATCAAACACTACCAGGAGTACCAAGACATGCAGCATGTGATGTAATATAAATTACCCTAAACAGGCTTTCCCATTTAGGTTGCAACATTTTGGAGGTAAGATAACACAATAAGATAATTTCCCCTAGATGTCCGAACAGCTGAGTCACTGGCAGTCTTCAAACGACGGCTAAAGACTTACCTCTTCATAAAATACTTAAATTAGCACTTTCACAATAACAAAAACAAAAAAAAAAAACTCCCAACAGAGTTTTGGACTGATGGTATTCCTAGTTTGTGACCTAACGAGCCAATATCAGAATGTATTTTTGATAGACTTCAAAGCACTATTGTAAGTCGCTCTGGATAAGGGCGTCTGCCAAATGCCATAAATGTAAATGTAAATAACACACCATGATCAATGATCCCGTTTCAGTGCTAAATCTGTCTCTCGATTTGTGACATCTGCTTTGCTATCCAAACGACCCCACATAAAGTGCATATAAAAAGTCTACACTCCCCTGGTAAAATGGCAGGTTTTTGTGATGTAAAAAAAATGAAGCCAATATAAATCATATCAGAACTTTTTCCACCCTCCATGTGAAATTACAACATATAAAAATTAAGTGGAAAAACAATTAGAAACATTTTAGGGAAAAATATGGCACATCTTGACTTGGCAATATTTTTTCACTCGTTCTTCCAAAAAAACATTCTAGAGCCATCAGATTGTAAGGACATCTCTTGTGCAGAGCCTGCTTCAGGTCACCTCACAGGTTTTTAGTTAGGTTCAGGTCTGGGCTCTGGCTAGGCCCTAGGCCATTCAGAAACATTGATCTTCTTTTGGTCAAGCCATTCCTTTGTTGATTTGCATGTATGCCTTGGGTCATTGTCATGCTAAAAAAGGGAAATTCTATGAGCAGACACCTGAAGGTGTGCACTCAAATCCACTGGTATTTGTAGCTATTCATGAGTATCTCCACCTTGATAAAAGCACCAGTTCTGGCTGAAGAAAAGCAGTTCTGAAGCATGATGCTGCCACCACCATGCTTCACTGTGGGTATGGTGTTCTTTTGGTGATGTGCTTGTTTTTGCATCAAACATACCTTTTGGAATTATGGAATTATTATACCTTTTGAAATTGGTCTCATCAGACCATAACACATTTTACCACATGGTTTGGGGTGATTTTAGTTGAGCTTGGATTTTTTTTTGTGAGAAAGGGCTTCCGTCTAGACACCCTACCCCATAGCGCAGACCTGTGAAGAAAACGATAGATTGTTGTCACATGCAGAGAATAATCAGTACTTGTCAGATATTCCTGCAGCTCCTTTAATGTTGGCGTAGGTTTCCTGTCAGCCTCCCTGTCAAGTTTTTATCTTGTCCTTTTATAAATTTTGGAGGGACGTCCTGTTCTTGGTGATGTCACTATGGTGCTCCATTTTCTCAACTTGTTGATGATGGCCTTCATGGTGTTCCATGGTACATCGAATGTTTTTTTGTTTTTTTTTTTGTTTTCGACAGTGGGTCCCTGTCCAAGATTTGTAAGCTCTTTGCAGATCATGGCTTCAGCAGTGAGATTAAACCAAGAAGATGTGAAGAAAATCAGAATAATTTCATTGATGACAGCTGTATGATAATTACTTTTCAACAATAGATTGAATGTGATGAGTTCATTCTGAGCACAGCCATGTCCCCAATTATAAAAGGGTGTGCACACTTATGCAACCAGGTTATTGTAAGTTTTTTAATTGTACTAAAATGTTTCTGATTCATTTCGATTCAATTCAGTTTTATTTGTGTAGCACCACAAAGCAGCATTACAGAAATAAATACATTCAGGATATAAATTGTAAATGTATGAATTTATCCGTAATGAACAAGCCAGAGGTGACCGTGGCAAGGAAAAACTTCCTGAGAGGATATTAAGATGAGAGGAACTAGACTCAAAAGGGAACCCATCCTTATCTGGGTGACAATGCATAGTGCAAATATAAATAAATCCCTTCTATAACAGTGTGCTACATGGACACATACTGCAATTATGTAACAAGGGAGTTCATTACAGTTTTCGGATGAAGTCTGTTTTGTTAAACCTACCCACTGTCCACTGATGGAGACCTGAGTGCAAAACTGCTCATGGCAACCGCAACCACAATGCCATCACAGTACAACTGCCCATATGAACCGCAGACCAAAGCCATCTCCATGGTCCCCAAGCAACACCATCCCCAGCAATCCCAATGATCTTCAGGCTGTCCATGTGGGGCCACCCCCAGCAGCAGCGAGCAATCTCCAACCAATGAGAACTTCAACCAGAAGCAGGGCATCAGGATGGATCAGGCAGGTATAGAGAGCAGAAGGGGTCAGGATCACTGGCATCTGTGGAGTAGCATGTGTATCTTGACAGAGAGGGAGAGAGAGAGAGAGAGAGATTGTTAGAGAAGGTTTTTGTCCCTTAATGGTTAAGGACAATGTACTTTGCATGCAGAGTGCAAGCAGGGACTCCGGCAAGACTAGCTATGACAGCATAACTATAAGGGAAAGCCAGAAGGTAACACAGACATAAGGGCACCCTGGGACATAAAGCGGCCAGCCACTCCACCGGCAACAACCCTGACTGAACGCGTGAGAGTGGATGGGGTTCACCACAACACTCTATGCCTGTGAACCCACCATCTGCTCCTTTATCTAAGAAAAAACTATTCATAAAAGGTTTGACTAAACAAATATGTTTTCAGCCTAGACTTAAACACTGAGACTGTGTCTGAGCCCCGAACACTAATTGGATGGCTATTCCATATCTGTCAGGCTTTGTGAGAGAAAGCTCTACCCCCTGCTGTAACCTTCACTATTCGCGGGTACCAACAAATAGCCTGCACCTTTTGATCGAAGTAGGCGTGGCAGATCATAAAAGACCAAAATTTCGCTCAGGCACTGAGGCGCAAGACCATTCAGTGCTTTATAGGTCAATAGTAGTATTTTATAATCAGTTGGAAATTTGATTGGGAGCCAATGCATTGTGGATAAGGAAAGGGTGATATCTTCTGGTTCTAGTAAGGACTCTTGCTGCTGCATTCTGGACTAACTGGAGCTTGTTTATGCACCTACTGGAATATCCAGACAGTAAGGCATTACAGTAATCCAATCTAGAGGTAACAAAAGCATGAACTAATTTTTCTGACAAATCATGAATTAGTGTCAAGATTGTCTTCCTAAACTGAGATTTCATACACTGAATGGTGAACTCATAAATCATCTCAATTTCTTGATAGGCTCTATTTGTTCCATCAGTACCAGTTCTGCAGCAAGCACATCACCCTCAGGAACATCCTCCTCTTGGCTGTTTCTTGTCATACCTGCATGCTTGGTGGCTGCATCTGCCTAGAAATTACCCCTTGTCTCATAAGAGTTGTTTAATGGGCAGCCATTTGATGATGGTGGTTTTGGGAGTTGGAGAGCCTGCTCAAGCTCCTGGGTGAGCTTTTTGTTTGATTGGGGTGCCTGCAACAGTGTGTTACGCACTTCTCACCCACAGTAATGGGTAATAATGGATCAGGTTGTAGACACTGTCTGTGTAAATGTTCACATTCAGCTACCTGCACCATTGAATATTCGACTGTGCGGGGTTCTTTGATCTCTTTTTGTCCATATCCTTTGGGGAGTAATGCCCATCCTGTATAATGCTTGCCATCATGGCATTGGCTTGAACCTTCACAGATGTTGTTGGCATCTTCCCAAGGCTCAGCAGAGGCATACATCATCTCTGACTGTTCAATTCTTGTCTTCAGCCCTGCTTGCGTAAGCAGCCTCAGAAGGAAATTGCTGGTATGAATGAAGACTTCCAGGAGGCCTCACATGTTCTTTGAGACTTCCCTGGCGTTTCAAGGAATCTGCAAGTTGGATGACCATGGCATTTTACCTCACATCACCCCCAGATGAAAAGGTTTCCCATCATCTGTTAGAGATGGTAGGTCTTGTAGAGGTTAGGCAGTTCTGAGTGAGCTGTCTGTAGAAGTTCAAAACTCAAAAGTCTTCAAGGATCTTAAAAGAAGGTTCACTTCAACTCCTATACTCTAGCACCTTGACCTTACGCTTCCATTCATTGTGCGGGTGGATACATCATACACTGGAATAGGAACTTTTCTATCACAACGGCAAGGTCGGCCTTCCAAACTCTATCTGGCTTTTACTCACATAAACTGTCTCTGTAGAAAGAAAGTATGATGTGGAGTTGAGAGACTATGATGTGGAGTTGAGAGACTATGATGTGGAGTTGAGAGACTGGCTGGAGAGAGCTCTGCATCCATTTCCTGTATTCACCGACAACCACAACCTTGAATATATTCATTTGTCTCCAGTATTCCCTACTCATGCATCCTGGCTCATAATCATGGAAATCTATGTGCGGATATGATACCCACCAAAGACTGGCCTCACATCCAACATTGTTACACCCATGTTGTATGTTCCAACAAGTGCAAGATAAACTACTAGTGTGGGCATACTGTGGTCATCACTAGACACCTAGGTATTTTTTTGTAACACACAAATACTGCACCAACAATATTGGTGGCCCACTATGCCAGCATGCAGCACATGTGCCACAGCTCAGTCTCCTCTATCTCCAGTACAGAAGCTTATGATAGTACCCATACAGCAACAGCTCTGGTCACAGATTGTCACTGATTTCCCACTATCATACAGATTTAACACTGTCACACTTCCTCTGGGTTCGGAGGGAAATGAGGAGACAGGAGGCAGGCTTGGGTCAACTCAAAAAGGGCTGTTTATTGGCCATTACTACTTGGACGCTTTTCAGCGGTTTTATTTCACTCTACATACATACACACACACACACACACACACACACACACACGCATTGCTCTGTGCACCTCAGCTCTTACCTGAATAAAAGCCTGCTGGCACAGCGTTGTCCACTGGACCAGATCTGGTGCTCCCTTTTAAGTAAGATCAGTCAGTGGGCTGGTGACATCTGAATAATTAGGCACAAACCTACGAAAATAGCCAGCCCCAGAAACTGTCTCAACTCCTTTTTGGTCGTGGGGCTCGGGCAGGCCACATTCACTTCTGTCTTATCAATTTGGAGACACACCTGCCCATGGCCCAAGTGGAAGCCCAGATACCTTAATTCCACCCATCCAATCGCACACTTCTTTGGATTTGCTGTGAGTCCCGCCCATCTCAACGATCTCAGGACACCTAACTGATCAAGCAGTTTGTCCATGCGGGGCATTGGGTCCGCCTCAAATTTAGACACTGCATTGAATTTTATAAAGTACACACAGAACTAGACTGATGGTGAGAGTCTCGGACTTGTAACCCGAAGGTGAACCTGAAGGTCGTGGGTACGAGTCTCAGGTCCGGCAGGGATTGTAGGTGGGGGAGTGAATGACCAGCGCTCTCTTCCACCCTCAATACCACGACTGAGGTGAGACCCTTGAGCAAGGCACCGTACCCCCAACTGCTCCCCGGGCGCCGCAGCAAAAAAAAAAAAGGCTGCCCACTGCTCCGGGTGTGTGTTCACTACTGTGTGTGTGCACTTGGATGGGTTAAATGCAGAGCACAAATTCCGAGTATGGGTCACCATACTTGGCCACACGTCACTTCACTTCATACTGAACCATTTGTTTTTTGTGCTCGGGTAAACAACAAGGGCGGCTGCGTAACACCACCCCTGGGGCTGGCTCAACGTGGTGTTCTGTGAGGTTAGTGCGACCAAGTAGGGGCGAGAACACATCGGGAATTCCGCCTGCAATTTGGCAACCTCTGTGATTTGGGATGTTGAGAGGTGGTCTCCACAAGGGACTGGGGTGGATTGGACTGCCATTTTTAGAATTATCTCCAGTCCTAGCTCCTCCCTCTCGGGAACAACGGTCGCCAAAGCCACAAGAACCAACTCTCTCCATGGTTTAAGGAGGTTGAAGTAGTAAATATGCCACACCCTGCCTCTATCCGTTCGCCTTACCTCATATTCGATGTCCCAGACTCGCCGTGTGACCACCAAGGGCCCTCGCCACTTGGCAAGCAACTTGGTTGTGGGTAATAACATCCCATCCATAACATGAGCACTCTATCTCCCTGTGAAAATTCCCATAGTTGAGTACCCCTTTCATACAGTTGGGACTGTTGTTCTTGGACGTGATGCAAATTGTCCTGTGCTAGGTGACTCAAGGTGTGGAGTTTTGCCCTCAGGTCCAGAACATATTGAATTTCATTTGTGCTGTTAGAAGATATCTCCTCCCAATTTTATTATATGATGCCACAAAGCTTGTGCTCATATAATAATTCAAATGGGGAAAACCCTGTGGAGGCTTGAGGGGCCTCTTGAAATGCAAATAACAGGTGCTCGAGCCACTTATCCCAGTTCTGAGCATCATCGTGAGCGAACTTACGAATCATATTTTTCAGCGTTTGATTAAACCCTTTAACCAGTCCATCTGCCTGAGGATGGTAAACACTGGAGCAAATCAATTTAATACCCAAAAATTCATACAGTACCTGAAGAGTGCATGACATGAAGGACATGCCCTGTTCAGTTAGGATCTCTTTTGGGATGATAACTCGGGAGATGTCACAGAAGAGTGCCTCTGCAACACTGCTGAGAGGCACTGTTTCCACGTATTGCATTGTGTAGGCTACTAGAACTAACACAATGCAATGCCCTCATGCAGACCGATCTAATGGCCCGACGAGGTCCATGCCAATTCTTTTGAAGGAGTCCTTGATTAATTGAAGGGGGTGCAATGGAGCTTTTGGGGTGGCTGGCGGATTCAGCAGCTGCCATTTGTGACATGTTGCACACCACCTGAGGGCACTGACTGGAATAACAATTCCTGATGGCTCTTTGGGACCAATAACTGACTTGTTTTTTCCTGTGTCTGAGTGTCTTGTGTCACACGCTATAGCTTTAATAATTGCAAAATAGGGGAAGGAGAGCACAACATTGGGCTGAACCCACTGACCATCAATCACTTTCAATTGGTTGAAAGTATGACTGAGGGTTTCGTCCTGTATCTGCTCCAAAGGGAAATCCCTGAGGGGAATTCTCTGGAAGGCAGGGGGGCAGGGCCCTCCTCAACCTACATGTCTTCCTTACACGGAGCTGACGTTGACAGCCCAGGCAATGCCTCCTCTGCGCACATCCCACATCATGCTCCACTGCTGCAGGACCCATCGACACACATTACCCCCAGCAATATCCAAAATGCCAGCCAATTTGTCCCCAAAATCAGTGGATGGGTGAGGTAGGGGTAACCTCCTCTATTATATGCTTCTGTCCCCTGAATTTGATCATGACTCTCACCAGCGGATGCTCATGAACCTCCACCGTGCACACACCACACCTTCACCAGTCATAAGCCAATCTGCAGCATGAGGGTTCAGGTCTATTCGGAGACCAGCCCAGGCTCAAGAGATCACCCATCAATGGCTGATGACTACAGCAGACACCTCAGTGAAACAAGGGGTAGTGTTCTAGTCACGGCAGCATCAATAAAATTCCATGCAGCTCGTGAATCTATATATGCCCTGAGGGTTCCTCCTGGTGAAACGGAATGATAATATTGAGGAACACCCCAGAAGCTTGTGAAGGCAAGGGCAGTTCCGTCACAGGTCTCCTGCCCTGTAATGGAACTTGGCTTTTCCCAAGAGCTCTGGACAGGTTGAGCGCAAATGTCCTGACTGTCCACAGTACAAACACCAGCCTTCTTGCATGTGGGCCTCTCTCGGTGAGATAGGCGGGCGTGCTCCAATTGCATGGGCTGGACACCTGCATCTGAAGGATCTTAGATGGGGTGGAGAGGTATCAGGAACTGGGAGGCAGGCCCAAGGCCATTGAGGGCACTCAGATTCCTGGCTCCTGCAGCCCTGCCACAGCCAGTTATCCAGTTTAAGAGACAGCTCAATTAGGATCTCTAGGGAAAAAGAAGGGTGGTGAGGGGCAAATTTGTCCTTGAGTTCCTCACTTAGGCCATGGTGGAAGGCTGCCATTAATGCAGCCGAGTTCCAGTCACTCTCCAGGCCAGAGTGTGGAATTCAACAGCATAGTAAGCCACTGGTTTTCCCTGCTGTGCATGTGCAAAGGTACGAAGCATGGCCGCCATGACCTGGCTTGCAGAGGCACACACGTCAGTCTAACTCTCCCAGACCAGGGCGATGTTCGGAGATTGTATGTGGCTTGTCACAGATTCAGCTGGTAAATCTGCCAGCCACCGCAAAAGTACCATTGTGCCCCATTCCATTGATTGAGGTCCCATTTGAAAGAATCGGTATGGACCTCAGTGGTTATTAGAATGGAGTGCATGAGTGCATCTCTTTGTGTTAGCTTTAGTGGACTACGCAATACCTGGAAGCAGTGTCTCTTTGCAGCATCTCAGTGTGTGTTGTAGAGGCACACTTCCAAGTTATCTCCCAAGTCGGGATCCTTAAAGAGATCCTGACTGACCAGGGCATGTCTTTCATATCATACACCCTTCATGAGATGTATGAATTATTAGGGCTTAAATTGATTCACATCAGTGCTTACCATCTGCAAACAGGTGGGCTGGTCTAAAGGATTAATTAAACCATTAAACCCTTTTCTGTTGCGGCTCCTGCACTCTGGAATGTGTTACCGTTGTCTATAAAATCCTCGTCAAGCATGGACATTTTTAAAAAGGACTTGAACACCTATTTATTTTATCAAGCTTTCGGCGTGTGATTAGGTCGGAGAATTGTGAAGGATTGACTATGTTTTTTTCATGATGTTATGTCTTTCTTGTTATTCTATGTTTTCATGAATTTTAGTATTTTATTATCTATGGACAGCACTTTGGTCCATTTTAATGGTTTTGAAAGTGCTTTATAAATAAAAGTTGAGTTGAGTAAAAATATGATTCGTAATTACATTCACGATGATGCTCGGAATTGAGATAAGTGGCTTGAGCCCATGTTACTTGGAGTACGCAGGGTCCCGCAAGCCTCCACGGGGTTCTCCCCAATTTGAATTACTGCACAGACACAAGCCCCATGGCATCTTTGATGTCATTAGGGAAAATTGGGGGGAGGGACCTTCTAACAGCAGAAATGAAATTCAGTACTTTTGGACCTGAGAGGAAAACTCCACACCTTGAGTCACCTAAGGCAGGAGAATTTGCATCAGGCTCAAGAATAACAGTCTCGACTGTATGATGGGTGCTTGGCTATGGGAATTTGACACTTGATGATTCTCACCTAGACTGCTCTTCTGTGTCAGGCAAGATGACTGCTGAGGTACTTTGATGCATAATTTTTTTTTCTGTCTGTTTTGTTAAAAGTGATTTTAATGTGTTTTTCATATTACTTATGACAGGGAAACTCTTCTAAACATCAGAGACTCACTGCCACTCACTTTGCATCCAAAGTTACATACGACATTGAGCATTCTACTTACAAGAGTAATCTCAATCGAAGAAGCAGTACAACAGAGAAGGGGAAGCAACTTAATTTGCTTCTTGGTCTGCTTCAGGAAAATGGTTTAATATAGCTGCTTACAGGGATATTTCTAACAAATGTCCGCTCCCTCGCCAACAAATTTGATGATTTAAGTTTTTTTTCAGAGTAATAAGGTAATAAGGCGTTCTCTTGTACGTCTATCTTCTGTACCAGGAGACCTGACTCTGTACCAGATATGGCAGTAGAACTTTCCTGATTTAGCATTGCACTTTTAATTTGTCTTTTAAACTTTTATTAATCTTGTCTTTATGATTGCTTTTCATGCTATGTAATTGTCTTACACCTTTTATTGTCATTTTTTTCTCTATGTAAAGGACTTTGAATGACCTCTGTTTATGAATTGTGCTATACAAATACATTTCCCTTGCCTTGGCTTGCCTTGCCTTTGTGATGTACCAAGCCATTCTAATCATTGATCTTTGTCAAAAAAGCAAGGGGAGTGGTATGTGTATATATCAACCAATGTTGGTGCAAATTGCTAATTCTCAACTGCAGACTGTTCTACCTACCGAATGTTTACATTCCAAGGGACACGTTGCACAGCAACAGTTGGTACATCACAGAAATAGGAAAACTTATTCCTGGATTCACAATTAATTCTCCGTGGTTGTAACCATGCATATTTGTTCCAGGACCTACCAAAATACTACCACCAGATAAAATGACCAAACAGTATGCAAAGGAACTCTGAATGTTTAAGACCACTCAATGTTTCACCTCATCTCAGCGTATAGACAAAGGCTAAACTTGAAAAAGGCAAAAGCCTGAAAAAGCTAGAGTAAAGCAGTGGACCAGTGAGGCTGTGGAGGTGCTGTAAACCTTCTTTGGTTTTGATTTAACAGATTGGGACACTTTCAAAACAGCTTCAAACAAAATACATAACTATACAGACACTAATACCTCTTACAATAATTTCTTTGAGGAAGTGTATATTCCCACAAAAACAGGTTTAGTAGCAGCAAGCCCTGGTTTACTTCAGAATTCCTAAAGCTTCACTCTGACTAGGAAAAAGCATACTGGGCTGGCAACTGTGAAACATACAGGGGAGCCAGGTATACCCTAAAAATGGAGTTAAGGCTGCAAGGAAAGCATATTCAAGCAGATTGAAAGACTCGTTTTCTGCTAAGGACTGCTCCTATGTATGGAACGTAGCCACCCAGCTGTAAATCCAACCCCCACTAAACCAGTTTTACTGCTGATTTGAGAGACAAAGAACCCTTGATATTTAGAGACATAGGACCCCTAATGATAATGGCTTCACACCCATTCACACCTCTCTCTCTCCTTTGCTATCATTACAATGAACTCCTCCCTCACTTCCCACTTCCCCACCTCCATGACTACGAAGGATGTACAAAGCCTTTTCAAAAAACTAAACATTACAAAAGACGCTGGACCAGACCACATCTTCCCCTCCATAATCAAGCATGGTGCTGACCAATTGGCACAGATTCATTCAGTGAATCTCATGATTTATACACTTTTACAGCCTGCTTCAAAATCTCCACAATCATCCTGGTCCCTAAAAAGCCAAGATCATCAGCCTCAAAGCTTACATACCCGTTGCTTGTTGTGCTGATGAAATGATGCGAGTGCTTCAGGCTGGCATACCTGAACTGACCATTGCAGTTTGCATACAGAGCCAAGAGGACCAGCTCAGTACTGGGGCTCCACAAGGGTGTGTGCTTTCCCCTCTGCTTTTCTCACTGTGCACAAATGACTGCATCTCTGGCGATCCACCTGTTAAACTCAAGACTGCAGATGACACCACTCTGATTGGCCTCATAACTAACAACGACAAGTAATTTTTTTTGATGGGAGGTGGTATGCCTGACAACATTGTTATAAATAAGCCATCTCACTCCACACTGGACATCAATGCCTGAGTTGTCAGCACAGCAGAGTCATTACATTTGTTGGCCACTTTTCTGTTGCAGGATCTGAAATGGGAAGATAGCTTCACTTCCACAAGAAAGAAGGCCCAACAGCTACTCTACTTCAACAGTTAAGGAAGCACAAACTCACACAAAAATACAGATACAGTTTTACATAGCTATCATAGTCAATCATAATAACATCCATAACCATCTGGTTCAGTGCAGGTTCTGCTCAGACCAAGGCTAAGCTGCAGCAGACTGGCTGAGATCAGAATGGCTGAGACCATTGGATGTAGCCTATCATCCTTACAGAACTTATACCTAGCCAGAGTAAGGAAGCATTGTCTGCTGATCCTGCTCTGGCAAGCCCTTCAGTCAGTAAAAACAAGATCCACAAGACACCATAACAGTTTCATTCCGAGAGCTATAGTAGCTATCATCAGACATTAATTACCCACTCAAAATACTCACTTCTCTGGACTGTTTTGCACATTAGGTATTTTGCACTGACAGCACCTTGTGGATTTTGAGGTCAGTGCATCAGGTCAATCAACAGAACAGGTCATATCATCATCAGGTCATCATATTTCTTACAGAATCTACAGTTATAAAATTAATCACATATTTCCTCACTTTGCTGGAGAAAGTCTTCATTCTCATTGCAAAAGTGTTACATTAGCTGAGAATAAGGGATTGCATATTTGTTTGGAGTTTGGAGATTTATAATGAATTGTGCTTTTTAAGGAAGAAGCATTTGATTTCACCGCCAAGTCTAAAAAAGTTATACTTGAGCCCAGTACTGCAATACTCCATGTATATTCTAGGGCTGGGTAAAATGTGGAGGGAGACATGAACATTTAAAGTTCTCCAAATATGCATGCAGCAATTCCAAAAATCTTGTCAGTGTAGCTGAGGAACAGTGCAGGTACATGTTTAGTGAATTGTTTTAATTTTTGATTGACAAAGCCTACAAAGAGGTTGGCATCCCATTTTAGTGTCCATACTAACACCTCTTATCTGAGATGAAAGGTTTAAGGTGAAGCAGTTAAATGTTAATACAAGTTCTATTAACCTTAAGACAATACCATTGGGTGGGTCCTTTTTCAGTCATGCATCTAGAAAAAGTTTTAGAGGTCTCAATCCATCTTCATTTGGGATGATTATATACAACATTTTAATGTCTATAGAAAAAAGTAAAAAATTGTCATTCAGGGACTGTTCTTTAAATTATTCAAGGATTCGTAGAAAGTGTGAAGTTTTCATTCAAAAACTGGAATATAATTTCTGTGGAATAGTAACAAGCTGAAACAATGGGATGTCCAGGATTGATTGTCTCTGTGTATTTCAGGGAGAACAGAGAAACATCTGCAGCAAGGATGATCTACAGTTAGGTTCCAAAATGAATAAGGAAGATATCCTGATAAAATAGCATTAGTAATAGACTGGATGGAGGACTGTAACTGGGAAGTGATGTCATTGAAAATGGTATCAAAATGGTATCCAAACAACAACTGTGCCACATTTATCTGCTGGCTTAATGATGATGTTTGCTGGTATTAATAAAGAATAGTGCCTGAAATTATCCTACTTTCACTGGAAATCCTGTATACTATGCTTAACATTTAATTAGCAGTTTATTTATTCTGAATGATCAACCACCCTGTGAAGTCCTGTTCTAAAATTCTCCTTGTTGGAGACCTAAATGTTCATATGGATTCTTCTTTGACCTTTGAATTTATGCATGTACTATATTTTTCTCTACATGTGCACTTCCCTACACATACATTTGTAGCAGAGGCTTGGACATCATATCCCTCTGGCTCTATTATTTGGTTTAAACCTTTAAGCCTAAATGGTGTTTATTGCTTGAAGTGCCTCCCCCCCACCCACACACACACACACACACATACACACACACACACACACACACACACACACACACACACACAAAATATAACACCGTTTCAGCCATTTCAAAACTTTTTTGAGGGTTGAAACTGTGTGATATGTTGCTGAAAGCCAAATGGCTGAAGGCAGCCATGTTTTAGAAGTACCCCAATAGAAGTTAAAATCCAGTTACAGATTAGCAGAACAATGCACCACACCAAATTTTAGCTCAATTGGTTCCTAAGAAACAGCTATTTGAACTTAACTCTGCCCCTGTTGACATCCCAATCTTTGCACATCTCTTAGCTGTTTTAGTAAATCAAGCTCTGCTCTACTAGGTTTGATTGGTATATGTAGGCACCATTTGACACCAATTTGACACCTACTTTGTGAACATAGGCCAAAAATCCTAGGACTTGTTTGCAAAAACATATTTCATAAATTATACAAATTTTCATGCATTTGAGTGGTTCTGACTAAATGGTGCAAAAAATAGATTTTTATGTGTTCAGCCAAAGGGTTTAGAGGGGAAAAAAATCATTATTAACCTTAATTTTCCCAGAGATATACTTGTGGCCTACACACTATTCTTGTGTGAATAGTGCCCGCCAGTGGCCAACTCGAGTAAATTGCCTGGCTTACTAGTGTGTCTGTATAGGAAATTAGCATTCAAGTTTCATGACAGTGGGTCAGAGTTAACACTGTTAAATTCCTTCTGAAAGCTTATTGGCTGGTGGTTGCCATGTTTTTTAAGTAATCAGGTTATTGTTAAAGGTCCACTTACATATTAGCACAGATAGTCACTCTACCAAATTTCAGCTCAGTAGTGCTTATGGTTCCTGAGAAACAGTTTGAATTTGAACCTAGCCCCACTCCCTGTATATAATCACACCCGCAACTTTGCATATGACCTTTGGTTTCGTGGATATACCTTTCAGGTTTCATGCAAATACATGCAACCTTAATGAGTTAAAGCTGAATAAATTACGCCCCATCTCATAAGAATTGATTGGCATGTGACTGCCATATTGTTTACAAATATAAACAACCTTTTCATAATTATTGAGTTTTATACAATGCTGCATAGTTTAACACAATAATTGTGAAGACATGCCAAAAATCCCAGAACAGATTCAGCAGTAAGTTTTGCATGTTAAGTAAATTATCACAAATTTGAGTGTGCAAAGCTAAACAGTCTAAAATGCAATTTCTTTAAATGCAATTTTATGGTACACTTTAGTGCCCCTCATTGGCCAATTTGAGTGAGCCCGCATCAGATAATAGTGGGTCACAAACTGGAACAAATCAAGTTACGTGACAATAGTGCAATGTTATCCCCATCAAATGCCTGCTTAAATTTGATTGGCTGCACAGAGATTTTTACTGGGCAGCACAGAGATTTCCTCAGGGTAAGATTGCTTCTGTATAAAGTACATTATGGCCTTTTCTGCTTTAGCCAGGTCTTCCACTGTTAGTCTAGCGGTAGTCATGTTTTGGTGTTGTATTTCACTTCCTTTGTGCTTTCTTTCCTTTGTCACTTCTTTGTTTAATTGCTTCCACAAATCTTAAGACCCAGGTCACTTCTCTTTTAAGTTTTGTCCAGTTGTAAAAGTATTTTAGTAGCTGGTTAGTGGGATATTCCTCCTGCGAACATAATGGCACAGGAAGAGACCTCATCTGTTACTTCGGGGTCATCATCAAGGATGATCTCTAGTTCCTCTGCTCTTCCTGGCTGCAGAGACTGCTGAGCTACATTTTGGTCTGAAGGAAAACTGTAGTTTGTATAATGGGTGATGCTGCATCTGCTGGATCCAGCTTAGAACTGATGTGCCTCCACTGTGCTGCGAAGGCTCAAATGAATAAGACTTTATTTGCCACATATGTTTTGAATCTCTTTGTTGTGTTTGTAATGTATC
Organism: Pangasianodon hypophthalmus; assembly: GCF_027358585.1. Classification (NCBI taxonomy): domain Eukaryota; kingdom Metazoa; phylum Chordata; class Actinopteri; order Siluriformes; family Pangasiidae; genus Pangasianodon; species Pangasianodon hypophthalmus. Next base: position 18,570,881 of record NC_069715.1, on the reverse strand, counting down.
AGAGAACGTCATGCTGTCTCTGCAAAAAGTAGATTCATTTAACTCAAGTTGTAATTCTGCTTTCAGCAACTGGTCCAGTTATACAGCTAAGACTGGAACTGCAGCTCGCATATGGCTGCTGCTACTCGGCAGTCTATTTTCGTCGCTTATTGTGTCTAAGTTTGCCCATTTTTACAAGTTTTATTTTGGATTTGGTGCCCTGGATGACTATCTGTGGCTGCTGCTTTGTGACAGTTTGTCTGTTTTACGATATTATTGGATTCAATGCCTCAGGTGGTGATTGTTCGGTACCTCATCAACTTCTGCCCGGTGTTGTTGCCTGCTGCCATTCCCAGACCGGCTGTTCAGGGGTCTGCGGTTGACACCTGGCAGACCTTGTCTATGCTGACCGACCGGAGTTGCCGAAGTGGAGTTTGGCATCTGCAGGACTGATTGAAGTGGTTCGGTCCAGTGGGTCTGATCCGCAGTCGATCTGGTCGCTTGGCTCCATCCTCTCTACTCTGGCTATTGATCTCCTCCATTGCTGTCTATCAGTCTGGCGGTGTTGACATGTTTACCATGTGGATTATACCAATTATGGATTATTCTATTCTTCGCAACCATCAGTGCCTTTTCCGCGACTGACGTACTCTGCAGCAGAGCTCTACTCAACTACACCTGCTGTTTCCAACTGTCTCAAATTCTCCCTTTCTTATGTCTGATCTCTCAGCAATAAGGTCCCTTTTGTATATATTTTTGTTGCTGACCTAAAACTTGATTTTATGTGTCCTACTGATACTTGGCAAAAACCTAATGACTTTTTTCATCTAAACCAAACAATACCACCATCCGGTAAAGGGGGCGGGCTTGCACATATTTACTGTGAGGAACTTAAAATCACCCTGGTCTCAGTCTCAGAGCCATCCTCCTTTGAAATTCTGGCCATCCAACTCAATGGGCCCACTCCAACCATTGTAGCAGTGATTTATAGACCTCCAAAGCCCTCTGCTATATTTCATACTGAACTCACTTCTATTTTAACAAATTTGTGTGCTATGTCCCCAGTGTTATTTAATGGGAGATTTTAATATTAATTTTGATAACCTCGCCAGGGCACTTTATAAGGATTTTAATTCCATCCTGGATGGTTATGGCCTTAATCAGTTTATTGGGTTCCCAGCACACAATAAAGGTCACATCTTAGATTTAGTTTGGTGTTCTGGTGTCTTGCCATGTAATCTTAGCACTACTGAATTTCCCATTTATGATCACAAGCTTGTCTCTTTGATGTTACTGTTCCTCTATCAAAATCTAAACCAGATCGCTATATATCTTTTCGTAATATTAAAAATATTAACCCCAGTGACCTGAACAGATTAATTAGTCATTCTGTTAATACTGTTAGACACTCCTCCTCCACCTTGGACCTTGTAAATCACGAAGCTTGGGTATATACCATACAGTTTCATTTCACTATTCTCCATGGTATACACCCAAGCTTCGACAGCAAAAAGCTCTGGGCCGTCATTTGGAGAGGTTGTCTAAAAAAAACTGGGCTTACTATACATAAACAGATGTACTCTGATCACCTGATATGTTATTAAGAATGCACTCAATGCTGCCAAATCATCCTACTACACTAACATTATTTGTTAGACAAAGTAATACACTGACCTTGTTCTCCACATTCTCCACTGTTAACAAACTACTTAAACCTCCAGAAAATAGCTCTTCTCATTTCTTATCCACTAGTGAATATTTCTGCCTTTCTGAAATTCTTCAGCTCTAAAATCACTAACATTCATCAACAACTGGACTCTTCTACTTCTGTGTTGAGCTATTCCCCTTTGTGTAATATCCTGGAACTGTCACCCTCTGCCACTCTTTCGGCCTACAAGCCTTCATTGAGGATATCATGGAACTCATTACCAAGTCCAAGTAGTCTACCTGCTCACTGGATCCCCTTCCAACCACCATGGTTAAACCCTGCCTTCCATCAGTTTCCCCTATTATCACTTCCATAATAAACTCCTCTCTGTCTCCTGCCACTGTTTCCTCCTTGTTAAAAATTTTTCAACAATTTTGAAAAAAAAAAAAAACTGGTGTAGATCCTCAGGATTTAAATTTTCCAATTTCCAGTCTTCCTTTTATAGTGAAAATTCTTGAATGGACAGTAGCATCTCAGCTCCAGGCTCACCTGCAAAGCAATAATCTTTATAAGTCATTTCAATATGTTTTCCATCCCAAACACAGCACTGAAACAGCCCTTGTTAAAATTGCCAATGACCTCCTTTGTGCTGACACTGGCCTTTTAACCATCTTCATCCTCCTCGACCTCAGTGCTGGCTTTGATACCTTCTCCCACTGGATATTACTATAACACCTGGCTGACATTGGAGTTAACAGCATTGCTCTTCTCTGGTTCTCATCCTGAGCAATTTGTTCAGATTAAGAATGTCCTGCAGGGATCAGTGTTGGGACCACTCCTTTTTATCATCTACCTTCTACCCCTTGCATTTTCACTGTTATGCCAATGACACAACTTTATATCTCCACTAAACCAAACACTTCTCTGCGCCACCATCCTCACTACCCGTCACTATTACCATTGATGACAGCACAGTTCACATTTCCTCTCAAAGAAAGAGCCTTAGTGTCATATTTGATAGTTTACTCTCTTTCAGTCCTCAAATCAATAATATTTCATGTACTGCCTTCTTCCACCATTGTAATATTGCCAGACCCCGCCCTTCCTCATCTTATCACAGCACTCAAGTTCTTATTCATGCTCTGGTAGCATCTCGTATTGACTACTGTAACGCCATTCTGTTTGGCGTATCTGATAAACTTCTCCACCAGCTACAAATCATTCAAAACTCATCTGCAACAATTGATACTCACACAAAGTCCACTGACCATATCACATCCTCCTTTATTCAGCTCCATTGGCTTCCTGTCCAACAACGAGTTCACGATAAAATTCTAATGCTCACGTTCAAAGCCATTCATAATCTGGCTCCCTCTTACCTTTCAGATCTTCTCCATCATTATACCCTTGCCCATTCTCAACCATCCTCCTCAGCTTTCTGTTGCTCTGCACTCAAACTCTGGAACTCATTCCCACTGCAAATCCGTCAGCTAGGCTCCATCTCACGGTTCAAATCCCAGATTAAAACACATTTGATTAAATTAGCTTATTCATTATAATTCCCTCATTTATATTATTGCTTTATCTATTTTAATTTTGTGTATCTATTTTGAAACCCACTTGTTGAGTCTGAAACCTCTTCTGCAAGCTGTACATACAGAGACGTAGCCTGCTTCACATTGTTGATGGATTTCAAGCAATCATCTATGTAAAAGTTCTGCCTGATTGTGCTCATTACATGCTCTGGATAATCATTTTTATTGTCATTAACTGTCTTTAACAAAGCGAATGTAGCACAGCTTGGGGATGATGCTCCAAAGATCTGTACAACCATTATGTGTTCTACTAGGTCTTTGGAGATATCACAATTAGACCACCACAGAAAGTGGAGGAAGTTCATGCTCTTCCTCTGGTGGTCTAATCGTGATATCTCCAAAGACCTAGTAGATCACCACAGAAAGCTCAGGAAGTTCATGTCCTCCTTCACTATTCTCCCATTGATGGAAAGTTCCTTCAATGTTTGTCATGAATGCAGTGGAACCTTGCAGAAATTTAAGTACTATACCAGTCAGTGTTTTGGTCAAGTCAAGACCTTGCAAGAGCTCTTTATTCAGAGAAGTTCCACCGTAAGATGATGCACATCGAAAACCACACATAAAGTCCTCTTGTGTGGGTGATAGTCTCCATGGTGTGTTAAGTGTCACACTTTTCCAATCTTTATCTCCATTTGGATTTGAGCAAGATCTTTTGCATATCCCTTTGCAAGTACATCCTTTATGAAATCTTTATATTCTTTAAAGAATGTTTTTTTTCACCTTTTCAGGTTCTGTGCTCTTTGCTGAACTATGGGCTTATTATTGGGCACGGTCACATTAGCAGTGTGAAATGATTAATAATAATGGCCATCTTTAAGCTCAGCAGAGGTTGAGATAACATCTATAAACTGCTGATCTTCCACAGACATTTCTTTCATCAAATTGAAGTTCCACAAAATCTTGATTGTACCACTTAATTGACATTGGTTTCAAGCTATCATCGAATATTTGAATAACCTGTACCAATGGAGGCTTTCACTCTACACAAGTGGGGCCCAAACTGCTGGGAAGAAAAAAACATTGCTATGATAAAACATACCAAAATGGAAAACCATGGAAAAGTATGACAATAAAGCAAATTATAGTTTCTAAAAAATAAAAAAGGGATTGCTGGCTTTTACAGCAGTTGTTATAGCCAGTAAACAATTACATCATGTCATGTAGTGCATCCAAACAAATTCTATCAGATTTGATGCTAATTTGTCCATAAACAATTGGTGCTATCATGGATAGATGGAGTGAAATTCCCTCTTGAATAAGACAGAGATTACTTTACTTGCACAGAAGACAAGCATGGTTTGTGCAGACCACAGTATGTTTCGTGCAGTGAGTTATAGGCTGCGGAAAGAATGAAACCATGGAAATTCAAAAGGTATTTAAAGACAAAACATTCAAGCCTGTTTGGTTTTTCAAAAGAACGCAATGGGATTTCGACACATCTCAAAAAATGATAAAAAACGTGTGCACTGTTCAGGAGCAAACAATCAGGTGCGCTCGCTGATGCAATCAGGAGAGTGCAAAGTAGAGCACCACCTCCAGGAGCACTCGGACACACACACAGGAAACACAAGGATGGGGAAAAAATGGGAAAACATAAGGGAACGGGGAAACTGTGGAAGATGAGCCTGGACCATGAGAGTTTTGTAATAAATACAGACAGAATTGCACTTTTCTTTAACATCTTTGGCAGAATACCGAGGAGCTCCACTATCAAATCTCTTTTATAGTCCTCTGGTTTGGAGTGCTGGCTGCAGACTTCTAAATATCCATTATTATTCTAATTATTAATATAATTATAAACATGACAGCTGTAGTGCTTGTAAACCAAAAGAGGGGTATGCATAACCTGGTTAGAAAGAGAAGCGAATACCGTAGCAAATGAGCTACTTGGTTATAATCTAACCAGAGTGTCTATCGAGAATTTTATTTTGAAATCGAATTGACAATAGCTAAAAGGTTACCCACGTATTATTGTTGATTAGCACTAAGAGACAGGGAGTGCTATTCAGCCAAACCATCATGTAGCTCTAGAAGATCATGATGGCTTGGCATCCTGTCAGTGGCTAAATGATGCTAAGCGTTGCTCTAGCTGGCATTGATCGGACATGTACTCAAACTTAATTCAAACCCTGAGAACTTGTACTAGAGAGAAGTTAATGAAAGTTGCTTGTTGCTTACAAATTTGTTTTGGACACGTTACATTTTGTTTTAGGTAAATGAGATAAATCAGGTAAATGGTTTAAACCATTTAGGATTAAGCCAACTACAATCATGGTTGTAATTGTAAAAGCTGAGGTGTAGCCCAAACAGATGCTATAAACTCAGCAAAGTTAAACAACTGTCCAACTCCTCACTAAGAACAAGATTGATGTTGTGCTACATAGGTTTGTTAACTAGCAAGCAAAGCCTGTTAAATTCTTATTATTCTTTTTTACCGATATGGTAGTTAGGTACTTATCTGATGAAATGCAAAGATAGAGCTCCTCAGACCAGAAATATTCCTCCAAATTGCATGTAAAAACAACCATCTTCTTTTGGCTTGGAAAGGTGTCTGGTTCAGTAGTATGCACAATGCGACATTTTAGAAAACAAATTCTCGCTTGCATTTAAAAATCACTGCTATGTTTCTTTTCTGGCTATCACAACACAAGATCACGGCATTTTCTTCCTGAAATGGCATCACAGGAGACATCAGAGTCATATGTCTCACTCAGAGGTCTGGACTGGTCCATCACACAAAGGATTCCCAACGCTTGAATTATGCATTGCATTCTGGTCATTATACTGTTCGGGTAAAAACAGAAAAATGTAAAAAGAAAACAAATAGAATTTTGCTAAACTGCAGACAGTAAGCAGTGCAGTCCCGTGGAACAGATCACCACATACCATGACAAATGATATACTAAATTCTAGTTTTTATGCCAGAATCCGCTAATGGTCCGCTACCTTCGCCATTCATTATTCTCCAAGGTTCCAATGGTTTTGGAACACTCGCATCTATTAGCAGCCTAATGCCAGCATCTATAAATTTCATCTATAGTGGTCTTTATTACAGGTCTGGCATGCACGTTTGATGCTTCTTCCCATGTGCCCACTTTTTAAGCATCCAAAGCATAATCCTTTGTCCTTTATTAAGTCCATCTTTTCATTGTTAAGTTTCTGTATGACCATATCACAAACAAATCGTAGCAAATCTTTGCATTTGAATGATAGCTGCTTATACACTGCTTGGTTCTGTGGTGCCTTGTTCTGGAACTGTTGTGATAGAAGTGGCAAAACTTCTCCCTCTACTGACAGGTTTGATGTTAGGCTTTGGAGTTGGTTTCTTTGATCTGGTAATCATTTTATATTTGGGACTTATATTTCATCAAAGATTGGGTCCGGTACAGTTCCCGTTTGATTTTCAATGAAGAAGGAAAGCCACTCTTGGTGATGTTCAGCAATGGTTACCAGCAAGGGTTTAGTCCTGCATTGAGCTTGGTGCAGGATGTGGCCATCGAAGGCCCTTACCAGGAGAGCTGAAGGAAGAGGCTTTGTCTCGACGCCCAACTGCTCTGCTAGCTCCTCATCCATAAACTCAGAGTTGGTGCCGGAATCAATGAACACGGCGAGGTGGTGGTCCTGGCTGCCCACCGTAATCCGAGCCTTTAACAGAGGTTTCGAGGGCTTGCCACTGATCCTTCCTTCAATAACGAGCCTTCCCTTTTGCTGGACAGGTCCGCAGTATGAGCCCTGAACCGCCGCAGTAGAGGCACAGGCCGGATGAGCGACGTTTTTCCTTCTCAGCAGCGGATAGCTTGTGTCGACTGATCTGCATGGGTTCTGGTGCCTCTGGTGGGGATACGGAGACAGTAGGCGTTTGAGTGGCTCTCTGAGTTCTGGACCGCCAAGTCGACTATGCGAGTCTCTCGTGACGAGTAAGTGTTGAACACCTTGCGAAGCTCTTTGGTAAAAGCGTCATACGAGGCGCAGATAGTGGACTGCAGCTCCTATTCCACCGTCGCCCATAGCCTAGCCTTGCTGGTGAGCAGAGAAATGACGTAGATGATCTTGGCTCTCTCGGTAGGGAAGGACGATGGTTGTAGCTCGAAGTTCACTGAACACTGCATGAGAAAAGAGCGACAAAGGCCTGGCTCCCTGGCAAAGCGTTCTGGGTGAGGCAGGTGAGGTTCCTGGACAGATTGTGGGGCTGGCGTTGCAGATGAAGGCTGAGGGCTGAGCTCGCTCATGCGAGGAACTAGGTCCTGAGTGACGTTAGTCCTTAAGGCATCGTTTGTGGGTGGCAGTGGTGTTGGATACCGAGTTCAACAGAGCAAACTCTGAGCATTCATTGGGTCCATGCCTGGCCAGATGGTACAGTCAACACAGTCAATCTGGTCTGCATCACTTCCTGTTTTCGAATTGTTTTGCCGGGAGTTTCTTGCCTGCGTCGGCGCCTTAACTATACTGTTTCTTTCTTTTTTAAATCAATAATATCGCGCTATCATTTTGATCTGTTGTATTTTTCACATTCTTTTCTACCGTATTTTCATTTTTCTTTCTCTCAAAGTGCGCTTTTGTATTTTCTCAAGACAGCGAGCGTAGGCCATCCACACAGGATCCACGCCGTCTACAATAATATCAACAAATCTTCGACTAAGGTGCGTTAAATGACATGTCAAACATTCAGCTTGTTCAGTGTGTTGAGTGCAGGATGTTTAGTCACTCTTCCTCCGTCGTTAGTAATAGCTTTATTTGTGATAAATGCATGCTAGTTAGCTCTCTGACGGAGAAGATTGCAGCATTAGAGGTGCGCATCCAGACTCTAGAGAGGGTTAGTGAGAGGGAGAGCAGCGTAGTTTCTGTAGGGGAAAGTCTGGATGCCTTAGGCGGAGTTAGTAATCCCCCAACTCCGGCATTAGAGCCCTAACAGCGGGGCAAATGGGTGACGACTCGGTGGCATAATCGCAAAGCCAAAGCTAATGCTAAGGCTCGGCCACAGGAGCAACACTCCTCTCCGCTTCACGTGTCCAACAGGTTTGCTCTCCTCAGTGAAGCACCCGCTGAGAAACCTGAAAGTGCTCTGGTTATTGGTGACTCTATCTTGCGGCACGTGAAATTAGCTAGGCCTTTAGGGGCACCAGCAGCTTTAGTTAGGTGTATACCGGGAGCCAGGGTGCGGGACATAGCAGGTAATCTTAGGGTCTTAGGCAAGCACAGGTTCTCAAAGATAGTTATTCATGTAGGAGCTAATGATATACGCCTTCGTCAGTCTGAGGTTACTAAAAGTAACTTGGTTAGAGGTGTGTAAATTAGCGAAGGCGATGTCCGATGCTGTAGTATGCTCTGACCCCATCCCAATGCGGCGTGGCGATGTAGCTTACAGCAGGTTATGGTCACTGAACTGCTGGATGTCCAGTTGGTGCTCCGAAAACAATGTGGGCTTTATAGATAATTGGACTAACTTTGAGGGCAAGGCTGGCCTGTTAGGGCGGGACGGTATCCATCCCACTCGGGAAGGTGCTGCTCTCATTTCTTGCAGCATAGCACATAGTCTCAGAACAGGCCTAGTTAATCGGTGACAATCCAGGGCCAAGGCCAGGGAGCAGACAAGCAGGCTAAACCGACCATCTGCTAGCTGCACTGAGTCGTCACTTAGGTTCCACCGTATTGAGACTGTGTCTGTTCCCCGAGCTAAACAAAATTATAGACATACTCAGACAGTTTGTTTTAGTAACCTAATTAACATAAAATTAAACCAAACCGAATGCATAGCCAGCACCGTTGATCTGAAGCTAGGACTGTTGAATATTAGGTCTCTTACGTCTAAAGCGCTTATTGTTAATGAAACCATTACTGATCAGGAGTTTGATGTACTGTGTTTAACAGAAACGTGGATTAAACCAAACGAGTTTGTAGCATTAAATGAAGCTAGTCCTCCCGGGTACAGTTTACATACATCAGCCCCGTCTAACTGGCAGAGGAGGAGGCGTTGCAGTCATTTATAATGAAAATCTAGCCGTCACACAAAAACCTAGTCATAAATTCAACGCATTTGAAGTTCTTTATTCTAACATAACATACGTAGCCACTAAAAATAGGTCTACCTAGGTGATTCCAGTAATTATTATTTACAGACCCCCAGGGCCATATTCGGAATTACTATGTGAATTTGTGGATTTCATCTCTAACCTGGTTGTTTCTTTAGACAAGGCATTAATTGTTGGAGACTTTAATATTCATTTTGATAATCCAGATGACCCTCTGAGAACAGCAGTTGTGTCCATTCTAGATTCTGTTGGGGTTAATCAGAATGTAATAGGACCCATCCATAGTGGTGGTCACACTCTTGATTTAACTAACGTTCGGATTAAATATAGAAAATATAGTCTCATGTCCACAGTCTGAAGCTATCTCAGATCATTACCTCATCTCAGTTAAAATGTGTATTAATCATAGTATATGCACCTTGCCACATCACCATGTCAAACATATGTTCACGTCAACAACTAAACTGAGTTTTATCAGTAATCTCCCAGATTTATCAACCATGATTGGATCACCGTCTGATCCCAAAGAACTTGACCAGGCAATTGAATGTTTAGAATCAACGTTCTGCAACTCGCTAGATAAGGTAGCTCCACTTAAAAGAAAAATAATTAGGGAAAAAAAGCTAGCACCCTGGTATAGCGATCACACGCGAACTTTAAAACAGACCACTCGAAAACTAGAACGTAAATGGCGTCAAATTAACTTGGTAGTATTTCAAATAGCATGGAAGGAGAGCCTTTTGAGCTATAAGAAAGCTCTTAGTGCTGCTAGATCAGTGTATCTCTCCACCCTAATTGAAGATAACAGAAATAAACCTAGATTCTTATTTAATACTGTAGCAAAATTAACTAGGAATAAGACCACAATAGAAACACGCACACAATCATTATATAGTAGCGATGACTTCATGAATTTTTTCAATGGTAAGATTGAAAATATCAGGCTAGAAATTTAAACTCAGACTATTAATTTAAAACCGGACAGTTCTATAACTAACCCTGTAGATGATAATATGATAATATTAGATAAACAACTACAACGCTTTACTCCCCTTGAAGAGACTGAACTAATTTCACTAATTTCATCATCAAAATCATCAACCTGTATGCTAGATCCTTTACCTACCTGTTTCCTCAAACAGATAATTCCTGAAACAATCAAACCTCTTTTAAAGATAATCAATTCTTCCCTTAGCATTGGCTATGTACCTAAATCTTTTAAATTAGCAGTTATCAAGCCCCTGATTAAAAAACCTGACCTTGACCCCTGTCAGCTGTCTAACTATAGACCAATATCAAACCTCCCCTTTATTTCCAAGGTCCTAGAAAAGGTTGTAGCACAGCAGCTACGCTCATACTTACATAGGAATAACATTCATGAAATGTATCAGTCAGGATTTAGGCCTCATCATAGCACAGAGACAGCACTGGTAAAAGTTGTAAATGACTTACTACTGGCCTCTGATCAGGGTTGTGTCTCCTTGCTGGTGCTGCTTGACCTTAGTGCAGCTTTTGATACCATTGATCATGCTATTCTCCTCGATAGACTAGAAAATGTAGTAGGCATTAAGGGAACAGCCCTTTCCTGGCTCAGGTCGTATTTGACTGATTGTTATCAGTTTGTAAACGTAAATGGTGACTTCTCATACTAAGGTAAAGTTTGGTGTCCCGCAAGGCTCTGTTTTAGGCCCACTGCTCTTTTCTCTATATATGCTACCTCTGGGTAAAATTATCCGTAAGCATGGTATTAGCTTCCACTGTTATGCTGATGACACACAGTTTGTTTCAGCAAAGCCAGATGACAGACACCAGCTTAATAAAGTTGAGGAATGTGTAAAAGACATTAGAAACTGGATGCTTATTAACTTTTTCTTACTTATTTCTAACAAGACAGAAGTACTTGTACTAGGACCACATGCAGCTAGAAGTAAGCTTTCTGATTACATAATAACTCTGGATGACCTTTCTGTTTCATCATGTGCAGCAGTAAAAGACCTTGGTGTGATTATCGACTCTAGTCTTTTAGCTCATGTAGATAATATAACTAGGATTGCTTTCTTTCATCTCAGAACTATTGCTAAAATAAGAAATATATTGTCACTACATGAGAAAAATTAGTTCATGCTTTTGTTACCTCTAGGTTGGATTATTGTAATGCCTTACTGTCTGGATGTTCCAGTAGATGCATAAACAAGCTCCAATTAGCTCCAAACAAGCTCCTCCTCGCTGCCTGACCCATCCTGATGCCCTACTTCTGGTTGGAGTTCTCATCGCTTTGAGCATTGAGATCGCTCGCTGCTGCTGGGGGTGGCCCCACATGGATTGCCTAAAGAACTGTTTGGATTGCTGGGGATGGCGCCACCTGGGGGCTGTGGAGATGGCATGGGGATCAGATATTGGGAGCTGTACTGTAATGGCTTGGGACTGCGATTGCTGTAGTGGCTTTGGGGCTGCAATTGCCACGAGGAGCTTCGTACTCAGGACTCCATCAGTGGACAGTGGATAGATTTTAACCAGCCGGACTTCTTGCAAAAACTGAATTTATTGGTTGCACAATTGCACTATTTGTCCATATAGTACACAATAATAGAAGGGATTTATTTATAATCGCACTAACATCCAGATGAGGATGGGTTCCCTTTTGAGCCTGGTTCCTCTCAAGGTTTCTTCCTCATATCATCTCGGGGAGTTTTTCCTTGCCACCGTCGCCACTGGCTTGCTCATTAGGGATAAATTCACAGTGATAAATTCAAATATTTACAATATATTTCTGTGAATCCATTTATTTCTGTAAAACTGCTTTGTGACAATGTCCACTGTTAAAAGCGCTATACAAATAAAATTGAATTGAATTGAATTGAATAGTGACATTAACCGAAATACTGAAGGCAGGCAGGGTCAAAACCAGGAAGACTGACATAGGAAACGGGGGATTGCTACTCACGCGAGGTAAACTGAGGAGACCATCTGGAGATGAGCACATGCTGCCTGATTCTTTATATAGTGCTGGGACACAAAATAGCCGCTGCAGGAAGTATATATCATGACACATTTTGCAGTAGCCAGATCAGCATCCAAGGCCAGCCTTTCTTTTTTTTTGCATTTTGCTGGGCCTCCTACATGTCTAGAACATGCTTTAAATCTGGTGTTTCAACCACTGCTCTCAGAGCTGCACATTCTGTTTCAGCTTGCAAGTAAACAGATTCACAAGCTCCAGTGAGCGTGGTGGCTCTGTTTAAAGACTGCTTACTGACAGTTACGTTACACACAGCATCTGGTGTCCAGGAAAGCACCATCTGCATGGTTGTTGTTGGAAATCCAGCTTAGTCCATAAAATTCTTTAACTTAAATATATTGGCTGCTATCCAGAAGTGATTATTACTTAAATGTAGTGGCAGCTATCTGGAAGTGATATATTACTAATTAATCCAAACTCTAGTATCATATAATGTACAATTTCTCACATATTTCATACAGAATTTTCTACATTATTAATTTGTATGCATCAGTTAAAACAAAAATATGAAAGACAGCAAGACATTGTAAAATGGCTGCAGCACACTAATTTCTGACAATCTCAACACATTTGCTCCTCTTATAACTCGAGTTGTTCCAGCCATTAACTCCAGAGTATGCTCATGAGCTTAGGGCCTAGAAAGCTGTTGGTAGGTGGTTGAGCACCTGTACAAGAACATTGGCCTCACCATTCATCTTCTTGCCTAGAAAAATCACATTAAACAATATAGAGATACTCTTAATTTTGCCAGGTCAGCTTAATTAAGAGTATGTGTGTTTGTATGTAGCATCATACACGAAGGCAGCAATAAATCCCATACCCTTTACAAAACCACCATCTTCCACTTTGTCTGGCTCTATAATATAGTATGAGGATTTTATTCAGCTCTTCCAAAATACAGTTACCACACTGAGACCCAGGAAACATACATGAACTCATCATAAAATTCAGTAAGTCCACCTCCTCTCTTGATCCGAGCCCACATCAGGTCTTAAGTCTGTCTCCCAGTACTTGCTGCTCCTACCTCACACATTGTAAATTGCAGTTGTCTGGTGAGGTGACTCTTCCTCTGAAACCTGTCACTGTCAATTCCATCCGTAAAAAAACCTACACTAGATAGTGCTGCTCTTGGTAAATATAGGCATATTTCCAACCTTACCTTTCTTTCAAAGGTTATACTAGAAAAGGTGGTGACCGTCCAGTTCCAAACGCACACGTGCATGTATACTTGAGGCCAAAAGTTTACACCTAGGCTAAAGACATTAAAATTTTTCACAAGTCTGCCCATTTCATGTTACCATACATTTCCTATGTTAAGTCAATTAGGGTATCTGCTTTTTTCCATAAGAGGTAATTTCATCCAATAGCTAAGAGACAGATTTATTTCAGATTTTATTTACTGTATCAGTGTCAATGGTGGTCTAGCGGCTAAGGATCCCACACACTCACCGCTGCAGCCCAGGTTCGCTTCCCGGGCAGGGAATCAACCCAGCCACTGGGATTGTACTGTTAGTGCCATTCTCAAGCCCGGATAAAAATGGGAGGGTTGTGTCAGGAAGGGCATCTGGCATAAAACCTGTGCCAGATCAAACATGTGGATAGATGATCCACTGTGGTGACCCCTAACAGGAGCAGCTGAAAGAACAATATTTACTATATCAGATTTTCAGTGGACCAGAAATTTACATACACTTGGTTACTATATGATGGCATTGCCTTTTAATTGCTTGAACTTGCTTGAAGCCATTGGGGTAGCCGTCCACAAGCTTCCTACAACACTTTGCCAAATTTTTTGCCCATTGCTGATGGAACTGGTGTCAGTCAGGTTTGTGGGCCTTTTCAGTTCTATATTTAATGTTTACCTTCTCCAAGATATCGAAGATGCTGCAACACCAGATAAGCTCCAAGTCACTCCAGCTCACTTTAACCCATGTGTATATGTATGCATCCAAGACCAGTTTTCCTATATTCACCTGTCCAGTTTTGGTGAGCCTGTGTCTACTGTAGTTTCAGATACCTGTTTTTGGCCGACAGGAGTGGAACCCAAAGCAGTCTTCCGCTGTTGTAGCCTATCCACCTCAAGGCTCAACGTGTTGTGTTTTGAGATTGTTTTCTGCACACCAGAGTTGTAAAGAGCAGTTATTTGAGTTAGCATAGCCTTCCTGTCAGCTCTCACTGGATTTTTTTTTTTTAACACCATTCTCTGTAAATTCTGCACACTGTTGTGCATGAAAAATCCCAGGGAATTGGCAATTTCTTGAATACTTAAACCAGTGCAACTGGCACCAACAACCATGCCATTGTCCAGGTGCCTGTATTCACATTTTTCCACAATCTGATATTTGATGTGAACATTATCTGAAGCTCTTGATCTGTATCTGTCTGATTTTATGTATTGTGCTGTTGTCACATTATTGGCTGATTGGATAACTGCATGAATGTGCAGGTGTACAGGTGTTCTTAATAAAATGTATGGTGAGTGTATATAAACCTCTGTTTTAAATAAAAAAAATTAGTTTAGCACTGTTAACACAAGTCAAGAGTTAACCATTTAGAAAAGTCATGTTTATGAGTGCATGGTTACTATAAGTCATTTACTTTGGCAGATTGCTGGACTGCTTAAAGACAACGAGAAGATCCAATCTAACCCCACCATTGCTCCCAGTGAAGATGACTCTGAAATCAAGAAAATCAAGAAGGTAAGAGTTTTTGTCATGTGTGACAGAGTTTTTTAAGGGGCACATTAGAGATACAGGGACATGCAAAGTTCCTGCTCTTTCACTGTCAATTCTTAGTTAACTCATTCAACAGAGCGATCATAGCAAGCTGACACTCAAAAATAACAGCTTATAATCAGTAAGGGTAAGAAACTGGTCATATACATTATTAGAATGAGAGATAACTCTTTGTTATAATATATTATTATATTGTTAATTTTTTTCAGACATTTAAAAATAGAAATAACATTTGGTTGAAAATGTGTGGAAGTTTGGTGAGCACCAGATAACTGCCAGGGATGGTGAGAATTACCTGGATACCTTCTTCTGCACATACATATACATGCTGAGACCTTCAAAAAAATCACGAAGTTACCATATGACTTGGTCTTTGATATGGTCATCATTCCCTGGAGCCTTCTTGTTGAGTTCCTGCTGGGTCATGCTAGTTCTGAATGACCGAGAACACTGTCAGTTATCAAGTGTTCATATTGCAACAGTTACACACATAATTAACATTCTGTTTCAACCTTCCTAAATACAATGCTCAGCAAGTTCCACCACATGTAACAGTGCAAGATCAGTAGAGATTAGTTTATTGACAAGGTCTGCAGTTCTGCCACTTTTTGCTGAAGTGATTGCTAGCAAAAAAGCAGTTCCATTTCATGTTGGCATCCTGCCTGATCTCATAAGGAAGATCTTAAGGAAATTCCGTACAATGGTGAGATTCCATGTTGTTTCCTTGGGGACTGTAGTAGAAAAGCCCCTATCAAGACACCATCCATGGTGCTATGATGTACTGCAATATTACGACATAGACTATCAATGTTAATGGGGAGTATTTGCTGTCTAGGAGTCCCTGTAGGAAGACTAGTAGGAATGAGGCAGTGCAGTTGATCCAGATAATAGAGTGTACTCCATTTGCAGAACAGTTTCCATTTGAGGGCACAAAGGCTAGGTTCTCTTGCATTCAAGAAATACTCTTGAGTAAAAGTCCTCACCTGCTCTTCATTCCATCTATTTGGGACAAGAAAAGTTTTTGGGGAGGAAGCTGTAACGGTGTCCTGTTTACTAGTGAGAGCAGCACTGGACAGCCAAACAGGACTGCATTTCCTACAATGGACAGTGGACAGAATTAGTGGTAGAGTATGTATACAGCAGAGACTGAGGCCATTTGTTTGCCAGCACTACCTGATCTAGTGGACTGTTCAGCTCCACCAGGGAGAACCACAGTCAACAGAAGTTAAACTGTGGCCTGTCAAACTTGTCCTAGAAGTCGCCAGCTTTGGGGGACGTGTCCCCACCCCTAGTCACAATCTGTTATGCAGATGCTTCCATGGTGCACATGAGGTCCTTATGAAGCCACGATAAGAAAAACAATGACCTTATGACGGAAGTGACTTTTTTGAAGGTCTTGTCTAACAGAAAGAAGAAAATATCCAGGTGATTCTCATCACCCCTGGCAGAGAACATACAGACCAAAATTATTTAATCAAATTAAATAAGACAACAGCTACATGTGATAGTGTACTCCAAACTCTAATGATGTTAGACTGCCTTAAAAACCTGTTCAGGTACAGAGTTTCTTGCGTGGTTGGATGTGTCGGAGGAAGTGGAAAACCATTATCCAGGATTACATTCGCTCACCACATGCTGAAAGCATGAGGAAGAGAAACCAGGTGGTATTTAGCATGCTGGAAGCCGAGGCTGAGTACGTCCAGCAGCTCCACATCCTTGTCAACAATTTCCTTAGACCACTCCGTATGGCTGCCAGTTCCAAGAAGCCACCCATCACTCATGATGACGTCAGCAGCATTTTTCTCAACAGGTACTTGAATGGAGAACTTGCTTTGGGGGGTTCTATGTATAAGCTTGTTCATCTTTCATATATTCATTTCTTTACTTTCAGATGTTTGATATTGCAGTATTAAAACTGCTTTTCCCACAGTGTGTAACTGAATCCATACCAATATGTAGTTCTTGTTTTCAAATCTGTTTGTCTGTAGATTCTCACACTTCTCCAAAGGTTCACATTTTTCACTTTTAAGAATATCTGCAGTCTTTCTGTATAGCCTTCTGTATCTTTTTTTTATACAGCTCCTTAGGGCTGCAACTAAAGATCATTTTTGATAATAGACTAATCTAATGATTATTAGAACAATTAATTGACTAATCAACTATTAATACAATGATAAATCAGTAGATTTTAATCAGTTATTCAACTTCTGCAGTGGGTTGAAAGGTTGTGTTAAGTTTATTCTAACTAATAAATAAAAACAAGGAAATCCCTGCATCTTTTGAAAAATCCAGCAGCATTAATGGTCTTCATTTGAAAAGAAAAATGGATTCTGTTAATGAAAAACAGAGCTTTTATTTTTGGATAAACTATTCCTTTAACATTTATTTATTTATTAATTTTCACAAGCTTCACTCTTGGAATTCCTTAATTTTACAATAAACACAAGACTTTAACTGCTTCCTCTCATGCTCTGAAAATGTTCCAACGTGCATATTGTAAAACCAGTTCCATCTTGCAAGTGTTATACAAGACAGTATTTTTTTTTAAATCTTGTAAAACTTTCACACACTTTGCTGTATCTTCTGCTGTGTGTTCTTCTAGTGGGCTGCAACCGGGCAGGCTGCATTATGGTCTTGCACTACAGTGCTCCAATGGTCAAACCACGATATTGTCTCAGACTTTACATTAGGATTTATGAGATAAAAATGACTGTTCGGCAACAAAAATATTTGTGAAAAATTTTTTTGTTGTATGTTGTCAATAATGTTGACTAATCATTTCAGCCCAACAGCTGCTGTATTTTTTTTCCATTTTTCCTTGTCACAACATTTTTTTCAAAGAATGTTTTTTTTGCATTAAGACAGCAAACAGAGACTATTCACATTAGATCTGCTCAAAATCCTTATCAGGTGACAAATGTAAATAATGTCTTCAATGTTTCAGCATAGACAACATGTTGGAACATTGAAGATGTGTTGAGTGCTGGATGCTCTTCTTCCATTATTAGTAATAGTTTTATTTCTGAGAAATGTTGACTAGTAGGCATTCTGATGGAGAAGATTGTAGATTTAGAGGAATGCATAGGTGAGAGAGGACTTGCAACAGACAAAGCAGTATAGTCTTTGTATTGCTAATTGTTAGGCAGAGTTAGTGTACCCCAAGTCCAGCATTAGAGTCCTCACAGCAGGATGAATGAGTGATGACTTGACAAGACTGTTAAAAATACTCAGGTTGTAGGAGAATCTATTCTACGACACATGAAATTAGCTAGGCCTTGAGGGGCACCAGCAGCTGTAGTTAGCTGTACACTGGGTGCCAGGGTGCCAAACATTGAAGTTACTCTATTATATATATGCCTTGGCCTTCAGAGGTAACAGGTGAGAGGTGAGATGTGTAGAGGTGTGTATATTAACCAAGGCAATATCCGGTGCTGTAATATACAGTTATCCCAGTGCAGCATGGCAATATAGTTTAGAGCAGGTTATGATCTGAAAACAGTGAGGCCTTTATAGTTAATTAGTCTGCTTTTTTGTGTGCAGATCTGGCGTTTTAGGTAAGGATGTTTTCCAGTCCACTGAGGAAGGTGCTGCTCTCATTTAAAATAGTCATAATCCTAAAACAGACCTACTTAATCAAAGATCTTAATCATTTTGCATGCATTTTCCTGCTCTAACGTTCTTTGTACCAGCGTTACCAGTCCATTTTGTTTTTGCCTGTCATGGATGGGGCTCCATCAGTGATAATGTCTACCAGTCTGTTCCGTGGCAAACCAGCACACTCAATTGTGCCGCACAGCTGCCTTGGCTGTGATACAGTCGTGCATTGGACACAGTCTCAGCAACTCTTCTGTCACTTCGAATTGGTCAGTAATACCCCTTAGGAAAATGGCTAGCTGAACATTGTTGGTTTTCTCAAGTGCCACAGAGTATGCAGTGAAAACTCTTAAGTTTTTTAACATAACTAATTATAAATGTCACTTGATAACGCACTAATCTCCTCCGCCTCTGTTTTTGCCAAGAGAGAGATATTGTTGAACAAGCTCTTCATTTCTGAACATAGAATATCAGCAACTTGCAACATGCAATCCTTCAAAAACTGCCCTTCGGTGAATGGCTTTCCTGTTTTGGTGATCAACTCACTCACCACAAAACTTGCTTCAACTTTCAGCATCCTTCTTTTTGTATAAGACATTGCTGAGACTTTAGCCCTCTCTCTTGGCTTGTTTTTCCCTTGTCTCCCTGGTACTTCTCATGCTGTTCTCCGTGTTTAGTTGAGCAATGATGTTTGAGATTATATTCCTTTAAAACGGTGACTGTTTCCCTGCATATCAGGCAGGTAGCACAAAAAAAATACTGCAATGTCCATCCTTCACAAACTGTGAGTGGAGACAGATGCCATTGCAGGAAAAAAGTTTTATTAGAGACAGGCAGACAAATCCAATAACCAACAAGAACCAGAAAATAAGAACACAGAACAAACGGCTCAGCAAAGTCAGGCAGCAAACACTGAACATTACTTCATGAACCACAAAGACACACGGGGGCTTTAAATACACAAACTAATTAAAGGGTAAAGGTAAAAAGGTGAGACTAATCATGACACATTTGGGAGATGAACAGTGACAATTCAGGGGAGGACACGGCATGAATCAAAACAAAAACACACATGGCGTTGTAAAGAAAGACATAATACGGGAAGAGTGTGCTGTCCTGCTGCCAGTTGCTTAGGCGCACTACAAGGGGGAAATACCCGACAGATCTGCCTGGCGTGAGCATGGCGTGGGAGGCTGCACCATTGGCCTCTGGCAGGAACAAGCCATGGGAGGCTGCCATGTCAGCCTCTGGCAGTAGCTGGTTGTGGGTGGCTGCCTCGTCGGCCTCTGGGAGGAGCAGGACTTGGGGGGCGCCTCATCAGCTTCTGGCAGGCGCAGAACTTGGGAGGCCGCGTCGTTGGCCTCAGGCAGCAGTCGGACTTGGGAGGCCGCCTTGTCGGCCTCAGGCATGAGTGGGTCTTGGGTGGCCTCTCTGGCGGCCTCAGGTGCGAGTGGGTCTTGGGAGGCTATGCTGTCATCCTCAAGTGTGAGCAGGTTGTGGTAGTCTGTGCTGTTAGCCTGTAGCAGGAGCAGGACTTGGGAGGCCATCCCGCCAGCCTCAGGCTTGAGCAGGACATGGGAGGCCCCACCATCAGCCTCATGCAGGAGCATGGTGTGGGAAGCCGCCCTTTTGGCCTCTGGAGGGAGCTCTGCAGGGGAGGGCACCACGTTGGTCTCTGGCTGGAGCTCGGCTGTGGAGGCTGCCCTGTTGGCCTATGTTGCAAGCTCTGAGCTTTGCTGTGGAGGCCACCCTGTTGGCCTCTCGAGGGAGCTCTGCATGGGAGACTGCCTTGTCAGCCTCTGGCTGGAGGTTGGCTGTGGAGGCAGCTCTGTTGATCTCTGGAGAGAGCTCTGCAGGAGAGGCCGCCCTGTCGGCATCTGGCTGGAGCTCAGCTGTGGAGGATGCCCTGTCGGAAGCCTACCTCTCCTCTTAGTAGACAGCAAATGGCCGAATGGGTTTGGCCGACAGGTTGGGTTTAAACTCGGGCCACCCGAACACCTCTCTCAGGAGGCATACAAACTTGGCCACACGGGTGGGCTGGGCCAGTGAGCTGGGACAACAAGAACTCAAGCCACTGCTTCTGTTCAGGCTTGGGGTCCACCAGGGTCTCAAAATATACTTGGCATTGCAGCAAGTAACTTTCTCGATAAACCTCAAAGTCGTCAAAGGGTTGAGGGGGATATAGAGGAGTCCACTGAGGGTGGATGTACCGAGTCAAATGCTGGTATGGTCATCCTGGCATTACGCCCCTCTCGCCTTCCTGCTGCATCCATGGTGTCGGTGAAGTAATCTGTCACAAACTGTGAGTATAGATGGATGCCATTGAAGTCAAAAGAGTTTTAGCGAGGCAGGCAGACAAATCCAAAATGTGAATCAGGGTCAATGTCAAAAAAAGGCGAAGGTACACTTTTTCTGATTGTACGGCAGTTAAAATTTATACTGTTAGGAAATAACTTAATTTATTATATAGAGACAGAGCCAAATTTCTTATTCAAAGATCCAGACAAAATTATTATTTTCACGGTAGCAGACCTAGCCATTTACTGGCTCTAAGACTACGTAATAGTGAAAAATTTGCTAATATTACAGCAGTGAAATCTCAAACCGGTGAGGTTCTGACTGACCAGAAGAGCATAAACGACACTTTTCATTCCTTCTATTGTGAAACTATATAGCTCCAACTCTAAATGTGAACCCACATCCTACACTTCTTTTTTTATCTACTCTTAATCTTCCACATCTGTCAGAATCAGACTCTGAGTCTTTAGCTAGACCTTTATCACTTATTGAATTAGAATCATCGATTAAAGTTATGAGCAAGGGGAAATCCCCAGGCCTAGATGGCATACCAGTTGAGTTCTACTTGACCTTCAGGTCCGATTTGGGGCCACTTATGTTAGATATGATGCAATATTCGATTGATCAAGCATCCTTTCCACAAAATATGAACATGGCCATTATATCTCTTCTGTTAAAAAAAGATAAAGACTCTACTTTATGTTCTAGTTACCGTCCACTTTCTCTGATTGGTACAGATGTTAAAATTTATGCAAACGTTTTAGCCTGCAGCCTAGAAGGCTTTATGACTAAACTTGTTAATCATGATCAAACAGGGTTTATTAAATCTCGCTCTGCTTCAGATAATCTGCGAAGACTACTTCACATAATCTCCTCATCTGAACAATTGATTTCTCCCTCTGCTATACTCTCTTTAGATGCAATGAAAGCATTTGACCATTTGGAGTGGGACTATTTGTGGACAGTGCTAGATCACCTAGGTTTTAGCTCTAACTTTATAAATATGATTAAAATCCTCTATGCTAATCCCTCAGCCTCCATTCTTATTGGTCAGATAAGTTCACAATCATTTCCAATTGAAAGAGGCATCCACCAGGGTTGTCCTCTTTCACCTTTACTGTTTGCTTTGTGTCTAGAACCTCTTGCTCAAGCTGTACGTCAGTCAGAACTTATACTTCCTATATCGGTTAGGAACACTTCACATCATATATCTTTATTTGCAGATGACATATTGCTATTTTTAGACAATCCAGTTCTATCAGTCCCCCACATTTTATATTTTTTTAATCAGTTTAGTAATCTATCAGGGTACAAAATTAATTGGACAAAGTCATATCTGCTCCCTCTCAATTTTTGTGTTGGATCTGCAACATTTCCTGGTTTTATTCCGGGGGTGCATTCCTTCACATACTTAGGGGTAGATATCTATCCGTACCTGCAGGATATTGTCTCAAAAAAATTGAATAAAAACTTGGCTAGAGTCACCTCAGATCTGGCAAATTGGACACATCTTTCTACTTCTTTCCATGCAAGAATATCTGTTGTTAAAATGAACATCCTTCCTCGTGTAAATTGCTATTCCTCTATGATTCCTTTACCCCCACCTGCTGGCTATTGGAAAAAATTTGATTCAGTAATCTCTCATTATATTTGGAATGGTAAACGCCCCCGAATTAAATTATCTACTTTACAGCGTAGCAGATCAGATGGGGGCTGGTGCTTTCCAAATTTTAAATTATGCGCTGACTCCTTTACTCTCCATGCACTGTCAGCCTGGTTTAAACCAAATGTGTCAACCTCATGGTGGGCTATTGAGGAATCTCTTGTTTCTCCTCACAATATAGAGCATTTGGTTTTTGCTGGTGTCTCACTTAGACAATGTAAACTTCGCTTTGGCCCTATCATAACACATTTCATCTCTACGTGGAGAATGGTGACCAGAAAGATAGAGCCAAACTTGAGGTGCCATCGTCATTCACCTTTGTTCCTCAATAATAATTTTCTATCAGGTAAAAACCCATTTTACTGTCCACAATGGATTAAATGTAAAGTAAATTACTTTGGTGATATTTATGATGACAAAGGCTTGAAATCATTTTGAGATATTAAGGCCCTTTTTAATCTACCGGGAACCTCTTTTTTCATGTATCTTCGCATTAGGTCAGCGCTTCGCGCATATGGAGTTCCCTGGGATGCACAGTTGCCTTTACATCCCTTGCGAAAAGTAGTTCTCCCCACTGATAATTCTGTTATTTCTGCTTCAGTTATTTACTCTTTTCTCCTCAAAAACTCATACAATCCATTATCCATAACAACTATCTGGTCTAAAGATATCAGTGGTGACATAAAAACTTTATTTTCTGATCAAATTTGGGAGACAATTACATCGTCCTCAAAAAACCCAAATCATCAGATGATCCATTGGAAATTACTACATAGACTCTATCTGTCCTCTAAAACGCTTCTATATGCATGTGTCACCTTCCCCAAATTGCAATTTATGCAATTTATATTTAATCTTTTCTTCTTAAATAACTTTTCGGAAATGGCAACAGAGAAACCTGCTTTTAGCTGCTCTTACTGCTGCAAAGAAAATGTTAGTCAGTCTCTGGGTTCCTCCCCATTTAATGACCAGACGTGTATGGGGCTTATCTTTGTTCGACATTGTTTCTATGGAATTTCTATGGAATTCTCGCATTCACGGAGCAAAGACAAAAACTTTGAAGACCTGGAGTGCTACTTTTGATATTGTTAAATCTTTTGTTTCTTCTTTTTGATGTACAGTTTATTTGGTATTTATGTATATTTTCTATTTTTCTTGTGATTACATATTACACTTTGTACTTTTCTCCACTGCAATGTCTTGTACTTTCCTCAGCACAGTATAAGTCTACCTGGTGGGTTGGTGGGTGGGGGTGTGGCTACAGTCTAAATTACTGTGTTGTACTTTGTACTATACTGAACTGACTACTCAATAAAATAATTGTTCACAAAAAAAAAAAAAGGCGAAGGTCAGGTGATGTGCAAACAGAGTAAACTAGGTAGTGCAAGAGTGCAAATGAGAAAGCAAAACAATATCAAGAACTAGGAAATCAGACACAGAACAAACAGCTTGGCAAAATCAGCTGGCAAACACTGAACAATACTTCGTGAACAATAAAGACACAGGAGGTTTAAATACACAAACTAATAAGAGGGTAAATAGAAACAGGTGAGAGTAATCATGACACATTCTGGAGACAACCAATGACAATACAGGGGAGGAGACAGGACATGAATCAAAACAAAAACACACATGGTGATGCAAATAAAGACATAACCCAGAAGCGCGCCCTGTCGCACTGCCAGTTGCATATTCAAAGTGTTGGTGTGATGTTAACAGTAAGCCAGTGCAGTAAGTTATCAGTAAGTAACAGTTGGACAGATTAAATTGAAATGCCGCATAATTGATTTTAAGTATCAGTACAGGGGGAGGAGGGTGTTAGTTAGATCCCAGGGCGATGTACGTGGAGGCACCAACCTTCTGTTGGATGGCAGAGGGGCAGATAGATTGTGGGAGGGACCGTCCACAATGCCAGAGGCCTTGCGGAAGCTGTCTGAGTAGAAAATGTCCTGTACGTGGGTAGACATTCAGTGACAGATTGCTGTTCTTGCACCAAACTATGAGCTGTTCCACCTCCTCTCTGTACGATGTCTCATTGCTGTCTCTGATGAGGATTATCACTGCGATGTCATTAGCAAACTGAACAGTGTGATTTGAACTGAATTGAGCAGCACAGTTGTGGGTCAGCAGCATGAACAGCAGTGTGCTGAGCACACAGCCACCAGTGCTGAGGGTGATGGTGTTGGAGATCTTGGTTCGAACCTGAACTGACTGGGGTCTCCCAGTGAGGATATCCAGGGTCCACTTACAGAGCGAGGTGCTGAAACTTAGCAAGCCCAGCTTTTCAATCAGCCGCTGGGGGATGATTGTGTTGAATGCTAAACTGAAGTCTATGAATAGCATTCTGATGTATGTTTTTCTTGTCAAGGTGGGATAGTGCCAGGTGGAGAACTTGTGAGATTGAATCCTCTGTGGAATGGTTGGGGCAGTATGCAAACTGCAGAGGGGACAGTGTGGTGGGGAGTATAGTCCTGATGTGACTCCTGACCAGCTGCTCAAAACATTTCCTGATAATTGATGTGAGTGCTACAGGGTGGTAGTCATTAAGGCTTGAGACTACTTTGGCGCCAGTATGATGGTAGTAGCCTTAAAGCACTGTGGGATGACTGCTTGGCTTGTGGAGATGAATATATTCGTCAGGACATCAGCCAGCTGATCTGCACAGTTTTTGAGCACTTGCTCACGTACTTTATCGGGTCCCACTGCTTTGTGCGGCTTAACTCTTGCATCTTCCTCACGTGTGCTGCGGACAAAGGGTGAATTTCCTCACTGGAACAAACTGTGCATAGAAGGAGTTGAGTTCACTCAAAGTAATCCTGTAGTGTAGAAGTAGCTACCTCTGGCCAAACTCTGATTTGTTTATGTCACTGCCACTAGATTAGCCACTAGATTAGCCACTACATTAACATATCTCTGCACAACAGTAGAAGCAACAAAAAATATAACCGCAACGACAATCATCATGGTCCAAGAACCTTCAGCAAATTGCCCCCAGTGGCCAGTTCTTGCTCATGTTACATAGAACAGTAAAAATTCTGTACATGACCATATGTATGATTGCTTACAAAACTTGATAAGTATGAACTGTCTGAAATTGGGTGAAAGGTTGTTGAAGGCTAATTGGCTGAAGGTGGCTATGAGCCCAATGAAAATTAAACTCCAGGTACAGATTAGCAGAACAATTCAGCACACCAAATTTCAGCTCAATCGGACTTTTGATTTCTGAGAAATGCATGGCTTTTTTGAACTTAGCCTCTTAACTATTACCACAAAACACTGCAAATACCTTCAGAATATTTTCCTGTAACTTTCAGGTGTTGTGCAAATTTATGCAAGCAATCATGAGTCAAAGCTTTCTGAATAAATTAGGCTCCACCTCATAATTGATTGGCATGTCATGGCCATATTGTTTAATGTTAGAATGTTTTTGATAATTACTGAGGTTAACATTCACCATTTTTTGACGATAGGCCAAAAATCGTAGGACCAGTTTGCAAAAGTAGGTTTCACATGTTATGCAAACTGTCACAGATTTGAGTGGGTGGAGGTAAATGTACCGAAAGTCAATTTTGTATGTCCTAGGACGTTCACTAGGTTTTGCATGTTATGCTAATTAACACAAATTTGAGTGGGTGGAGCGAAATGGTTCTTGAGGCTTCTAAGAATTTTGTTTAAAAATGTCAACATGTTTTTGATAATTATTATGATTCACACAGTTCTGAGTAATTTGGTACCACAAATGTAAAGATAGGCCAATAATCCTAGGACTAGTTCACAGGTTCACTACATTTTACATATTGTGCTAATTATCATAAATTTGAGTGAGATGAGCTAAATGGTTATTAAGGCTTTTTTGTTTTGAAGATCCCAAGGAATTAGTGAAAAAGAAAATAATTTTCTTTGCAAAACATACAGTTAAAAAAATATGAACCACAATGTAAATTCTTGTGCTTATGTGCCACGATGAGGGTCACTTGTGGGTCACTTCTCTGTGCCTGAGTATTGGGGTGCATACAGCACCTTTTACTCCAAATTTGGTGTTTCTATGACTTATGGTCTTTGCTCTCTATACAATTCTAGTGGAGGATAATAATAATAATTACAATAATAATAATTCCTTCAAGCGGCGAACTGCAGGGTTCAAGCATTCCTTGCAAATAACATTCCAGTGGCCAGTTCTTGCTAAGATACATACAACAATAAAGAGACCATATATGTACATACCTATCAAGTTTTGTTATGATAGCTCATGTTTTTTAAATAATTCAATGATGAATAATAATCCAATAATAGATAATACCCTATAAAAGAATTTTCACTGTATACCTTCTTTTCCAAGAGATATGCTTGTTTTTGCATCAAATGCCTGCTGAAAACTGGCTAATGGTGGCCATGTTTTTCAAGAAGTTAAGTAATTATCAAAAAAAAAACTCTTATACTTTAGCACATAGATGCATCATACCAAATTTACTTTTTCCACATTCTCATAATCATGTTCAGTACATGCACATATGCAAATGCATGTAACCACTCATGAGTTATAGATTTTTTGAGTAAATTAGGCTCCATCTCATTAGAATTGATTGATGTGTGGTAGCCGTCTTTTTTCAGATGTCAACATGTTTTTTTAATTATCAAGTTTCACAATCTGCTGAGCTGCTTGACAGCAGCTTGGTTAACAAAAGTAGGGTTTGCAAATTATGCAAATTAGCCAAAAAGTATATCAAGGTGGAAATTATTGGGCAGGGTGTAAACACATGAGCTATACTGCCACCAAGTGGGGTAATTTAGTCATTTCATTTTGCTGAGTAGAGGTTGACATACTGCATCTACCTATCAACATATACTGGAATCTCCTTGTCAGTGTGGTTGTTGGAGAGGAGTTTAGCTGCCTGTCAACGTAAGCAAGATGCTTGAGTTTGAGGACAGCAGTAAAATGACACTTTCTGGCTGGCCCACCTACAGATGTTTAGAGTGAAACTTCATGGTGGGGAGCTTGTGATTCTACAGTTAAGCTAACCTCAGCAAACAAATGCAATGTCAGAGTTAGGCTCTAAGTCTGCTGAAGATTAGAACCAGTGCATCATGCTCCGCTAGACAGACTCACAGCTCATTAGCATCCATAGCTGCTGCGCTTGCTCGTGCTGAAGCTCAAGGTGGAGCAAGCCCTAGAAAAGGCACACTTAGAAGCATCATTGGGTACATTATGTATTGAGAAGAGAATGGCAGATGTCCTCAGCGAAATAGAACTACCATATGATGATCCAAAAGTGCTTACAAAGGTACAAAGCACAAGACTACTATAACCATGCCCATGCTTAAGGGTCCTTTTCTTGATGGTGCTCATCATGCTAGTTCAGTACCCCAGTTTGATCAAACTACTGCTATTCAACACCAAGCAAAGGAATGAGTATAAAGAGTGTAGCCCCCTTCAGCAGGATTTTAAATCTACCACAAGAGCACTTGATCTTGAAGGCAAGAAGACATAAACACATCCAGGCGAGACAGAGGGATGTCCATTCACTCAAGTTACCACAAATAACATCCCAGACAGTGCAGAGTCTTTGCAGTGTTTGTGATGGTGGCACCACTCACTGATATATGTTTAGTGATCCATTGCTAGATGATGATCTAGAGAATTCTAGAGCATGGAGAGCAATATTTATAAAAGCTCTCAGAGATCTTAATCTCTCAGCTAATGAGGAGATGGATTTGCTTGTAAAATGGTTAGGCACTGAATCAACAGATCACACCAAAAGGATAAGGCTGTGCATATCAGTAATCCACAGCAAGGACTATAACCTCCTTGTTTAAGAGGTCAGAAAATGTTCTAAAGATCTCAAAGAAGGACAACCAGAGGTTACTGGAGCTTGGAAACCTACTTCTGATACTCCAAGCAGCAAAGGAGGGTCTGTCTTACTTTTACACACCCCAGGGCATCAACCCAGTGGTGCAGAGGTTGGCATGGCATGGAGAAAGTTGACACCCCTGAAGAAAATACAGTGTCTTCTGCTTTTACCAAGATCTGTGGAAAGGGCATTTCAGGATGTTAATCCCTCAAAATCTGCCTTGTCAAAGTATATTCGGCTGGCCATTCAGAAGAAGCAGTTCAGTTATACAATGTATTAAATGACCAGAGTAACCAGCAAGTCTCTGGTACAGTCAGAGTTTTTTGACCTCTTCAATGTCACAGGGTACAGCTCTCCATACTCCCTCAAGACATGTGCTGGAACATTAGAAACAGAAGGCAGACGAACATGTGACGTTCTGATTGAATCAATTTATGGTAGCATTGTTCTCTCTTTGCCAACACTGATCGAATGCAGTGAGATTCTAAACAATATCCCCAACAACCAATCACAGGCTGTAGAATGCCTCAGCTCACTGTGATGAACCTTCAGAAAGAAGCCCGAAATTCGGATCTTTGAGTTCATGGATAAAATATTCCAGAGTGGTCATGTCGAAAGAGCCCCACTACTGGAACCTGGGGAACAATGCTGGTACTTACCTTGTTTTACCATCCAATTTTACCTTGTGTACCATCCAATAAAGCCATCTCCAGTCTGAGTTGTCTTTGACTTAAGTGCTCAACATTAATGTCTGTGATTGAAATAAATTCTCCTAACTGGATCAGATCTTAATATCCTCATTAGTGTCCTTCTTCATTTCCAAAGCGAGTCATTGTCTTCACTGTGAACATACAACAAATTTTCCACTGTTTTGTGGTCTGACCTGAAGATGACCCACATAAAGAAGAAAGAATGTTGCATGAACATGCAGGTGCTGCATCTAACCAAGGCTGATGTGAGGAAAACTCTACACAGAGTTAACCCACAGAAGGCTGCTGGACCAGACAACCTGGCAGAGTGCTCAGACGATGTGCAGACCAGCTGGCGGATGTTTTTACTGACATCTTCAAAATCTCCCTGAGCAGCACCGTTGTTCCAATGTGCTTCAAGGCCACCACCATTGTCCCCATGCACTCACACCAATCATGATGAAATGCTGGACTCCCTGCAATTCGCGTATTGTCCCAACCGCTCAACAGACGACACCACCACCACCACACTCCATCTGGCCCTCATCCACCTGGACAAAAAGGACACGTACGTTCGAATGCTGTTCATAGACTTCAGTTCAACACAATTTTTCCTCAGCGCCTGATTGGAAAGCTGAGCCTTCTGGGCCTGAACACCTCCCTCTGCAACTGGATCCTCTGCGGAGACCATCAAGAGCACCAAATTCCTTGGTGTTCACCCTGCGGAAAACCCCACTTGGTCCCTCAACACCAGCTCCATAACCAAGAAAGCCCAGTAGCATCTTTTTTGCGAAGGCTGAGAAAAGCCCATCTCCCACCCCCTATCCTCACCATATTCTACAGAGGGTCAATCAAGAGTATCCTGAGCAGCTGCCTAGTTTGGAAATTGCATCGTCTCGGATTGCAAGACCCTGCAGCGGATAGTGAGGGCAGCTGAGAAGATCATCAGGGTCTCTCTTCCCTCCATCATAGACATTTACACCACACGCTGCATCCAGAAAGCCAACAGCATTGTCAATGACCCTACACACCCCTCACACAAACTCTTGACCCTCCTGCCGTCTGGCAAAAGGTACCGAAGCATTCAGGCCATCATGGCCAGACTGTGTAACAGTTTTTTCCCCCAAGCCATTCCAGGACTCATTTGCTTACTCTAACCTCAAGCTACACAAACTAGCCTCGAACAAAACAAAGAGATCATGAAGGCTTTCCAACCTGATCATACCAGTGAATTAGACCTAGGTTCTGAACCCATTCCAGTACAGAGCAGCCTTGGCATACTGTGGGATTTATATTCAGACTTCTTCACCTTTCATGTGCAAGCAAAAAAAAAGGCCATTCACTGAATGTGAAGTGCTGTCAACTGTGAACAGTCTGTATGATCCACTTGTTTGATAGTCCCTGTGACAATCCAGGGAAAGGCACTTCTCAGAGAAATCAACATAGACTCCTCTGATTGGGATGTTCCAATACCCCCTGAAAAGAACCAGTTGTGACAGACATGGAGAGACTCTCTACAAGAATGACAACATCTACAGATTCCAAGATCTTACTGTCCTGTGCCACTAACAGAAGCTAAGTTCATAGATCTCTGCATTTTCTCTGATGCTTCAGAAAAGGCAGAAGCTGCTGTTGCATATCTTAAGATTGTGGACACGGAAACTACCACACATGATTTCTCAGGCAAAGCAAGGTTACTTCCATGTCCAGAAGACACCATACCCCACCTAGAACTTTGTGCTCCAGTTATGGCAGTAAACATGGTTGAAATAATCACTTCTGAAATACAGACATCAACTTTGATGCAGTCACCTTCTACACTGACAGTAAAGTTGAACTTGGATGAATTTACAATAAGAAAAGGAGGTTTTATGTCTATATTAATAATCACCTTCAAAGGACCAGAAGAACCACGCTCCCAGAGCAGTGGTGTTGTGTGCATACAGAACATAATCCTGCAGACATTGCGATGCAGCCTATATCCACAGTCCGTATCTGGTTGAAGGAAAGTTTCTGTCTCAGCCAGAAGATAAGTCTTCGGTTAAGGAGACATTTGAACTTGTGGAACCAGCACAAGATTCAGAGAATCAGCCACAGGGGACAACTCTGTCCACAGTGGTCTCTATGCACCTGGGATCCCAGTGCTTTAAAAGTTTCTCGAGCTGTAGATCTCTCACTATAGCTGTTGCAAGTTTGAGCCATATCATTCTATGTTTCAGGAAAACTAAAAATGACTCCTCAGAGCAATGTAAGGAATGGCACCATTGCAGTTCACCTCTGGCTATAGATGTACTCACTCGGAGTATAGCAGTTTTTATCGATGCAGTCCAACAGGAAGTCTATGCTGATGACATAGGATTCCTCATAGGGTCTAATACCAGACTCTCAAAGAGCAGTTCATTAAGGACTCCAGACCACTTCATTGACCAAAACGGCCTTCTGAGAGTCAAAAGTCATCTGAACCGGGCAGATCTAGGACATGATGAGAAAAGTCCTGTCATCTTACCTGGACGCCATCATGTATGTACCCTCCTACCACATTACTTTCATGAGCAGACACAACATCAGGGTTGGCACTGTACAGAGGGTGCTGTACGGTCTACTGGATATAGAATAATTGGTGTCAAGTGGTGCGTAACCATTCTCATTTTCAAGTGTGTGATATCTTGTAAGGTTAGAGTGCCATCTAAAGTGCAAAAGATGGCAGATCTGCCTCCTGACAGGATCAACATGGTTCCCCCATTTACTTATGTGGGCTTAGATGTGTATGTCTCTATCTGCATGTTGAACCAGCGGAGGCCATGCTGAAAGTAAGAGGTGGGCTGGCCTTTTTACCTGTTTAAACATCAGGGCCATCCACATTGAGGTCATAGAATCCATGGACTCTTCTATCTTCATAGATGCTTTGAAGAGATTCCTGGCTGTCAGGGGACCAGTCAAGCACATCCACTCTGATAGAGGTACAAATTTTATTGGAGCCTGCAAAAACTTGAGAACTCCTTCTAACTTGGGAAGAGCTTTAGAGAACTTTCTCATGGAACATGATACATGGACATTCAACTCTTCCTACTCTTGGGAGGAGTCTGGGAAATAATGATAGGCATGACATGAAGAATCCTGGATTCTATGCTCCAGCAAATGGGTTCTCGAAAGCTCACTCATGAGGTACTTATTACCTTCCTGGCCAAAGTTACTGCAGTTGTCAACAACGGTCCAATAGTGTCTGTGTCAAATGACACTTTTGATCCTTTCATCCTCACTCCAGCTACCCTGCTTACCCAGAAAGTAGATCTTGTCCTCTTACAGTTGGAGATTTCCAGGATTCTGACTTGTACAAGCAGCAATGGCACGGAGTACGGAGTCTTGCCAGCACCTTCTGGGACAGGTAGCACAAACAATACTTTTCTACTTTGATAAGAATGCATATGTAATCTGCACTCTCCTTGTAAGTGGCAGTTTAGCCAACCCAAACTTGTTCCAGGAAGTCTTGTGCTCCTGAAGGATTCACAGATTAAGAGGAATGACTGGACTTTAGGGATTATCACTGTATATACCAGCAAAGATGAGAGAGTTCACAAGGTGCAAGTGAGAGTGAGTGAAAGGGATGGACAGAAACTATTTCTCAGACCTGTCAATGAGGTAGTCTTGCACGTTTTCTCAAAAGACTAATAAGTGATTAGTGTATAAGCAGATTTCCAAATGTGGACAGTGGTATCCTCTGAATACCAGATAGGGAGTGTATTGTCCTATAGATGGTGCCACCTACCGACAACGTTCTATATGCATTTTAAGTAATGTTATTTTTTCTTAGTTGATGATGTCATCAATGTGAGTCCTTTTTCTATTTGTATTACTATATATACATGTGCTAGTGGAAGCATAGTTATCTTCTCTCTGTTTTATCTTCAAACATCTTCAACAAATTAGCTTTAGATGGCATTGTTGTTTTATCCTACTCCAAATACCTTCAGTCAGTAGATATACTGGAATCTACTTGTCAGTGTGGTTACTGGAGAAGAATTTAGCTGCCTTTCAGCTTAAACAAGGAGCTTGAGGTTGAGGACAGCACATGAAGTTTGGCATATTATGCAAATTATTGTAAATTGGAGTGGGTGGGGCTAAATGATTCAAATGGCAAATTTATATGGTTTGAGCCAAGGAATCAGCACTAAGAAGAAATTTAACTGTGACTCTTATTTTCCAAGAGATATGCTTGTTTTTGCAAGCAAAATGAATAGGGCCCCCAATGGCCAATTTGAGTGAAATTGCAGATAGTTGTGAGTCCATACAAACTTACAAGAGTGCTAGCTCACTGTTAGCCCTGTCAAATGCCCTCTGAAATCTAATTGGAGGCCATGTTTTTAAGTAATTACATCATCAATAAAATTCCAATTACAGCATAATGATGCACCATACCAAATTTTAGCTCTATATAATATTTTACAGTCTAAGGAGACAAAGCATGGGAAAAAGGAACTTTCATTGTACCCCTTATTTTACAATAGATATGCTTGTTTTTAAGTGCAAAAACATGAATAGCGCCTCCCAGAGGCCCAGTTGAATAAGACGGTATTAATTATTGGGGGTCCTTAGAGGGACCATACTTAGCCTACCATACCAAGTTTTAGCTCGATCAAATGTACGGTTCTTGAGAAACAGTTATCCGACCTTAGCTCTGCCCCTTAGTATATATTCTGTGTAAAACCATACAAAAACTCATAAGTTAGACCTGTATGAGTAAGTTATGGTCCATCTCATTAAAACTGATTGACATGCAGTGGCCATATAGTGTTCAGATGTCAAAATGTTTTTGATAATTGTTGAGGGGTCAGTAAAGTTTTGAGTAAATTATGCATATGCAGACCATGCCCCATACCTTGGACTGCCTTAGAAGGTGTCCTTAGAGGGAACATAATTTCAAGGTTCGTGACAATGGCTCAATGTTTACCTTGTCAAATGCCTGCTGAAAGCTGAGTGGCCGATGGCGGCTATGTTGTTGAATTTACCAGGTCATCATCAGAGATTCACTTGCAGATTAGCACTGAGATGCAGTGTACCAAGTTTTAGCTCGAGCAGACGTACAGTTCTTGAGAAAAATTTGTGTTTCATGTTTCGTGCAAATCCATGCAAAAAGTCATGAGTTATAGTTGTTTGAGTAAATTATGCTCCACCTCTTTAGAATTGATTGACGTGTGGCGGCCATATTGTTTACAAATATCAACACGTTTTTGATCATTATTGAGTCTCACACTCAGTAGTTGTGAAGATAGGACAAAAATCCTAGGACAAGTTCTGAAAAGAAGGTTTTGCATATTATGCAAATTAGCAAAAAAATTAGGTGGACGGGGCTTTCTTGGGGCTTTTTTTCATGAGAATCCAAGGAATAAGCAGCAAAAAGAATTTTCACTGTAGGACATATGGTATTCAAGATGATGATGATAATAATATTAATAATAATAATAATAATAATAATAATATTATCATCATCATCATACAGTAGTTACTCATCCAGAATAGCCTTACTGCCACCACAGTTGGCTCTGTGATATTTCATTTGCTACTATAAACTGCTATGTGGCGCTATAATCATAGAATTTCCATAGGCCAGAGCTGAACGCATCAAAAAGCCCATTCTGCATGTGGCTGTTTGAGTTAAAGTGGTTATTTTACCTAAACAATGTAAGAAAATGCCCACTGTAAGCTCCCAGCAAGCAATGAATGGTCCACTGAAGTTAATATACTGTATGGTTCTCCTTTCATTATCTTTGAAAGAAAGAAATTCCTAATGTTACAGGGATTTATTTTTTATGTTTTATTTTTATAATTCAATTCAATTCATTTTTATTTGTATAGCGCTTTTTTTTACAAAGGTCATTGTCTCAAAGCAGCTTTACACAAACAAAAGTAAAGTGAAGTGTGTGTGTGTGTGTGTGACGTCTCTGATGAGCAAGCAGGGCGACGGTGGCAAGGAAAAACTCCCTGAGATGGTGATAGGAAGAAACCTTGAGAGGAACCAGACTCAACAGAGAACCCATCCTCATATGGGTTTACACTGTAGTGCGCGTGTGTGTGTACAATGTGTGTTGGTGTAGTCCATGGAAAACAGCTGAAGCGTCTTCGTGGCAGTGTGAAGCATTGCCGGTGGACAGGTCCAGAGTGAAGGGGGGGAGGTCTGGATTACCAGCAGCTCAGGAGTGATGCTCATCTGGTCCAGAGCGTAGGGGGGTCTGGATCACCGGCAGCTCAGGAGTGTAGCTCGGCAGAAAGAGAAGGAAAGTGGTTAGGTACATTCACAGTCACCGTGTGGAGATAAAACTTAATGAGGAGTGCAGGGGACTCCGGCAGGACTAGCTATAACAGCATAACTAAAAGGAGAACCAGGGGGAAACACAGACGTGAGAGATCCCTGATACTTAAGGCATACAGTCACTCTGCCGTCACAAACCTGAGTGACTAACGAGAGTGAGGAAGACAGCATCCAAACACACCAGATCACCATAACACTCAACATCCACGAGTCCCCCAGATCTACTCCTTTGTCTAAAACACTAGTCGCTAAATGCTAGGTTAAATAAATAAGTCTTCAACCTCGACTTAAACACTGAGACCGTGTCTGCTTCACGTACATTAACTGGGAGGCTATTCCATAATTTTGGGGCTTGGTAAGAGAAAGCTCTGCCCCCTGCCGTGGTTTTGGCAATGCGTGGTACTGATAGACAGCCTGCATCCTTAGAGCGAAGTAGGCGTGGCGGAACGCAAGGTACTAACATATCGCTTAAATACTGCGGAGCGAGACCGTTTAATGCTTTATAGGTTAAGAGTAATATTTTAAAATCGATGCGGAATCTTACTGGGAGCCAGTGTAATGTAGATAAGACTGGCGTGATATGCTCATACTTCCTAGTCCTAGTAAGGACCCTCGCTGCTGCGTTCTGAACTATCTGAAGCTTATTTATACATATAGACGAACATCCAGATAGTAAAGCATTACAGTAATCTAATCTGGACGTGATAAATGCATGGACTAGTTTTTCAGCATCACTTAGCGAAAGTATATTTCTAATCTTAGCGATATTTCTGAGGTGGAAAAATGCTAACCTGCTTACATTATCTACATGCGCCTCAAATGAGAGATTAGAGTCTATAATCACACCGAGATCTTTTACTGTTAGACTACTTGAAACAGAGAGACCATCTAAAGTAACAGTGTGATCTTAAAACTTACTTCTAGCGGCTTGTGGTCCCAGTACCAGAACCTCTGTTTTTTCTGAGTTTAGCAGGAGAAAGTTGCTTAGCATCCAGTCTCTTATGTCTATCGCACATGCCTCAACTTTCTTTAACTGGCTATTCTCATCTGGCCTAGCTGAGACGTATAACTGTGTGTCATCAGCATAACAATGGAAGCTAATATTATGTTTACGGATTATGTTACCTAAAGGGAGCATGTATAACGTGAAAAGCAGTGGGCCTAAGACTGAACCCTGCGGAACACCATATTCTACTCGATAATGTGCTAAGTGGTCACCGTTTACATCTACAAACTGATAACGATCAGTTAAATAAGATCTAAACCAGTCGAGGGCTGAGCCCTTAATTCCTACGACCTTTTCCAGTCTGTGAAGAAGGATATTATGGTCGATAGTGTTGAACGCTGCGCTAAGGTCAAGTAAAATTAATAGACTAATGCAACCCCGATCAGAGGCTAATAGCAAGTCATTGACTACTTTGACTAATGCTGTCTCTGTGCTGTGGTGGGGCCTGAAACCTGACTGATAAAGTTCATAGATATTATTACTTTGTAGATATGAAATTAGCAGCTGCGCTACTACCTTCTCTAGTATTTTAGATAGAAAGGGAAGGTTTGAAATCGGCCTATAGTTAGTTAAGTCGTTAGGGTCAAGGTCTGGTTTCTTTACTAGTGGCTTAATAACAGCTAATTTAAGTGATTTTGGAACGTACCCATTGCTCAGTGAGGAGTTAACTATTTTAAGCAGGGGTTCAGTTACGGTTCCAACTATTTGCTTAAGAAGACGTGTTGGTACCGGATCTAATAGACAGGTTGATGATTTAGCAGAAGAGATGAGTGAGATTAAATCATTCTCTTCAAGAGGAGTAAAACTTTCTAAGCTCTGATCTATGGTTAGTCTATCCTCCCAGTCTATTGTATAATTTGGACTTTGGGCCTGTATCTTCTGCCTAATGTTTTTAATTTTGCTATCAAAGAATTTCATGAAATCGTTACTTTTGTATGCTGTTATTGTGGAAATTTCTGTCGATGTCTTATTCCTAGTTAATTCTGCTATGGTGTTAAATAAGAATTTAGGATTACTTTTATTATTTTCTATAAGCGTTGATAAGTAAGTGGACCTAGCTTGCCTTAGAGCTTTTTTATAGGCTAAAATACTGACTTTCCATGCTATTTTAAATGCTAGGAGTTTGGTCTGGTGCCATTTACGCTCTAGATTTCGGGCGTTCTGTTTTAGAGAGCGGGTGTGGTCACTATACCATGGAGCGAGTTTCTTATCTTTAATTGTTTTTCTTCTAAGTGGGGCTACATTATCTAAGGTACAGCGGAATCATTGACTCTAAAAATTCTGTCGCCTGTTCGAGTTCTAAAGGGTCTGATGGTGACCCTATATTAGCGGATAATTCTGGTAGGTGATTAATAAAGCTCTGCGCGGTCGCAGGTGTTATTGTACGGCTAATTCGGTAGCGCGGTTCTGTGTGTACAATGCTACTGTGACGCACACAAAACGAAATCAGACTGTGATCTGATATTGCCTCAGACTGCGGGATTATCATTATATCGGTTATATTAACTCCAAAAGATAATATTAAGTCTAACGTATGACCTGCGTTATGTGTGGATCCTACAACACACTGATTGACTCCCAATGAGTCAAGTATGGATGTAAACGCTATCTTCAGCGGGTTGCCTATATTCTCAAAATGAATGTTAAAGTCTCCAGTAATTAACGCTCGGTCGACAGAAACAACTAGGTTTGATAGGAAATCTGTAAATTCACTAAGAAATTCAGAGTACGTCCTGGGGATCTGTAGATAATAACTAACGGAAGGGACTGTGATGACTTATCATTAGCGACTGCACTTACGTTACTATAAAGTGCTTCAAATGAATTAAAGTTTTGTCCTAGTTTCTGTACGATGGTCAGATTATCCTTATGAATAACTGCGACGCCTCCTCCTCTACCGGTTAAACGAGGCTGATGTATGTAGCTATAAGCGGGCGGACTAGCTTCATTTAATGCAACATAATTGTTCTGCCTAATCCACGTTTACACTCTTAGTGTAACAGAAATAATCGGTGAGAAACGTAAACAAACTTGTGGTAGCTGTGCTAACGGGCTAGCGATGCTAATGGGCTAACCGACTAGAAGCGGGTGTTCTAGAACAAATAAAACTAATGTTATAAAAAGCGTTTCGAATGAGAATATTATAAAATACTATCAGCTACTATAAATACTATAAAAAGTTTAAGAAATAGGACTAGATTAATATAAAAATCGAGAAATTTTTGGTCAGCTTTGAGTTTTTTTAATGCACTAAAATTACCTTCATAATAATGAGATGGGATTTAAAAAA
Organism: Pangasianodon hypophthalmus; assembly: GCF_027358585.1. Taxonomy (NCBI): domain Eukaryota; kingdom Metazoa; phylum Chordata; class Actinopteri; order Siluriformes; family Pangasiidae; genus Pangasianodon; species Pangasianodon hypophthalmus. Next base: position 18,532,183 of record NC_069715.1, on the reverse strand, counting down.
CAACACACTTTAAAATTACCTTCATAATAATGAAATGGGGTTTTAAAAAACAATGCGTTTTAAAATTACCTTCATAATAATGAGATGATTACATAAATTTGTAAAACTGTATTTGAACTATTAACAAGTTACCAGTCGTTCTTAGAATTGCAGTAGTTATCAAGTAGTTGTCCTAACCATTTAATTGTCTTTTCATTTGGTAATTTGGGGGTGGGTACATATTTTAAAGAAAGTCTAAATGCAGTAAAAATAGTTACTCAAAAATATGCTTTATAAAGTTGCTTTTTTGAGTTAGGGACAGTGCTTTTACAGTTTAAAAATTAACGACAATAATTTTGGTTCATCACATTAATTTACCCAATTTGTGCATGCTGTAGGCCTGCCTAGCCTACAGTATCTGCAACTCATTCTCACTTATTGTCCACTTCCCCAGTGACACCTTGACATCTGTATGGATAAATATTTGAAAGCAGTCCTGCAGGGTGACACTGGCCTCCTGGGTACACCTACTCACCATCCTTGTGGAGACAGGCTGCCTTTGAACCGCAGGAACAAAGTGATGTGTTAACAAGACAAGGTTATGGTCTGATCTACCAAGTAGGGGTTGGGTAGTAGCTCAGTATGTTTTTTTAACATTTGCATACAAAAGGTCTAGTGTTCTGTTTTCCTGTGTAGTGCAGTCAACAAACTGGTGGAAAGTTGGGAGAGTGGAATCCAGATTTGCGTGGTTAAAATGCATCTCAAAATGACCAAGATCAGCAAACTGCATTCCCAAGGCATCAGGATTATGAGATCTGCTGGAAGTTCCACTCGAAAAATACAACACCATCTGAGTTCCATTGGTGCACACACTACATTGAACACAACGAGAAGACATTACAAAGAATGAACATCACGTTAGCAGGTCATTGGAAGCCGCGCAGCCGGCCTTGGGCATGAGCAGGACTTGAGAGGCCGCGCTGTTGGCCTAGGGCATGAGCAAGACTTGGGAGGCTGTACCGTCGGCCTCTGGCAGGAGCTTGGCAGGCAAGACCACCTCGTTGGTCATGGGCTGGAGCTCTGGAGATGAGGCTGCCACGTTCTCCTCTTCATAGTGGCTGGTGAACGGCCGAATGGGTTCATCTGACAGTCTGGCCCTCTCCAAAAAAATTTCAAGATCAAAGCAGTCCCCCTTCCCATAAATCACCCTCATTAAACAAATGAACTCAGCCATGATTCCTAGGTCCATGGTTCCCGTGGTGACCAGAAGGCAATATAATTGGCACTAGAGCAGGAATCCTTTAAAAAGGTCTTCAGAGCCATCAAAGAGGTCTGGGGAATACATGAAAGTCCACTGGGGGAAGTGGACTGAATTGAACTCCAACATGGTGATCACCTTCCTGCTTCATCCATGTTGTAGGCGCAGTATTCTGTTACGTATTGCGAGTGGAGACGGATGCAAGTGCAATAAAAGGGCGTATTTATTAAGAGAGGCAGGCAGACAAATCCAAAACAATGTTTAAAATGTAATTCAAAACAGGCAAGGGTCAGGCGGTGTACAAACAGCAATATCAAGGATAATTCAAAAGCACAAAATGAATGAACAGTAAAAGAAGTCAAAAACCAGGAGCGAACACACAGAACAAAACGGCTAGGTTAAGTCAGGCGGTGAAACACTGAACAATACTGTGTGAAGCACAAAGGCACATGGGGGGCTATAAGTATACAAACTAATCATGGGCAAATTGGGAACAATTGAGATTGATTATGACACGTGAGGGGAAACATCCAATAACAATACGGGGGCAGAGACAGGACAGAAACCAAAACCAAAACACACATGACAACACAAACAAAGACATAACCAGGAACCAATCTCGCTTCCGGTTGTTTAAGCATGCTGAGCGCTTTTGCAATTGGTGCTTGGCGCGAGAGGGAAACACCTGACAGTTAAAATAATTCTGATACTAATTACTGTATCCTGTTTGCAAATTATATTTAATAAAAGCTTAATTGTATTGAAAAGTGGTCAGTAATTTATTTGCTTCGGCAATACATGGGCATCACTTTGTTTTGAAAATTGGTGGGGACAAAGACGTGGAGGTGGTTCTACTCACCTTTTCTACTTATCGCACTGTAGCATGCATTGTGCTGTTCTTTGTTAGATAGGATTTATGTACCATAGTCTAATCAGTGGATTTACTTGAGGGACGGTAATTAGGACTAGAAATCTGAATGACCAAAATATTAATATAGCAATAAGATACTATTGATAATAGTATCTTATTGCTATATTAATAGTATCTTATTGCTATATTAATATAGCAATAAGATACTATTGATAATAATTAATTAAATGCAGTTAATGCTTATTTTTATGTTTATATTTTCATAGGATATGCTACAGTACATTTGGTATTATCGATTATCTAAGCATTATCAATGAGTAGACCACTGTACTGAGATAAAAAAAAAAGGACGTATAAAAATGAAAATTTTAACTTAATACTTTACGCTTTCCTTTTAGATTATTGGCTCAACCTCTGTCTTAGTAGTTTTTAATAGGATTATATGGGGGGGAGAAAAATCTTAATATAAAAATATTATTTTGTACTGAGATAAAAAAAAAAGAACGTATAAAAATGAAAATTTTAACTTAATACTTTCGCTTTCCTTTTAGATTATTGGCTCAACCTCTGTCTTAGTAGTTTTTAATAGGATTATATGGGGGGGAGAAAAATCTTAATATAAAAATATTATTTTTCTCCTTGGATTATGGTGTCATTGTTTGGTGGTAAATTGCAAAAGACAAGGAATGTATGATAAAATTAGTTTTACCTTCCTGGTCGTTGTCTTTAGTAGCTACATTACACCATGTTAAGTCTTTAGATTGAACTGCATTGTTAATCTCATCGAAACGAAATGACAAAAATGTTCATGGCTATAACTATTCGTTTTTAATTTAAACATACAAAGATTAACAATGCATTAACAATGTTTCTTGAAGAAAAATCTAGAAAGAATGTTATTGTTTCAAATAATGCACTTATAAAGAATAAAGAAGTAATATAGATATCAGCAGGAATGACCTGCGTGAGCTGAGTGAATGAAACCCAGTAAACTAAAGCACTTTTAGTGAGTTAATTAACACATTGTGAATATGCTATTTCTGTAACAAAACATTTGGTAAACGGTGCCACATTTGAGTTAATACTTAAAATATTTGGTTTAATTTTGTACTTTCTTGTCAACTAAAATGTTATTTTCAACTAAAATTAGGTGCCATTTTATTTAGAGTAAAATTGACAAAAATTGAGGAATATGGCATGACGAAATATCATCAGAAGATGAAAATTAAGACTAAAACTGTCTAAACACAATAAAGCGAGGCAAAATAAAACTGAGTGCTACAATAATGCACATATTTATGTAATATAAATCAAATTCACATGCTAAACATGTAAAAATACTATTAATACCTGAATTATTTATGTTTTATAGGCATGTGCTCAGTACAGGTATTGTCCAATAAACTTGAATTACACTGAAAAAAATGGAATGTGTGGTCGGAAAAAATATTTATGTATGGATGTACGAAAACAAATTATGTTAATGTAACTCAATTCGATCACATGGAACCAGTGTATGCTTTTGAATTAAGTAAATTCAGTAAGCTTTTTTTCCAGTGTGTAGATGTCTGTGTTCACTTTAAACCAGTTTTTTTCAATAGTGAAACTTTAAATCTAAGAAAAGAACAGAAGTTTCCATTGGCAAGAAAGGAGAAAATGGAATTCATTTAATGCTGCTTTGAGGAAAGAGATTCATATTTACACATGCACACACAAATAGACTTTCTACACTGAAAAAAGAGCTCAGTGAATCCACACTCTTAACGTGAGCTGAGGCTTGAACCCACGTTGCTAGCATTTTGCAACAACCATATTACAGCTGCGCTATTCTACCACACACATTTTAGCCACATTAATTTAAATACTATAGTTATAGTACCTGTCCTCACTTTACATAATTCAATCTTGTAATTAGAAACTTTAAATTAGGTTTAGCATAAGCAGTGCATTTTTCCTAAATTTAACTGACCACACATTCCATTTTTTTCAGTATAGGCTCGATGACGTTTAATGTGCTCTGCTTTTTGCAGAACAGTTCTGAGATAGGTTCACAGATCCGCTGGCCAAGCACAAGCAGATCATGAGCACAAGAAACAGAACGGTTTGGTTGGAAAAAGAGTATATGCTGTATACAGTATATGTCCTGGCAGAACTACTGTATCTACTAGCAAGCTGTGTTTGTTCAAATGAAACATGACTGCCCCCTACTGGTCTTGTCTTTCCTGTGCCCGCAGCATGTCCGTGATCCTGCATGATACCACATGAATCAAAGGATCCCTTTTCCTTTGATGTGCATTCTCAATGGCCACATCTGTATGTGAGCGGAGGTAATGTAGTGGGCTACACATCTCCAACATATTGTAGCGCTTGTATGCACAGCACCTGAGTTCAAATCCGGTATAATCTTCACTATCCTCTATTAAAAAAGGCTACATGTACCCTTTTTTGTATGTAATATATATAATTACATACATATCAAATTTATTTAAATATTTATGAAGATAAATTTCTGCTCAGGAGCAGCATTCTGGCAGGAAAGAGCTCTTGTGAAACATACCGGGTTAACGCCTGATAACATGACAATTCAAACTCTTGATCATCTTAACTAATGCCATTCGTTATGTAGTTTCGCTGCTGCTTATACGTTGGAGGAGGTTTCAGGTACAGTGGTGCTGAACAAAAGCCAGCTTTTTATTTTTTTTTAAACTTAAGCCAATATCTTCGTGGGTTTATTGCTCAAACAAACAAACAATGTGAAAATCAAACTGAATTGTTGCTGCAATGTAGTTGTTTTGTGGACCATTAACAACGCAGTAATGGATGATAAAACTTATAGTTTTTATAAACATTTTTTGAGAAACTTATACGATCATCCTCTAATTCCCATTCAGTCTGTTGTCTTTATTGTCTTTATGTTTTCTTGCTGTACATGGCTATGAAAGGTGGGTGGAGTTAGCGTGAAATTGGGGAAAAATCTGTGGATGTGCAGGAAAATATTTATAATGGTTTATATTTTTATGAATGTACAAATTTTATGAATTTATGTGAACGTTTATATGATTATGAATGTACATGATGATGACTTATGTCAGTGTTTCATTGAGAAATTATTTTGTACATTACAAACAGTATTGATATCAGCAGTTAGCAGTGTTTTTAACATACTGTAAGTATATTTTGACTTGCAGATTTTGCTGGCAGATTTTTTTCACCAAGACCAAAAAATGTCAGAAACACCTCTCCGTGTCAAAATTTGTTTTTCTAAGATTATCAAGAAAACTTTCACAGTAGCTTACTTTTAGGTGTTCAAAAGTTTCTTATGAATAACCTATATAAACGTTATACATGAAAAGTTGCGTTTAGCATGTCAGCAATAATCTTCAATTTTAAGACATTCCAACCTTAAATGGCCCACTTTATCTGACATAAGCCTACACAAAGGTGTGAATGAGGGTAGAATGCATTCGATGGTGAGCTTCAAATTATAATGAACAAGACAACAAAATTGTTATTAATTTATCTTTATACTTTAATCTGTAATAAAAGTTTTTGGTCGATCAGCTCATTGTTAAATGTTCAAGAAAGTTTAGATATTCTAAAACATTTAGAAATAGATGTTAAAAACATTTAGAAGAAAACATTTAGATATCTGGTAACAGTCCACATATTTTAAACATGAGGAGGGTGCTCCGTTTCTGCAAGGAAGCATATGCAGACACAAAAGCAGCTCATGCAGATTTAAAAACAACACACACCAGACTCGTCCAGGCCCATGCAGCTGTTGTGATGCAGCTAAGAGAGACACACGCAACAACAGAGGCATTGAGGACTCAACTCAATTGTGCCCATCCCCAACATCAGACTATCCGACCGAGGACGCTGCTAACCTTAGTGAAGATACAGATACTCTGTCATCACCACGGGTCCAACGCCAACAACACCAGCTGGAAGTTGCCATCCCAAACTCCGGTTTTCTTGTCCCTCACCAGAGCAACCAGAGATCATAATAATGAAGAGCCGAATCAATATGGTTGCTTGCTGTTCCATGCCATTTTACCAGAGCAGCGGCATAAAGAGTGGGCATTGACCACAACTGGGATGGTGCAAGGGGCAAATTTGCATTGCCCATGAACCTAAGGCACTTTATCTTGAAGATTGTTTCCCAGAGGTTCCCCCACATGACCAACACTAATGGAAAGCGGATCAAAGACCGAGTCAACGAGTTCTTATGCTCACCAAGGAATGCTGTTGCCCACAGGTGCCTGCATTTTTAACCAGCATGTAAATATTTTTAGTTTGGAAAAAATGTTGATTTAACTTTAATGACGTTTGATTTAATGTTCCCATTTTCTTTGTATGAATAAATTTAATTTGTAAAATCTAATGATGTCTTATCTTTCTTTCCTTAACACACTTAAGAAATAGAGTTTATTGTCCAAGACTCAAGCTGTTATTAATACATAAGCTCAAATACATTGCCAAGCATAAAAAGTCATATATATGTTTTGTTTAGAGAAAAATTTAAGAATAATTGAAATCCACTTATTCTGTCATTTCTCATTTCCATGACAACCAAACACTAGCATTTTTGAAAGACCAAATTTTTTCTCTTGTGTGATGGCAGTAGAGGTCTGCTACCCAACCTGACAGGTCCCAAAAAACTCATGAGTTTCGGTTCGGGTTCAGGTTAATTAAATTAACTAAATAAACTAAATAAAAATATATATATTTTAATTATTAATATATATTTTACATATTAGTAAATATATTTAACCGAACTTGTTTCACGCAAGTGCTCCCACACACGCTTTCTTGTCTCAACAGGGAAGACAGCACACACACCTCATGAGTGAATTTAGCTAGTTAGCTAGTTGTGCACAATGAGTGAGATAAAGCAAAAAATTATTGTAGGAGAACTTATTACAGTACCAAATGATGCAGGGAAATCTGCACTGTGGAAGAATTATGACCTTGTCATTACTACCAATAAAGAGCTCAGTGGTTACATGCAGTACAGGGCTTGCAAAGCTGTTTTTTCTTGTTTTTTTTGCAAAGCAAAATATAATAACTGGTAAGCACATGTTTTTTCTCTTTTGCTCTTTTGTGCTGAGGGTGTGCTGTGCCTTGATGAAACTATCTGTTTACATGTGTTTGTTTTATGACTGTTGCATGCAGTCCTGAAATACTGCATATTGCAAAAAGTTATTTTTTGTAAGAAACTGATTTCAGGCTCGGGTAAGTGTCAAGTCAAGTCAAGTGTCAAGTGGAGTTTATTGTCATTTCAGCCGTATACAAGTACATAGTGAAACGAAACAACGTTTGTCCAGGACCAAGGTGCTACATAAGACAGCACAGAACGACACAGAACTACGGGGACTACATAAATTAAACATAAAGTGCACAAGTGCAAACGTGCGGACGCACAAGACAGAACAAGACAGTACAATAACTACAACGCCAACCAGTACGCAGTTCTGTTTGAAAGTGACCAAGTGACAATAGTGCAAATAATACAGAGTTTGATATAAATAGCTGAAGTAATGTAAACATGATATTGTATTATGTGTAAACATAATAGTAGCAGCAGCAGCATAAAAACATGTGCATGGAAGATGTTCAGTTGTGTGCAGTTCCTTCCTTCAGTCCAGTTCTAGGTATATGTATATGTATGTGTGTGTGTTCCTTCCTTCAGTCCAGTTCTAGGTGTTGAGGAGTCTGATGGCATGAGGGAAGAAACTATTGCACAGTCTGATTGTGAGGGCCCGAATGCTTCGGTACCATTTACCAGACGGCAGGAGGGTGAAGAGTGTGTGAGAGGGTTGTGTGGGGTCATCCACAATGCTGGTGGTTGGTGTAAATGTCCGAGATGGAGGGAAGAGAGACCCCGATGATCTTCTCAGCTGTCCTAACTATCCGCTGCAGGGTCTTGCGATCTGAGACAGTGCAATTTCCAAACCAGGCAGTGATGCAGCTGCACAGGATGCTCTCGGTAGTCCCTCTGTAGAACATGGTGAGGATGGAGGGTGGGAGATGCGCTTTCCTCAGCCTTCGCAGAAAGTACAGACGCTGCTGGGCTTTCTTCGTTATAGAACTGGTGTTGAGTGACCAGGTGAGGTTCTCTGCCAGGTGAACACCAAGAAACTTGGTGCTCTTGACGATCTCCATGGAGGAGCCGCCGATGTTCAGCGGAGAGTGGTCACTCTGTGCTCTTCTGAAGTCAACAACCATCTCTTTAGTTTTGTCCACATTCAGGGACAGGTTGTTGGCTCTGCACTAGTCCGTTAGCCGCTGCACCTCATCTCTGTATGATGACTCGTTGTTCTTGCTGATGAGACCCACCACGGTCGTGTCATCGGCGAACTTGATGATGTGATTTGAGCTGTGCATTGCTACACAGTCGTGAGTCAGCAGGGTGAACAGCAGTGGACTGAGCACACAGCCCTGTGGGGCTCCAGTGCTCAGTGTGGTGGTGTTGGAGATGCTGTTCCCGATCCGGACTGACTGAGGTCTCCCGGTCAGAAAGTCCAGGATTCAGTTACAGAGGGAGGTGTTCAGGCCCAGCAGGTTCAGCTTTCCAATCAGGTGCTGAGGAATGATTGTATTGAATGCTGAACTAAAGTCTATGAACAGCATTCTAACATAAGTGTCTTTATTGTCCAGGTGGGTGAGGGCCAGATGGAGGGCGGTGGTGATGGCGTCATCTGTTGAGCGGTTGGGGCGGTAAGCGAATTGCAGGAGGTCCAGTGAGGGAGGCAGCAGGGTCTTGATGTGCCTCATGACGAGCCTCTCGAAGCACTTCATGATGATGAGTGTAAGTGCAATGGGACGGTAGTCATTAAGGCAGGACACTGAAGACTTCTTTGGCACGGGGACGATGGTGGTGGCCTTGAAGCACATCGGAACAACGGTGCTGCTCAGGGAGGTGTTGAAGATGTCCGTGAAAACATCTGCCAACTGGTCTGCACATCCCCTGAGCACCCTGCCAGGAATGTTGTCTGGTCCAGCAGCCTTTCGTGGGTTGACTCTGTGTAGAGTCTTCCTCACATCGGCCGTGGTTAGACACAGCGCCTGGTCACTGGGAGAAGGGGTGGTCTTCCTCGCCGTCACGCCGTTCTGTGCCTTGAACCGAGCGTAGAAGTCATTCAGTGCATCTGGGAGGGAGGCATCACTGTCACAGGCAGATGATGGTGTGCTGTAGTTTGTGATGTTCTGGATCCCCTGCCACATGCGCCATGTGTCTCTGCTGGTCTTGAAGTGGTTGTGGATTCTCTGAGCGTGTGCGCGCTTCGCTTCTCTGATAGCCCAGGACAGTTTGGCCCTCGCTGTTCTTAGGGCCACCTGGTCGCCTGCTCTGAAGGCGGAGTCTCGGGTCCTCAGTAGCGCGGTAGGGTTCGGTCTTAAAATTTTAACAGTACCGGTAGGGTCACGTGGGGTTGGGTCAAACGATCATGGGTACAGGCCAGGTTCAGGCTTCAATTTAAAGCCGATGCAGACCTCTAGATGGCAGCAGTAACAAGATTCTTTAATACAGAAAATATAAATTGTTTACATAAATGCCACATGAATTTAAAACCTGATTTTTCAGGTCTTTTTTTTAAAAAATCATAATTTTAACATCATTTATAGCATTCTAAGTGTTTTTAACATTTTGCTGTGTTGCCTTCAGTGCCGGCAACATTCTCTCAAGCAGATGCGCACACAACTCGCATTCTGCATTTCTCGCTCGCTCTCCAATCCAGTGAAATCACAGAACGAAAATTCAAACAAATGCGCCCCTGCACTGATACACATGCATTGACGTACAACTCTAATTGTGGTTTAGTAAAAACAAAATCTTTACAAGCGGCGTGTCCTTTTACGCCGCTTGTAAAGACTGGCAGTGATTTTGCAAAAAAGATTCATGTGTAAATTTGTGTATGCAGCGGTGGCAGCAGACCCTGAAGTAACCTAGTCAACAGCTGAAATCCACTCACAGAATAGCACAATGATGCAGTACAACTAATTTTAACTCGATTACTCTTATGGCCTGAGAAACAGTTATTTCAATCTAACACTGCCCCATATTAAAATCTGTAAAATGAAGTGTTTTCTTATAAAACAATCGTATTGTTGGAGCACGTCACGACTCAAACATGTGCACAGAACGCACATTGGGATTGTAAGTAGAATTGATTGTGATATAAAAAGAATTTGATTCAAAGGGTTACATCGTGAAGAAACCTTAATTTAATTCATTTTTTAAAATTTAAGCCACCTTTTGTTTTAGACAAATTAAAATTATCATTGGCCTCAGTTTACTCTAACATATTCAACTGGTTACATTTACATGCCTTATAATAATCTGTTCAACAGATGAATAATAACCATATAACCTTTACATCTGATTACTTTACAATCAAAATCAGTGCCTGTGTTCTGCGCAGGCACATTTGGATCATGATGCACTCCCTGTGGAAAACAGTTCTCCCTATGGAGAACAGATTTGATATTACCTATTTTAATTTGTTTAAAATAAATGTGGGATTGGATTGGTGATTTGGTGGGTGTCAAACATTTTGAGGCAGATACAGGGCATGGATTGACCTCAGTAAAGTACAGTATTGAAATGGTGAAGCCAATTCTTTTGGTTTCAACAAACAACAACCGAAAGAAGCTGCAGTACAGGCCTGGAAATGCATCATGAGAGAGGAATGCAACAGTTTGGTGATGTCAGTGGGTTCCTTGATGCTGTTAAGCAAAGGATATGCAATCAAATATTAAGTGTTATGTACTTTAATTTACTTTAGGACTATCTGTTGCAATACTTTTGCTCACCTAAAAATTGGGTGGTCTAACACCAAAGGTGCCATGTTCTAAGTTGTAAATATCAGGAAATGAAAGCTGAAATTCTGAACTATCATCTCATATTCATCTTGTGATTCGAAACACAAATGTCTTCAGTGTATAGTAAAAAACAAAAGCACTGGGGACTTTATCAAGTTTTGTGAATATAGCTCAATACTAGCTGGTTGAAATGTGTACTGAAAACTGATTGGCTGATAGAGGCCATGTTTTTTAAGCAAGGAGGTCATCGTCAAAATTACACTTACAGATTAAACTATACCAAATTCAAGCTTGATCAGACTTATGGTTCCTGAGAAACAGTTATTTGACCTTAGCTCCACCCCCTATGAATGACCATACCCCAAAGTGAGATGTCCGCAGTAATTTGTACTGAGCATGTCTATCAAGTTTGGTTCAAGTCCATTTCACAAATCATGAATTACAGCTATTTGAGTAAACCAGCTCTGCCTACTTAGAATTTATTGACATATGGCGGCTGTCTTGGTTATAAATCTCGATGTGTTTTTGATAATTATTAATGTTCACATTCTCTTGAGTAGTTTGACATCAGTTTACTGAATATTGGCACCAAATACTGTATGTGAAGATTTGACATCAAATATGTGAAGGTAGAACAAAAAATCCTAGGACTAGTTTAAAAAAAATTAGGTTTTGTATATTATGTATGTAGAACCCTGGCATGTATCAGTGGAAAGGAGGACTCAGGAGACATCTTTTTAACAAGCTTCAAGCTTCTTTTATTTAAAATCTTTGCTGTGAGTGCTTTTCAGTGTTTTCACAAACACATACCAGCACCAGTAAAATAATATGAATGGAGAGAACCTTGTGGAGGCTTGTGGGACCTCTCATACTGCAAAAACAGAGGTTCAAGTTACTTATCCCAATTATGAGCTTCATCGTGAACAAATTTACAAATCATATTTATAAGGGTATGATTAAACTGCTCAACCAGCCCATCCATTTGTGGTTATTAAACACTTGCGCAAATCGATTTAATCCCCATTCATGTTTCCATTTTGGGAAGGGTGTGTGATATGAAAGAAGTGCCTTGGTCGTTCAGGATCCCGACTCGGCAGATAACTCAGAAGAGTGCCTTAGCAACGCTGCAGGGTGTGATGTTGCGAATGTTGTAGCAGTTACCGAAGCTTGTACAAAGGTACAAAGATCACTCTGGAGAGCAGGGGTGTTGAGGCCAATAGACTCTATTCTTCCAAGAATCAAGCCAAGCTGTTATCTACAGAGAAAATGCTTCTCAGCTCTTCAGAAGTGCATGCTTATATACATTTACATATACTTTACTTATATACTTCCACATCCTGTTTTTAACAAGACATATGTTCCCATACATGTGTATCCTGTTTTTAACAAGACACAAGGTTACCCCATATGCTTATCTTATTGTTTAAGGAAGCCTTACTCACTTAAATTTACAGCTTGTTCCTGTTTCAATTCAATTCAATTTTATTTGTATAGCACTTTTAACAATGGACATTGTCACAAAGCAGTTTTACAGAAATAAATGGATTCACAGAAATATATTGTAAATATTTGAATTTATCACTGTGAATTTATCCCTAATGAGCAAGCCAGTGGCGATGGTGGCAAGGAAAAACTCCCCGAGCTGATATGAGTAAGAAACCTTGAGAGGAACCAGGCTCAAAAGGGAACCCATCCTCATCTGGGTGCAACGGATAGTGCGATTATAAATTAATAAATCCCTTCTATTATTGCGTACTATATGGACCAATAGTGCAATTGTGCAACCAATAAATTCATCACAGTTTTTGCAAGAAGTCCGGCTGGTTAAAATCTATCCACTGTCCACTGATGGAGTCCTGAGTACGAAGCTCCTTGTGGCAACTGCAGCCCCAAAGCCACTACAGCAATCGCAGTCCCAAGCCATTACAGTACAGCTCCCCATATGTGATCCCCATGCCATCTCCACAGGTGGCGCCATCCCCAGCAATCCAAACAGTTCTTCAGGCAGTCCATGTGGGGCCACCCCCAGCAGCAGCTATGACAGCATAACTGAAAGGGAGAGCCAGAAGCTAACACAGACATGAGGGCACCCTGGGACATAAGGCAGCCAGCCACTCCACCGTCGAAAACCTGAGTGAACGTGTGAGAGTGGGGGGGCAACAGCATCCAAACATCCCAGTTCACCACAACACTCTATGCCTGTGAAACCCTCCAGACCTGCCCCTGTACCTAAGAAAACTATTCACAAAAGGCTTGACTAAACAAATATGTTTTCAGCCTAGACTTAAACACTGAGACTGTGTCTGAGCCCCGAACACTAAGTGGAAGGCTGTTCTATAACTGTGGGGCTTTGTAACAGAAAGCTCTACCCCCATTATCATTCCTGTCGCAAAGAAATCCCAGCCCGCCTGCCTCAACAACTATGCCCAGTAGCTCTGACCTCAGTTGTGATGAAGTGCTTTGAAGGGCTGGTTAGAGACTTCATCACCTCTGGACATCAGGAAGGGAAATTATGTTAAAGTGCTGTTTGTTGACTACAGTTCAGAATTAACACTATAATTTGCTCCAAATTCACCACCAAGTTGGAGGACCTGGGACTTAGCCCATCCCTGTATCAGTGGATCTCCAACTTCCTGACAGGCAGATCATAAGCAGTATGGGTGGGCAGACATGTGTCACCCTTCCTTGCCCTCAGCACTAGAGCCCCCAGGGTTGTACCCTGAGCTTCCTGCTGTACTCAGTGTACACTTATGACTGTCTGGCCACTTTCAGCTCTACCACCATTGCCAAGTTTGATGACGATACTGTTGTGGTGGGCCTGATGTCTGATAAGGACAGGAGAACAGCCTCCTCCTGAACGTAAGCAATACAAAGGAGTTGATATTGGACTTCAGGACAAGAAAGGAGAGGTGCTACCAACCCTTAAGATCAACGGGCCCCAGTGGAGAGCATGGACAGTTTCCGGTACCTTGGTGTTCACATCGCGCATGACCTGTCATGGTCCTCTCACATTAACACCCTGGTGTAGAAGGCCCTTCAGCCTCTTTACCATCTTAGACACTGAAATTATTTTAAACTGCCCTCTAAGGTGCTAAGGAACTTTTACACCTGCACTATCAAGAGCATCCTGACGGTAAGCATAACAGCCTGGTTTGGAAACAGCACCAAGCAGGATAGGTGGGCTATCTAGAGGGTGGTTGTAATCAGCTGAGCATACCATCCACACTGAGCTCCCTGACCCACAGTCTATCTACAGCAAGCAGTGCTGGACCAAGGCCAGGAAGATAGTGAAGGACCTGAGCCATATGAACAATGGACTTTTCTCTCTGTTGCAGTCAGGGAAGTGCTTCCACTCCCTAAAGGCCAACACAAAAAGAATGAGGAGGAGCTTCTTTCCACAGGCCGTTCGGGCCCTCAGCCAGGACAACACAGCTTGGACTTGTTTGCACAACACCCACACCACTGACATTCATGTTAATATACCCATATTACTCTGTCAACATATATAAATATATATAAATACAATTTCACTACAACTATCTCAGCCTGTACAGTGTTGCAACAGCATTATATTGCACAAAAGCTGCACATGTTTGCATTTTATTACAAATATTGTCATACTGTTGCTGCCACCTATCTTTTGTATCCCCTTATATTCTATTTTTAAATTTTTACCTTTTTTACTTCTGTTTTATGTAAATTCTATTTTATGATATTTTCTTTCATAGACAGTGGGAAAATGCATTTCACTGCATGTCATACTGTGAATCACACTTGAAATTTGAACATCATCTCAAATGCACGGCCAATAATAAGATTTATTAGGGGAATAACATTTCTCTACGGCTCTTTGGTACCAACAATACCAACAGTTTTCTTCCTTGGTTTAAGTGTACTGCATCACTCGATATAACCTATTCATAATAGGTAAAAAATATGGGTGGGATAGCACAAGAATGGGCTGAATTTGCTGACCATCAGTTACTCTCACTTGGCCCTCCCCACTCTCTGTCGGTGGCATTTGACCCACACCGTTGTTCCTACCAGAACTTACACAATGAACTCCTCCAGCACAACCAGTTTGAGGATTTCTTCAGCATCCCTGTCGGTTCTTGACGTGCTACTGGGTGATCACCTCGAACTGCTGCTGCAGTTCACAGCACAGGTCAAGAAGAGCTTAATGGTTCTTGAGATTTACTTGTTTGGAAGAACCCAAAGAATCAGTGGAAAAAAGAAGATCCCAAAAAAGGGCCCATCCCACTTGCATGTGTTCTGGTATAGATTACTACCTGTTAACCAAGTTTCACATCTGTAGGACTTGGTTTGCACTATTCGTTTCAGCAGAGAATCAGGATAAAATGAAAAAGAAGAATTTGTAGATGACATCAGAATCTTGTCCTGTATATGCCTTTGAAGTTTTGTGTGAATGCCCGCAAGTATTCTTGAGTTACAGCTGTTTGAATAAATTATGCTATGCCTCCTTAGAATGTATTAAGATGTGGCAACCATATTGTTTAGAAATGTCAGCATGTTTTTGTTAATTATTGAGGTTCACATTCTCCTGAGTAGTTTCACATCAAATTTGTGAAGATAGGCCAAAAATCCTAGGGCTAGTTTGCAAAAGTAGGTTTTGCATATTATACAAATTAGCAAAAATGGTGGGCAGAAAAGTAGTAAGTAGGGAAAAAAATTACAGTAGGGTTCCAACACTGCTTGGACCCCTAATAATAATAATAATAATAAGAAGAAGAAGAAGTAGAAGAAGAAGAAGAAAAATCCTAACAATTCCAGTAGGATTTCAGCATTTAGGATAGGGTTTGGACCCCTAATAATAATAATAATAAAGAAAAATAATAAAAATCTGAACAACAAAAAAAAAAAAACATTAGGGCTCCAGCACTTATTGCTTTGCTACCTAAGAAGAAGAAGAATCCATACAAAAACAATAGGGTTCCAACACCTTTGGTGCTTGGACCCCTAATAATCATAGATTCTTATTTAATACAGTAGCAAATTTAACTAGGAATTATAATGTTTTTTCATGATAAGATTTAAAACATTACAAAATTTGGAATATTAACTAGTCAGATAGATTGCTGTCTATGTAGAGGTCAGGGTAACCTCATCGATGGAGCCAGTATAATTCTTTATCCAATCCAATGGACAGAATTAATTTAATTGATTTTGTCCTATGTGGGCCTTCCTCAAACTGCTGCCACAAAGTTGGAAGCACATGATTTTCCAGAATGTTTTTTAAAGCTGTAGCTTTAAGATTTCCTTTCACTGTAACTAATGGGCCTAGCCCAAACCTCTTCCATTATGACAGTGCCCCTGTGCACAAAGTGAGGTCCATGAAGACATGGTTTGCCAAGACTGGTGTGGAAGAACTTGTCTGGCTGGCAGACAGCCTGACCTCAACCCCACAGAAAACTTTTGGTATGAATTGGAATGCTGACTGCACACCAGGCCTCCCCACCAGACATCAGTGCCCAACCTCACTAATTTCCTTATGGCTGAATGGGTACAAATCCCCACGAACACATCCGAAAATCTAGTGTAAAACATTCCCCTGAAGAGTAGAGGCTGCAATAGCAACTTTCGAAGTGTATATTATAAACTGGACTGGACTCTGTAGGCAAATCTTTATTTATATCCAAAGTTATGCGCATGCGTGGAATGAGGTTTAGCCTCAATATTGCCATAAAAACTATGAGCGAGTCTGGTCAGTGCATTCAGCTTTTTAAACATGCTGCCTGTTTTTTTTTAACTAGCTTTAAATTATCTCAGCAAAAGTTGCTCAACATATTTTTCTGACAGGAACAAAGACACTCTGGTTGTTAAAATTAATAAAATGCAAACTGTTTGGGAATAACACAAGAAATATAGGTTTTATCATACGTCCAAGGGAGTGTTTTCTGCACCCAGAGGTGGTAGACCAAATGTAGGAAAGGTTTGGCAAGTCATCTGTGGGCCTCTTAGCTTGTGCCAAGTCAAAACATTAACAGCTGTGTTTCTCTTTTCCAGAGATGAACAGCCCATTTTGCAGGATGCTCTGACCCACAATTCCCCTAATAACATACAATGTAGCAACATGAGGCTGTGGCGGCTGAACACAGAAGAGGCCAGAGTAAACTGTCGGTGAGGGCAGAAGATGATGTCAGTCAAGTGCTGGGATGTCACGGGTGCTCCATGGATCCCGAAGGGGGGAACCCGATATTGCCATTTGTGGTGCTGAACACAGTCTGTGGATTGGCCTCTGGGGTTAGGACCACTTGCCAGTAGCCTTTGGTGAGATCCAGGTTGGAGATGCCCCGAGCTCTGCCCAAGTGCTCCAGCAGGTCGTTCACCTGAGGGAGGGGGTGGCCGTCGAAGTCCTAGACCTGGTTCAGATTCTGAAACTCATTACACAGGCAGAGGTTCCTTTTTGGCTTCAGGACCACCATAATGGGGCTGGACCAGGGGCTGGCAGACTCTTCAATGATGCTGTTCCATAGCATCAGGCTACTTTCCTCCTTGATAGCGAGACGGTGGGCTTCAGGGACGCAGTAGGGCCAATGTCATACCATGACTCCCAGTGGGGTTTTAATCTCATGCTGGACCAGATGCATCATCCCTGGGACTATAAAGAAGATGTCAGCAAACCGATCCACTAGCTCAGTCAACTCTTGTCACTGTGCAGGTGTCAGCTCTTCTCTCTTCTGAACCAGGGCATGCTCTGGGGGATCTATGGACAGACTAGCAAAGGCAGACAGCACTGGTGCAGGCTTGATCCATTTTTTTTTTTTTAACAGATTGATGTGGTAGATCTGTGTGTCTGGTTGCTTACCGGGCTGCTGCAGGTGGTAGTTTACTGGGCTCACCCAATCGAAAGGACTGTGTATGGGCCTTGCCAGTGGGCCCGGAACTTGCAGTTGGCACTTGGGAGTAAGAGGAGAACTTGGTCACCTGGCTGGATCTCTCGGGGCTGGGCGGAAGCGGCCTTATGAGGTCCATGCCTATTCTTTCAAAGGGGTGCCGATGATGGGGAATGAAATGAGTGGGGCACCCGTTGGCACTGGAGGCAGAAGTTCCATTCCTCAGTGTCCATGGCTGGCCAGAGGAAACATTCCTTTAGCTTTTACAGGGTGTTGCAAGCACCCACGTGACCACCGAGGGGATGTGAGTGGGCCAGATGCATCAGCAGCTTGGTCTTCGGTCAGGGGATCACCAGGAGGTCACACGTTTTGCACAATGATTAGGTGTGGTAGTACAGGAGTTCCCCACACCAGGAAGGAGGAGGCAAGCAGTGCCTGTTCGGGTCTTTGGTTCACCCCCTCTAACTGTAGCACCTGGCCCCAGCAGTGCATTATGCAGTTGTCTTCCTTCTGTTTGCCCCCAAGATTGCCCTCCCAAGTCACCAGATGGAACACAGAAGAGTCAGGTCCTCTTCCTGGGCCAGGTAGGCCGGTCAGACCCAGGACTGCCACAGTCGCAGTCGTTTCCAGCATTGTCTGGACCTCTTAGCCTGGGTGGGTGGGACTGGGGCTGTGGGGAACTCTTTTATACAAAAACACAAATAACAAAAAAAGTTATGCACTTTTCCTCCTCTACTGCTGATTCTTTGCACTTGAATTTGCACTTGACACCTATGTGACAGTATCCTATTTGTGGTCCCAGGATAGCTGATGAGACCTTGGCTCCCACTGCTACTTTCACTATTTGTCAGAATACACTGGTGAATTCACTGGCAGATCTGTTTTCCAATATAAATGGTGAGATTTGGCACCCTCAGCTAGGCTGCCTATGTCTGTGGGTCTGGCCTCTCAGACTGAATCACCAGTTGAGGACTTATTTAACAGTCCAGGAGACTCTTAGGAAAGAAACACCCTCTTGCACACAGGGCATACATACCATTAAGTCAGATTCATAGGATTTTGACCTTTCTCCTGGGACTGATAAACTGGTAACCTTCAATCGTATGCTCATGGATTCCTTAAAAATCCTGCTTATGAGCCTATGCATGAAGTTAACTTACAGTGAGTGAGTGAAATCTACCCTCTTGCTAGCGATCACTTGGGAGTTTGGGGGGTGGGGGATTGTATGCTCTAGCAGTAAGTTTATTTTGCATGCAGTGGTGGCCAGATTACTTTCTGCCCAAGATATGTCGTAGATCTTTGCAAATTCTATTTTGATATTGCGTCCTTCAATGTCCCATGCTTTGACTGGTTTATGCTGTACAGTTCTATTTGGAGACAGCAGACCGAATCAGATTGTCCAACTGTTTATTTGCTATAAAGCTTCATTGTTTGAGCAGAGGTTAGCCTGGTTGGATGGTGGGCATCATCATGGGCTGGACACCAAGCCTCTACCATGAGATGCCACTCTATAAGAAGAATGTCCTGATGGGCTTTATTTAGAAGTATGCTATTCAAGGAGATAAGCGCTGTGGGTACCTGCGCACCAGATTCAACATCACGTCTCTCAGTGTGAGTACAGTATCTTTGAGCACCTTCCGTAGCAGTTCAAAGGTGAGCCCTGTTCCTGATGACATTGTTAGTATGTGTTACACACCTCCCTGGCAGTTAGGAGGGTTGGGTATGAGACTGTGGTCTGAAGAACAGCCAGGGGTGCTTATCATTCAGATCTTGGACCAACTCAATGAGACAGTTCTAGGTAATTGTATGTGTTATACAATACTGCCCTCCAGCCCATTTAATGCATACTTTCTGCATCTGAGCTCAAGAGCGTGTACCAATGTCAGCGCACAGCATTGTATTACACCACCTACCTTTCCAAGGTGTAAATAAAAAGCTCCTATGGGGCATGAACTACATTAATGTCTCAAGTGTTTTTGTTCATGCTGAGCTATAGGCTATACGGCATTAACTGAGATCATGAGCAGCTTGAACACAGCCACAATGAGATCATTGCTTTATAAAAGTGCATTCTATTTATTGCTTCATCAGCAAACCTCAGCAGGTGCGTTACAGCCTGCCCACCGTCAATGTTAAGTATGAGAAGCTAAAAGCAGAGATAATACAGCAGGTGAGAATGATTCTAGCAATGGCTACTGCCCAGTTACATGAATGAAGCCCAGTCCAGGTTCCCCAGCTCACCAGTAATTCCTCCAGGGTACCACTTTCTGTGAGCTGCAGAAGGCAGCAAGGGCTCATCATCACAAAGGCATTGCAAACATGATTGAGGCTTTAGAGCACACTGACTGGAGAAAAGACTGACCTGGAAAGTAAGAGAGAATAGCTTCCAACCCAATTCAGTGATTAGTTCCATTAGATGCTTTCTGAGGGCAGCTTTGCACGAGAGTAGAAAGCTGATCAACTGCTCATAGTCTAGTCTCAAGTCTTTGTGGTAAAAAGGGAGCCTCAGTAAGGATATTCCCTCACAACAAAATACGTCTTCATTAGGTTGGTTCCCTTTACTACCATCCAGTGTATCAAGAGAAGCCCACCCAATGTCTGTTGCTGCTGTGGTCCAAAAGTGATGCAGTAATGCAGTTGGTCCACACATAGCCCTTCAGAGGTCATATAGGAAGAAGGCAATATAGCAAGGACACTGAACCAGTTCCACTGGCCATCTCACAAAACCAGAGACGACATACCTGCCAGATATTTCCCTTCATCAGTTAGCCCCCTTAGCATATTGGGATAGGGCCACGTAGGGGCTTGAATATGTCCTTGTTATATTTGTCTATGCCACACACTACCCAGAGGCCATGGACCTGAGGTAAGCCATACCCAAAGCCTACAGAACTGATGTTATATTTACCAGAGGTGTTGGTTTAACAAAAAGATTCTGACAGACCAGGCAACCCTCTATGTCCGATGTTGGCTGATCTGTGTAAACTTCTGCAGGTAAGATATCTGTACATCTTTAATGAAAGATACAGATTAACAGAAAGGATGCCTTAGCAGTTTATTTGACAAAACATAACTATAATCAACAACAGAAAGGAAAACAAAAAATAAACCAAGGAGGGAGCTTAATCCACTCATATACACAACCTGCAAGTAAATAAAACAGCGAACCTGGAAGGAAGCCACTAACAGAAACTATAAGAAAAAACAGGATACCTGCACGTAAAGAGACCTGTCACGTCACTTTTTTTTTTTTAGAAGCATAGTCATTCTAAAACTGACCAATTCTCTGATGATAGAAGTGTTTAGTCATGGGCAAACCATGCCAGCAAAACAGACACAACAGAGCCTTTGGTCATTTGTCACCCATCTGTATATGAACCTACTGATACCTACTGACCAATTTGGAATTTTCAAGTGAAAATATATTGAATGAAGTCAAATATATCTAGTATTTCCTATTGTAAGATTATAATAAAACAAATATGATTAATAAACCTATTTCCAGACATTTTACTAATTTCAATCTTGAAATACTCTGTTCTATTGGCAAATATTATTTCAAATTTTAAGCATTTATTTCTAGAAATAAGAAAAATTACTTACATTGTCACATTCATACATTGCAAAAAATTAGCAAGTGATTTTTTTTTTTTTAAATTATGAGATTTAAACATCAAGCGGGCAGAAATCAAGCGAGCAGGACCTTCGTGGACCTGGAGCACAAACAAAAACACAGGAGAAACAACAAAGATCAGCGACTAAATGGATATTGAGCATAAAGGCAAAAACAGGAGGAGGCCTGCCACTTTACCACACTGGAAGCCGGAATAATCTGGTGATAAGTGGCTGGAGACCTGGGGTTTTATACACTTCAGGCTGATGAGTAGATGAGAATCAGTTGCGTTCACTGATTCAGTCAGGAGAGGCGTGAAGTGGAGTGCTATGGCCAGACACACACACACAAACAGAAATGTGAGGGGGTAAATCACAGAGATAAATCACACAAGAAAATCTCTATTTTTCTATTGCCAGAAAATTTTGCTTCTTTGTAATTCAAACAAACTGTGTAGTGCGCAGGTGATGGATTGTGGACAGTGCAATTTGCATTCCACAGCAGAAAAGCATCTCAGAACACACAACGTTAAAACTTGAAGCAAATGTTCACTCCTTTCAGTTCTCCTTTGAATTAGGCATGTAGTCAATAACAGTTGTCTGCCACGCCAAACTGTGTTTGATTTGAAATTGTGGGTGAAAAATATAGGTCAATTAAGATGCAAAGAAGAAAAATGCATCTCCATTCTCCATTGCCTGAACTTTTTTGGGTTGGTTTCAGGTAATTCTGTGTGGTTTTTGAAACGTAGTTGGGGTGGAAAAAGTTTTATACAGTGCTGTGAAAAAGTATATTTGTCACACTAAATGGTTTCTAGATTATCACTTAATTGGAAAAAAGGTTATGCAAAATCTACTGTATATCACCCATGTGAAGTAATTGCCCCTTTAAACTTAGTAACTGGTTGTGTCAACTTAACTGAAGATCTGAAGCAGACAGGTGCAGCATTATACTGTAGTGACTGTGAGGTTGTGGTGGGGAGAGGGACGGGCTATGTGGGTCTTTCATCAAAGTGCGTGTACGTAATGGCAGCTGATGAGTAGAGGTGGGGATTGTGCATTTGGGGGAGAGGGCCTGTAAGATGCCCTGTAATCAGAGGGGCTGTAAGATGCCTCATAATCAGAATGAGCAACAACCTCGTGGACAGTGCGCCCAAAGAATAGACCCAGTTTGACCAGTCAAAATGAGTGAAGTAGGGGTCATGCTTAGCGGGGATAGAACCCAGTTTTCAAAGTTGAAGTGGAATGTACTCTTACATACTGAGCCACCAGGCTGAATTGACCCAGAAATAACTAGAGAGAAAACTTAACTTTTCTTTTCTTCTCTTCTCTTCTTTATCTTTGCAGAAAGACCTCTGCAACCATAGAACCAGATGTGTATATATATATATATATATATATATATATATATATATATATATATATATATATATACACATAGAATCATATGTATATATGTATATATATATATATATATATATATATATATATATATATATATGTATGTATATATATATATATATATATATATATACATACATAGAATCATATATATATATGTGTGTGTATATATATATATATATATATATATATATATATATATATATATATATATATATATATATATATATACACCTTTGACTGGTCTCATCTGATCAGAAGACTCAGCATCTAAGTGTTTCACCCATTCACTTAAATAGGGTAGTTCCAGGTACAACCAGTTGAGGTAATAACTGAACTGAAAGATAGGACATGTAGTTTTCATGGGATTACACTTTAAGACGAAGGAATTCTATGCCTCTCTCTGGCAGCATGCATGAGTGTTATGTGAAGTTACATAGTTCCTCTTGTCTATAGATGAGCTGCATTGGGGAAGCAAGGGCAGTACTAAAGAGGAGAGGTTTGGTCTGTTGTCAAACCGTGTAAAGAACTGGTTCATTTGCCCATTTACAGCTACGCTCATCTGTCTTGGTGCGACACATTTCCTTTAGGCCTCTCCACAGTTTGCGTGTGTTTTTCTGACCCGATTTGTTCTCCAGCTTAATTTTGTACTCATCATTGGCCTCTTTGATCCTTACTTTAAGCTCTCTCTGGACCCATGTCATTTTCTCTCTGCCCCCAGTTCTGAAGGCACTCTTCTTTTGCTTTGATGAGAGAACTCAGCACAGAAAATTATCTATAATCAAATATAATCTCATATTCATATTTTGATCTCAATCCCAAAAGCCATTCGGAGCAGTGCCAGAAGAAGGATATCTATATTTATTATAATTATAACTTTTTAAGCTTTTCCTATCAGAGTATACCAGTATACTGTTCCATCTCTATACCTCCAACTTAAAATAAATTCTAATTTTTTGTGGTCTTGTGTTTGCAGTGAAACCATCATGTTTTTACACCAGATATTCTATCAAGGCCTGAAAGCACGAATAGCAAGCTGGCCAACATTAGTATTAGGTGAGTGTTTTCAAATATAAAGTCAAGTGTACAGTCAACCAAATGGTTGCATTTGCATTTGCTGGTAAAATTACGACTAAATTGTGACCAGAGATTACCTGTGCTTTTATTATCTTTGGCCACCAGCTGACCTCTTTGACATTCTCCTGCCCATGCTGAACATCTACCAGGAGTTTGTTCGCAATCACCAGTACAGCCTGCAGATCCTGGCACACTGCAAACAGAACCGTGATTTTGACAAGCTGCTGAAGCAGTATGAGTCCAAGCCTGACTGTGAGGAGCGCACGCTGGAGACCTTTCTCACGTATCCCATGTTCCAGGTGACCATTCTCTTTCTTAACAGTCCCATTACTCACCATTTCTCTTTTAATTCCACCATATTGGATTTTTTGCTAAACCTACTTTTGCAAACTAGTTCTAGACTGTTCATCCGACTGGAATCAAACCAGTGCAGAAAGATTCTCTTGATTCTCTAGATTCTGTTAAAGGCCCTAAAGTGCTTGAACCCCGATAATTGCTGCTTGCAGGCATATTTATTATTATTAGGGGCCAATCACCGAGGGTGCGTAGGTACCTATTGTAATCGTTTGTGTTATTATTATTATTAGGGCCAAGCACCGAAGGTGCATAGGCAGCTATTTTAATCATTAGTGTTCTTATTATTGGGGTTCCAAGCAGCGAAGGTACCTAGTTGTTATTCTAGGCTAGGCTAGGGTGTCTATGGCAGCCCATAGAACCCTCTGGTAAAAAGTTGTGAAATTTGGCACATTGATTGGGGAGGGTCTGGAGAACATTCTGACCAAATTTGGGCCAAGTGTTACCAAAGTGCTAGGGCCACCATTGGGTCAAATTTGGGCCTTATTTGGAAGTACGTTTATGGTCCTAACTTTTGAACCATGTCTCCAAAATTTAAAAGGCACCCCTGGATTCCCTGGGTCGAGATGAGTCCACTGCACCCTATAACGTAAATTTCCACCAAATTAGATTTTCTGCCATCTTGTATTTTGTCAAAAATAATTTTTTCACTAATCCTCCTAGAAATTTTGTCCAATCATCACCAAAGTTAGCACACGTCATCTTCAGAGTAAGCTTCACAAAAATTATCAAAAGTGTTTTTGAACACTCTAAATGGTTTGTCCGTAATGGGCCAACGAATTTGACAGCGAAGCCACCAAACATACACCAAACAGTTGTATCTCAACAACAACTTTGCCCACTGTCACAAAACTTGGTAGGCATCTTTAGGGAGCCTACTGGTCAAAAGTTACAATAACATGCTGAAAATGCTTACATCTAACTGCCATTTTTGCTCCTCCTCCACCAAATTTTGCCCAATATTCACCAAATTTGGCTCACATCATCTTGACACCTGTCAGAACAAAAATTATCAAAGGAATTTTGTTATTCAAAACCATTCTCATCTAACAGACTGGCAAATATGTGAAACTACAATTCATTCTTGAATCCCTTTGCCTATAGTTATGGCTCTGCTTTCCAGTGATCCGAGTCTGGGTGCATGGCCCCCAAAAATGCTGCTTGCAGCTTTAATTATTATTATTATGAGCCAAGCACTGAAGGTGTGTAGGCACCTATTGTTTTTGTTAGTGTTATTATTATTATTCTGCTTCTTCTCCTGCTCTTGAGTCTATGGCAGCCCATAGAACCATACATAGGAAAGTTATGAGAGTTGGCAAACAGATTGGGGACAGTCTGAAATGTTATCTGAGCAAATTTGGAGTCGCTATCTCAAACCCTCTTGTGCCACCAACAGGTCAAATTTTTACTCATGTTTCTGCTAATAACTTTTGAACCATAAGGGTTAGAAACAAAATTGATTCCTTGACTCATGCCAAGTTGATTGCATGCCACGGTTTCAATTTCAGAATTTCCTAATTCTCAATTTTCTTAAAAACCTACTTTTTCGAACTCCTCCTAGATTGTTTGTCTAATTTTTATCAAAATCGAATCAGGCCATCTTCAAACCATGCCAACAAGAAGTTATGGAATTCAAGATGATTAGTCAAACTGTTCTCAAATAAAGGGCAAACAAATTGTGGTCAACAATTATAATGCAATTTCAAAAAATGCTAATGGCTTTTGACTACTGTTGGCTGTTGTCATGAGAATGATCTTGATAAATTCCTTCGGTCATGACAAGAAGAATGATAGCAATTATGCCAAGGTTGGCCGAACTTGCTGTCCGCCATTTTTAAATACTTTAAAAACCTACTTTTTTGAACTCCTCCTAGACTGTTCGTCTGCTTTTTGTGAAAATTGAAACAAGCAACTTCAGACCATGCCGAAATGGATGTGAAGGTATATCTCTATAATGCTTTAGTATAATCAGACCAGACTTAATATATGTCATAGCCAGCATGGTTACCTGCACAGTTTTGGAACAATGCCACCTGATGCTCATGAGATATGAAAAAAGCTTTTCGGACCATTTGCCCAATTTTCACCAAATTTGACTCTGATCATCTTCAGTCCATGCCAGCAATAAGTTACGGATTTAATGTTGATAGCCCAAGCTGAACTGTCGGTCCGACTGACTTAAAAATTGCCATGCATGCGGTGTCTATGTCCATGTCCATCATTGTCCATGAGGACATCTTATCTTGTTTGATTCCTTAAATCCTACAGAAACCATTGATATACATTTTTCCACAGTGGGCCATTTTGTCTGTCTGCCATTTTGAGTCATGAGTCAAAAACCTACTTTTTCAGAGTCCTCCTAGACCATTTATCCAATCCTCACCAAATTTCAGACAGGTTATCGTCAAGTCAAGCTAGTACAGTACACAGTGAAAGGAAACAAAGTTCCTCCAGGACCATGGTGATACATAAAACAACACAGAACTAAATGAGACTACACATTACTACATAAAATGCACCTGCAAATGTGTGCAAACAGCACAAGACAGTACAATAGCTACTAAACAGGGCGATATGCACAATAAGAGACAATGCAGTGCCGCCCAGTACACAGTTCTAGTGTGAAAGTGTCAGATATAACAAGTAGTGCAAAAGAGTAACAAAATAATAAAATGCTGTGAACGTAAACATAACAACTATGACATAGTATTCAGCAGCTTATGCCATATATGGACATAGCAGTTATTGGGATAGCAGCCAAGTAGAGAGTATAGTAGTGACAAGAACTTTTATGCAATATTTTTATAAATATAGTAACATCAAAAAATGCAGGTAGTGAATATTCAATCAAAACTCCCTGAGATGATATGATGAAGAAACCTTGAGAAGAACCAGACTCAAAAGGGAACCCATCATCATCGGGGTGCTAATGGATAGTGCAAGAAATAAATCCCTTCTATAACTGTGTACTATATGGACAAATAGTGCAATTGTGCAACCAGTAAATTCATCACAGTTTTCACAAGAAGTCCGGTTTTTTAAACCTATCTACTGTCCACTGATGGAGTCCTGAGTACAAAGCTGCTTGTGGCAACCGCAGCCCCAAAGCCACCACAGCAATCACAGTCACAAGCCATCACAGTAGAACTCCCCATATGAGATCCCCAAGCCATCTCCAAGGCCCCCAAGTGACACCATCCCCAGCAATCCCAATGATCTTCAGGCTGTCCATGTGGGGTCACCCCCCGCAGCAGTGAGCGATCTCAGCTGATGAGAATGCCAACAGAAGTAGGGCATCAGGATGGATCTGGCAGGTCTGGAGAGCAGAAGGGGTCAGGATCACTGGTATCTCAGGAGTAGCATGTGTAGCTTGACAGAGAGAGAGAGAGGGAGAGAGAATACAGAAATATGCAAAAATTGCAAAGAAAGTGGAATGGTGTTCAGTTGAATGTGTGTGTGTGTGTTGTAAGTCCAGTCTCAGAGTATTGAGGAGTGTGATGGTTTGGGGGAAGAAAGTGTTACGCAGTCTGGCCATGATGGTACCTTCAGTACCTTTTGCCAGATGGCAGGAGGGTGAAGAGTTTCTGTGAATGGTGTGTGGGGTCATCCACAATGCTGTTGGCTTTGAGGATGCGGCGTGTGGTGTAAATGTCTATGATGGAGGACTGAGATGTTTGGCTGTTTATACTTATCTCTCTCTTTTTCACAGCATGTGTATCTTCATCCTCTCGTCTTTCCTCCCTTGCTTCTCCTCAATGATTCCTGAAAAAATGTGCATTAAAAATGACATTATTGTTAATGTTACTGTGATAGCTAACATTATTGTGATAGCTGATTTGGCTAGCAGTGTTACAAGTAGTTTGCATTTTACAAACTGCCAATTGACTGCTTAAACTCTAACGTTTATATCATAGCTTTGTCATATGTTATAATAACATGTATGCTGCATATCTCTCAACAAGACGTTAAAGTCTGATAGTGTCTCATGAGGGCTAAACATAATGGAAGATTAAATCTACTGGCAAACCTAAAGTTCCCTTCTAAGCTGCTGTGTTCTACTGAGAACCAGTCATCACTGCTGATTAGGTTATTTTGGAATGTAGGCTACATTCTGCAACCACATTATCAAAACATTGCTGTTTCCATATTGAATTTGACAACAAAGAAAGTAAAAAAATCAAAAACTGTTGAGGTCCTGACCTCAGTGTCCTCATTGTTAGTTACAGCCTCTGCCCTAAGCACATGTGCTCCATTCCACTTTTTTGGTGCTTTTTCCACACAGATACCACGCTACATTTTGACTCTCCATGAGCTGTTGGCACACACACCTCATGAACATGTGGAGAGGAATAGTTTGGAATATGCTAAGTCCAAGCTGGAGGAGCTTTCCAGGTATAAAGCATGTGTACCACTCACTGGCAACTAAATATGATATTCGCACACACTACTGTCAACCATTCCATTAAATTCCATTTGATTCAGTTCAGATAAATTTAATTCAGTTTTACAATTTTGTCATTATCACCAACTTAAAAGGGGAGACAGAGAAAGTGGAGACAGTACTAAAGTATGAAAAAGTGACAGATGTACAATTGTAAGCATATAGTGTGAAGAAAGATTTCCTAAAAAAAAAAAAAAAAAAAAGCTGCAACATAAGGATCCAGCAGAAAGTCCAAAAGGATGTCCTTTAAAACGGCAAATGATAGAAAGTGAAACACTTCTAGACATCAGTTTAAAGAACAAGATAGCTTGTTCACATAGTTACAGTGACCCTAAAGTGCAAAACACTTTAACAAACCAAAAATGCAACATTAAATAAAAAAACAAACAAACCACAAAAGCAAAACAAATTAACTCAAAACGGAAAGGGTAGGTGCTTATTGAATTGGGGTGTGACTATCAGAGTGAAAAGGAACTATGCTTTTTCAGTCTGCTGTTATCTTAGCCTAGCGAAAACGGTTGAATGATTTAAGTTATTTTCTTCTGTTTCACAAATTGGAATGCTTTGCCCTTACTGTGGCAAAAGCTTTGCAACCATTCCAAGCTTCACTGTGGGTAAGCCAGCCGCTCTTCCTGAAACCACGGTTAATCTAGGCGCCTGTAAAATTGAATGAGTATGGCTTTTAGATACTTAGTGATAATAGAGCAACTACATTGACAGTTTTGTCCATCTTGCGTACTTGATGAATTCCCCAAATATATAATAATAAAAAAGTGTTTTATAAAGTATAGGGCATCTTTAGTAGATAGTTTGTTGTACCTACAGGTGTTAAAATGATGGGCTCCACAATTGTCAAATGCATCGAAAAGTGCTGTCATTTAAACAATGTCATGATTTGGATTACATATTTTTGTTTGTTATATTGTGAAGTGAATGTGCTAATTGTACACTTATTTTAAGAATCATGCACGATGAAGTAAGTGAAACAGAGAACATCAGGAAGAACCTGGCCATTGAGCGCATGATCGTGGAGGGCTGTGAGATTCTCCTGGATACTAGCCAGACTTTTGTCAGACAAGGTAAATCCACCCCTTCCCCAAATACACATACATGAACAGAGCTCTGGAAAGGGACCTCAACTTAACAGCATGGTTCACAGTTGCATTCGGATATTCTTCTCATCTACTCTTGTCACCCACCCTCACTCACAAGTCTCTCCATTACTTTTCTGGACTTGTTTTTTTGATTTCCCAAAGAAAGTGATTAACAATGAAGGATTGCCTGGCAATCTTAGAAGAACAGTGTACTGGAAGGACAGATAGGGCAATGCTCTGATTTTTTTAAAATCCAATCACATCTTTACAGGTCAATCAGTTGAGAAGCTAGGGCTTGGACATGTCACATATTAACCAGAACCACATTCTGATAAAAAAAAAAAAAAAAAAAAAAAAAAAAAGGAAATGACGTTGAAATGAATGCGTATTATGCTATCCTATAGGTTTGAAAACAGTAATAGGAAGGGCCTGTGTTTTATTGTCATATTTTTATCTGATACCAGATAAAAATAAAAATTAGAAAATAATTTTATCCTTCTTTCCATTGCACCATCCCACACTGCTCAATTCCAAGGATCACTTATCCAGGTGCCCATGAGTGAGAAAGGGAAGATCACCCGTGGCCGTTTGGGCTCCTTGTCTCTGAAGAAAGAGGGCGAGAGACAGTGTTTTCTTTTCTCTAAACACCTCATCATCTGTACCAGGGGCTCTGGGGGGAAGCTGCACCTCACCAAGGTAAGATTTAGGTTTGCATGTATCAAAACTTCCTAGAGTGATAGAACTTCTCCATAAACAGCTTTTTTACTAATATTACTGAATATAGTCTACACTGCAAAAAAAAAAAAAAGATAGCAAGTGAATAAAGGAAAAGTTTTCTCTTATTTCTCATTATGAAGTTATTATAAAATTACGATGCTTATTTCTAGATGTACTAACTAATTTCAAGTTTAAAATGGTCTTATTCTATTGGCAGATAATTTTGCTTTTTATAGAAATAAATGCTTGAAATAAGCTAATTTTTTTGCCAATAGAATGAGACAGTTTCAAGCTTGAAATGAGTAAACATCTATAAAAAGGTTTTAATAATCATATTTGTTAAAAAATAATCTAATAAACAGAAGTATTAGTTGAACTTGCCTACATTTAAGATACTTTTACTTGCTAAGATATTTTGTGCAGTGTAGATTGGCCTTCTTCTTCTGAGATACATAAAGTCATGCTGTATTCTTGTGTGAAGTGGAGCATAAAACCAGCTGTATCCCACTCACTGGTTATGTAGCATCATGCACTGACAGCATACCTTCACTGATAAATAGCTAAATACAAATATAAATACAAATAGCTAGGTAAATAGTTACATACAAAAAAGAGAAATAAAAACAAATACCTTATACACTATATGGCCAAAAGTATCTGGACACCTGAGCATCACACCCATATGTGGGGCTTCCCCAAACCATTGCCAAAAAGTTGTAAGCAAAGAATTTTTTAGAATGTATTTGTATACTGCAGCATTAAGATTTGCCTTCACTGGAGCTACAGGGCCCAAACCTGTTTCATCATGACAATGCCCCTGTGCACAAAGCATGGTCCATGAAGAGATGGTTTGCCAAAGTAGATGTGGAAGAACTCGAGTGGCCTGAGTCCTGACCTCAACTCCACTGAACATCTTTGGGATGAATGCTCTTGTGGCTGAAAAAGCAGAGATCCCCCCAGCCACATTATAAAATCTAGTGGAAAGCCTTCCCAAGAAGAGTGGAGGCTTTTGTAACAGCAGTGGGAGTGGGGGCTGGGCAGCAACTCCATGTTAATTCTCATGGTTTTGGAATGGGCACATATAGGTGTGATGTTCAGGTGTCCACATACTTTTGGCCATATAATGTAGCTATAGAAATGATAAGTGGAGTGCATCTTTAATATTTAGCTATAGACTGACAAATGTAAAAGCATACAAAAAAGTGCTTTAAAAAAAATAACAAAAAGCAGATTAAGAATAAAATGCGAGTTTTGCCAAGTTAAAATAATTAAAAGAGTTTGTAACTTAAATTTCTTAAAAAAGTACCCACAATCCTTGTTAATTCAATGAAATATGTTTGTTGTGCCAAGGGAAAATGTTGTTAGTGTAAATTTATGACACTCAGTAACTGTTTTGTCAACTGGTTGTTTGGGAAATTCAGGCAAAGTAATGGTTTTGGTAATGACTGCTTAGTGTTGTCTGAATTGATATTTGATACACTATATGGCCTAAAGTTTGTTTACACCCGATCATCACATCCATATGTAGGCCTTCCCCAAACTGTTACCACAAAGTTGGAAGCACAGCGTTGTACAGGATGTCTTTGTATGCTGTAGCATTAAGATTTCCCTTCCCTGGAACTAAGAGGCCTAGCCTCATGTTCCAGCATGACAATATCCCTTTGCAGAAAACGAGGTCCATGAACATGGCTTGCCAATTTGGAGTGGAAGAACTCGAGTTGCACAAAGCCCTCACTTCAACCCCACTAAACACTTTTGGGATGAATTATGCCCAACATCACCATCCAACGTCAGTGGCTGAATGGGTATATCCCCACAACCATACTCCAAAGTCTAGTAAAAAGTCTTCCCAGAAGAGTGAAGGTTATTAGAATAGCAAACTGGGGACAAAATCTGGAATGGGATGTTCAAAAATCACATGTGTGTGTGATGCTCCGGTGACCTCAAAGCTTTGGCCACATAATATATCGAATAATCACTAAACAGTCATTACCAAGAAGATTTCTTTGCCTGAATTTCCCAGGGTATCAGCTGACTCGTCTCTGTATCTGTGGCCAACAGAATGGAGTGGTTTCGCTTATTGACTGCACATTGATTGAGGACCCTGAAAGCACAGATGATGAGCGTAAGTATTAGAGCCTTTTATTGTAATCTACCCTTATGGGCAATGTGACATCTACTACCTGACAACAGACTGAAAGCCATTATTATACTGAGTGAAGTACAAGGGAATGTAAGGCTATCTTGGCAAAACTAAAGTCGAAATGCTCCTTTCCCCATACATCCACCCAAGGGAGTGACTGGGCTATTCCACAATGTACCTATTGCGCTTTTATGCACACTCAAGGACACTGAGTGACATGGTAGGTCATGCATATTGGCTGCAGTGACAGATGTTTAACTAGTGGTACAGGCTGCTGAAATTTGCACATAAATTAGCGCAGCATACAGCCCGACTATAAAAGATGTGACACGCTGGTTGGCAAACGTATGATACTCTGGCAAGTGTAAATTGTATTGATTATACTGTGACACAAATGCTTCTAACCTTTAATGAGATCCTACAGTCAGTACTCCAAGCTGACTGGAGCCATGACACTGCGGTGTGGTAAACAGTAGCAGACCATGGAGGCTTAAACTGGGCCTTCAATGGTCATGGAACCACCCCCACTCCATCACACCACTCCACCATCACTCAGCTACAGACACATAAAAAATATGTGCACACACTGCAAGAAGCCCATTGCCAGTCAATTTCAAAATCTAAATATTTCCAGTAACCACCAGTTACAGTACTATACAGAAAGTCTAGTACATGTAAATAAATGCTGTAAAGCAGAGATCCCTTCAGAACTAATTAAATTAAATGTTTTCTACATAAAAAAATTTTTAAATGCAATGAACAGCACTAACTAAACAGCACTAACTAAACAAAGTCAATATTTGGCATGAAAACCCTTTGCCTTTAAAAATGCATCAGTATTCCCAGGTATACTTTGTGCAGTTTTATAAGGAAATTGCCTGCTAAGTTTTTTGAAGAATTTGCCACAGTTCTTCTGGAGATTTTGTCACATTGTGACATACAAACATTTTTCTGTAATATTTAATTTTTCTTGGAAAATTAATGTTTGGACTAAAATGTTTTTTCTGACCCAATAATGTAGACATCATTAAATAAATCTAAGATAAAATTTGTATTTTAAAAAATACGATGCTTGAGATTTTGGCACAGTACTGTAGCTATAAACTTCCTGTACTGTCCTATATACAATCACCCCTAACATCTCCTATCATGTTAAAAACATGGACAACCAACTCAACAACTGCTGAACACTGCTGAACAACAACTGCTGAACACCAAGTGAACACTGAACAAAGATCATAGATCGAAATCACATGCTACATCTGAAAGCGGCAAATATGTGCATTACCAGCAGTTTTACTCGACTCTAATGATAAGTAGTACAACAGGGATCACCAGTCACTTGTATACAAATTTCATCCTTTGAGTTTAGGCTTCAGTCTATCCCTTTCAGTTATTTCCTGTTTTTTTTTTTTTTGAAAATGTCTTGAAAATGGAATACACAAATCAGCCATGTAAATAAGCCACGATGTCAATTCCACTAGCTGTAATTGCCAGCGTTTTTCTCAGTAGAAAGCTTTATCAGTATTAGTTAGCTAGTATTATGTACTCAGAGCTTAGAAATACTTAAAATTTATTTATTGATGTAAAGGCAAACTAGCCAATTTTTTAACCAATTTTGCTGTTGTTCAGTATTTATGCCAAGGTCACTTTCTATGGCCAGTGAAGGGCTCAAAGCCTGCAAGACAGGACAAAGCAGGCCATTTGGATTGTGCCATGGGCAGGTACTTTCTCATTTAAAGAGTAAAATTACTCTAGCTACTGAGTAGCACAACAGAAAATTGTTTGCACTATAATCAGGAGATTACGAGTTAAAATCCCGATGATGAGAGGAATGGAATTACTCTCTACCCTGTCAATTAGAGCAACACTAAGCAATTGTTGGAGTGTATGAGCTCATGTATGTGGAAGAGAGCAGTTTTCCCCTAAGTGTGTGTTGCCCTGTGAAATGGCATGAGCAGCAGTTCGAAAACATGAGTTAGATGGCTTCACATGTCTTGTAGGAAGCATATGTTTGTCCTTACCCTCTCTGTTTGGTAGCTGTCATGTGACAGGAGAGAGCAGGCTAGTGGATGTAAATTGGGAGATGATCAAAAAGGGGAGAAAAAGCACATAAAAAGATTTAAATTAATCTTAATAAATCTATTCAAAACACATAAAGTACATAAAGCCATACAAACTTAATACAGCTGCAGGCACTCTGTGTGTGTGCAATATGTGTAGCTTATTAAGTCAGGACATATAAGGAGCATGCATCTGATTTCGGCTCTTACATCCTAGACTGCTACTCTGATTTGATGTACATTTTGATTTGATGTACAAGCCTGCGTCACATAAAAGTGCTAGCAAATGGTACCAACATTTGGTTTCATTCGTTTAGTCTCGTTCACGTGTTGCATTTTACATAAGGTTTTCATATGTGTAAAGCCCATTATACACCAAAAGCAACGTGGCCTGCAGACTTTAGGGCATGAAATATTTATGTCTATGCTGTTGCACTGGTCAGATTTTAACAGACAACAGTACTACAGAATGAAATCAGTGTTTAGATTATGGGCATACCTGGCAAAATATAGCATGAATATTATTTTGTAGTGTTTCTAGCTAGACTGTGTCGCATAAAACATGCAGTTCTTGTTATTTTGAATAGCTGATCAGTGCTCTGGCAGTGCATTCTGTTATGAAATCTGGGTGGCTAGTACATTTTTAGGAATCCCTAGTGGGATCATATTTACTAGTGTGTACTGAAAGCACCGCAATTGTATTTTACATCAACCACTAATAGGGGCACATTTCAAGCTTTATTTATGTGTATGAGCAAGCTCTGTAAGTGGGCATATGTAGAATGAGGAACACTTCTTGGAAAAGGGAAAAGGGGGTTTTATTATGGGTAGCAGTCAGCAGGCTTTGGAAAAGCAATCAATTATGACTAGGATTGATTATGACTGGGATGGTAGTGAAGCCTTGTGATTTAGGTAGATCAGTAAGGAAATCTAGTGCAATATGTGACCAGGGTTTTGTGAGTTATTGGCAGGGGTTCTAACAGGCCATTGTGGAGGTATCACAAGGTTCTGGATTGAGCACAAGCTTGGTAGGATCTAGCAAACTGAATTACATCATGGGTTAGGGGTGGTCACCCAAAGATGTTACTGAATAAGGTGATGGTGCATTGTATACCAGGATGACCTAATCTGAGTGAGCTGTGGACCCACTAAATGAGTTGATCTTGCATGAATTGAGGAATAAAGGTTTTGGTAGGGGGAAATTCAGGAGTAGTGGGTTTACCATGTTGTGCACTGGGTATGCCATCCATGATCTCCCTATGGATAGAAGCTTCTATAGATGTTGAAGGCAGGTTTATTCAGGTTGGGTTTCTCAGTTCCCTTCATGGATTCTAGAAAAAACACTGGCCTTAGTATTCTTGGAGCCAATCACAGGGATGTCAGGGATGTTTGGAGGAATAGGCAAAAATATCATCAAGATGCACTATCATAGGTTTATTTAGAATCTCTCAGAGTACTGCATTCCTGAACTCCAGAAGCACTGGAAGGGGGTGTTAACCAGTCCACACAGCATCAAGATGTATTTGTAATTATCTGACATGGTGATTAAGGGAGTCTTGCATTTGTCTCACTGATATGTCCTGATATGGTTACAGGCACTACATAAGTCAAGTTTAGTGAATGTATTCTTTGATCCATGTATCTGTTCCAGTGCAGAGGGGATGGGGATAACTATACTTCACAATGACCGCATTTAGGCCCCTAAATACAGACCCTGCATTGACTGGATTTAGGCCCAGTGCAATTATTAAAGGATGTAATGAAAAACTTGATTCTGCTGGGGAAGTGGAGGGATGCATGTACTCTAGCTCTAGGGCCTCTTTAATATAATCTTCTATTGCTCATGTTTCTGTGACAGACAGAATGCACCTAGTAGGACATCTATAGTCCTATGCCTGATGAAGGTACATCAGATGCTTTGTTTTAGGCCTCAGCAGCGTCTGCATAAGGGCCATGAATTTCAGTTGTTTCCTCTGTGCTTTCAATCTGTGTATATACATATATATATATATATATATATATATATATATATATACACATACATTACACCAATCAGCCATAAAATTAAATCCACCTGCCTAATATTGTTTAGGTCCCCTTTGTGCTGCCAGAACAGCTCTGACCCGTCGAGGCATGGACTCCACAAAACCTCTGAAGGTGTGCTGTGGTATCTGGTACCAAGACATTAGCAGCAGATCATTTAAGTCCTGAAAGTTGCGAGGTAGAGCCTCAATGAATCACACTTCTTTGTCCAGCACATCCCACAGATGCTCGATCAGATTGAGATCTGGGGAATTTTGAGGCCAAGTCAACACCATGAACTCTTTGTCACGTTCCTCAAACCATTCCTGAACAGGTTTTACAGTGTGGCAGGGTGCATTATCCTGCTGAAAGAGGCCACTGCCATTAGGGAATACCGTTGCCATGAAGGGGTGTACTTGGTCTGCAACAATGTTTAGGTAGGTGGTACTTGTCAAATTAACATCCACATGAATGCCAGGACCCAAGGTTTCCCAGTAGAACATTACCCAGAGCATCACACTATCTCTGTCAACTCTCCTTCTTCCCATAGTGCATCCGGGTGCCATCTCTTCCCCTGGTAAGTGACACAGAGGCACCCAGTCATCTACATGATGTTAAAGAAAATGTGATTCATCAGATTCATCATGTGATTCATCATTGCGCCATGGTCCAGTTCTGTTGCTCATGTGCCCATTGTAGGCAGTCAGTCTCCAGAATGTTGTCCTTGGGACTGATGTAAATTCTCGTGTGTTAGGTAACTTAAGGTGTGGAGTTTTGCTCTCAAATTTCGTTTTTGCTGTTAGGAGGTCCATCCTCCCAATTTTCCTAATGATGTCTAAGAGACCACGAGGCTTATGCCTGTACAGTAGTTTAAATGGGGAAAACGCCGTGGAGGCTTGTGGGACCTCTCATGAATGAAATTACAAATCATATTTTTAAAAGTTTTAATAAACCATTCGATCAGCCCTTCTGACTGCAAATGTTAAACACTGGTACAAATTGATTTAACCTCTAATAATTCTTACAATGACAAGATAATGTGACATAATGAATGTGCCTTGGTCAGTCAGGATCTCACTTGGGATCCTAACTTGGGAGATAACACAGAAGAGTGCCTCCGCAACACTGCCTGCTGAGATGTTATGAAGAGCCATGGCTTCCAGGTATCATGTTGCGTAGTCCGCTAAAACTAACATAAAGCAATGCCCTCATGCAGACCATTCTAATGGCCCAGTGAGCTCCTTGCCAGTTCTTACAAAGCAGACCTAGATTAAGGGAAGAGGGTGCATTGGTGCTTTTAGAGTGGCCGGCGGATTCACCAGCTGACATTTACAACATGCCGCACATCACCTGCGAACGTTGCTGCAAATGCCTGGCCATGAGGTGGTTTAGTTTGTTATCCTGCACAAAATGCCCAGCCATGGGATTGTGATAACTGCATGGAACAGGAGTTCATTACAACTCTTTGGTACCAACAACTGGGTCATCTCTTTCTTGGTTTGAGTGTCCTGTGTCAATTGATATAACCTGTACTTAATAACTGAAAAGTATGGGTGGGTCAGCACAACATTAGATGGATTTGTTGACCATCTACTATAAATAATTCCCTGCTATAACTGAAACTACATGGTCAAATACTGCAATCGTGTAACCAGGAAATTCATTATAGTTTTCACATGAAATCTATTTTGTTGAAGTTATCAGTTGTTCACTGATAGAGAGTTGAGTGCAAAACTAAAGCTTTCATAGCAATTGTAGTCCTAAGCCATCATTGCAAAACTGTTTGTATCAATCATAGTCCAAAGCCATCTTCATGTATCTCTGGCTGTCCATATGGGGCTATTCTCAGCAGCAGCGAGTGGTTTCCAGGTGATGAAAACTCCAACCAGAAGTAGGGCATCGGGCTGGATCAGACAGGTCCGGAGAGCAGAAGGGGTCAAGATCACTGATATCTCAGGAGTAATATGTGTAGCTCATGGGAGAGAGGGAGAAACACAGATTATTAGGTATGCTTATTGTCATGTAATGGTTAAGGACAATGTACATTGTGTGCAGAGTGCAAGCAGAGACTCCAGCAAGACTAGCTATGACAGCATAACTAAAAGGGAGAGCCAGAATGTAACACAGACATGAGGGTGCCCTGGGACATAAAGTGGCTAGCCATTCCACCTTCAACAAATGTAGAAGAAGCCTTTATTTGTCACATATATATTACAGCACAGTGAAATTCTTTTCTTTGCATACCCCAGCTTGTTAGGAAGCTGGGGTCAGAGCACAGGGTCAGCCATGTTACGGTGCCCCTGGAGCAGAGAAGGTTAAGCAGCTTGGTGGTGCTGGAGCTTGAACCCCTGACCTTCTGATCAGTAATCCAGAGCCTTAACTGTTGAGCCACCACTGCCCCCCAAGAAAATGTTTTTGCATATCCCAGCTTGCTAGAAAGCTATGTTTAGAGCACAGGGTCAGCTACGATACAGTGCCCCGGAGCAGATGTAGTTAAGGGCCTTGCTCAAGGCCCCAACAGTGGCAGCTTGCATTGTGGATAAGATTGGGGTGATGGGGTCATAGCTTCTGGTTGTAGTAAGAACTCTGGCTCCTGCATTTTGGACTAAGTGGAGCTTGTTTATGCACCTACTGGAACATCCAGACAGTAAGATATTACAATAATCCAACCTAGAGGTAACAAAAGCATGAACTAGTTTTTCCGCATCGTGGAGTGACATTATATTTATCTTAGCAATATAGCAAGATAGCAAGAAGGCTATCCTAGTAACATGAACTACATGAGCTTCAAATGAAAGACTGGAGTCAATAATCACACCAAGGTCAGAAAAGTCATCCAGAGTTACTATGTAATCAGAGTGCTTAATTCTAGCTGCAAATGGTCCTAGTACAAGTATTTCTGTCTTGTCAGAATTAAGTTGAAGATAGTTAATAAGCACCCGGTGTTTAATGTCCTTTACCTTTGCTGAAACATACAACTGTGTGTCATCAGCATAACAGTGGAAGCTAATACCATGTTTATGAATAATTTTACCCAGAGGTAGCATATGTAAAGAAAAAAGAAGTGTGCCTAAAACAGAACCTTGCGGAACACAAAATTTTACCTTAGTGTGCATAGATAACGATCAGTCAAATAAGCCCTGAGCCAGGAGAAGGCCATTCCCATAACACCAACAACATTTTCTAGTCTATCAAGGAAAATAGTATGATCGATGGTATCAAAAGCTGTGCTAAGCTCAAGCAACACAAGCAAGGAGACACAACCCTGATCAGAGGCAAGTAGTAGGTCATTTACCACTTCAACCAGTGCTGTCTCTGTCCTATGATGAGGCCTAAAGCCTGACTGATACATTTCATGAATGCTATTCCTATGTAAGTATGAGCATAACTGATGTGCCACAACTTTTCTAGGATGTTGGAGATAAAGGGGAGGTTTGATATTGGTCTATAATCAGACAACTGACAGGGGTCGAGGCAGGTTATTTAATCAGGGGTTTAATAACTGATAATCAGAAATTTAGGTACATAGCCAGTGCTAAGGGGTTCGATTGCTTCTGGAATCTGTTTGAAGAAACATGTAGGTAAGGGATGTTGTATACAAGTTGATGATTTTGATGAGGAAATTAGTGACATTATTTCAGTCTCTGAAGGGAAGTAAAACATTCTAATCACTGATCTGTTACGGTTATATTATTATTGTCTACAGAGTTAGTTATCAAATTGTCTGGTTTTAAATTTGTAGTCTGAATTTTTTGCCTGATATTTTCAATTTTGTAATTTAAAAAATTCAGGAAGTCATCGCTGCTACATTTTAATGGTGCGCATGCTTCTGTAGTGGTCTTATTCCTAGATAATGTTGCTACAGTATTAAATAAGAATCTAGGATTATTTTTTTAGTTTGATGACATTTATGTTCTAATTCTCGACTGGTCTCTTTTAAGGTGCGTGTGTGATCGTTATACCAGAGTGCTAGTATTTTCTCTCCAATTATGTTTTGTTTAAGTGGAGCTACATTATCTAGCATGTAGCTGAACATGTCCAACTTAGAGTCAAAGATGAATCAGTACACAGGAGACTGGTGCGATCTTCATACTTTAGACATTTATTTGCACGACTGAAGAATCGTGAGAGTATTGTGACTCTGTGTTTAGCTGCTGGTGAGCAGAGTGATGGAAAAGAGGCGGGGGTGTGAGCCCTGACATTAGTTCAGAGATAAAACGCACTTAAAGATTTTTTGATAGTAGAACACTGTTTACAACTCCCACAACAAAATTTTAAACAAAAATAAGAAATACTTACAAAAACCTGAAGTGATGAATTCAAATGAACACAGCCACCCTCAAAATAGGCAGAAATTCCATTTTTTTGGAATATAAAAATGGGATTTTTTTCTGCTCCTTTTGTAGCAACTCTCTATATAAAGATAGTGTTGCAGCAATTATAGGTTTGAGGCATCTTGGATCTGTCATTATGAGCTTTGCACTCATAGTGCACTTTGCATT